>NW_006433950.1:7203338-7212910 GCF_000325575.1 Pteropus alecto
CGATGGTGGCGCTGTGTCCGTGCACTGGGAGTGGGGAAGGCTCAACAGGGAACAATGGATACCGCCAGCACTTCTGTACAGAGCGAGTCTCACCTCGGCCTTCACTCCAACAATGTCTCCCTGTAAGTCCCTGGTGCCCCCTACACGCAGCCGAATCCGCACTGGTGCTCAGAACAAGGAGGTCCATCACCGCGAAAGTCCACTCGCGGACGCGGCCCCTTTAAGAGGCATCTGCCGCTGCTGCAGCCTCTGTCTCACTCAGCCGCTCCGGACCGGGCAGCCCCACATCCTTGCCCCGTCCTACCTTCTGCCATTGCAGGGTGATTTCTTAGATTTCTTCCTAGTTGTGTGGCTTGTTCATCTAGATCCCAGGTGATTTTTTTCTTGCTGCTGCTCCTTGTTTCCATCACAACTTTGATTTGTTCGCCAGAGGGATGAACAGAGCCTCTATCATCTTTGCCATCTTTTTTCCTCCAGGCCATTCTAACCATTTTTAAGGGTACAATTCAGTGGTATTAAGTACATTCACATTATTGTGAAGCCATCACCGCCATCCATCTGGTGATGGCTTCACAATAATGTGAATACTAGTTTTTATAACTCTTTTCATCTTGTAAAACCGAAACGCTATGCCCATTACCCAGTAACTCTCCATTCTCCCCTCCTCCAGATTCCTGGTGACCATCATTCCACTTTCGGTCTTTATGAATTTGAGTACTCTGAGCACCTCATATAAATGGAATCGTACAGTATTTTTCTTTTTTGGTGACTGGCTATTTCACTTAGCATAATGTTCATACATGTTGTAGCATGTATAAAAATTTCCTTCCTTTTTAAGGCTGAATTATATTCCATTTTATGTATATAACACATTTTGCTTATCCATTTGCTTATTCATTGGTGGATACTTGCATTGCTTCCATGTTTTACCTGTTGTGAATAATGCTGACATGAACATGGATATTCGATGATCTCTTCAAGACCCTACTTTCAGTTCTTTTGGCTATTTACTCAGAAGTGGAATCGCTAGATTGCCCAGTATTCCACTTTTAACTTTTCGAGGAAACTCTATACTGTTTTCCATAGCACCGTACAATTTTATATTCCCACCAATAGAGCACAAGGGTTCCGATTTCTCTACATCCTCGCTGATACTAGTTTTCTGTTTGTTTATTTGTTTTTTGATAGTAGCCCTGCTAATGGGTGTGAGGTAATATCTCCTTGTAGTTTTAGTTTGCATTTCCCCAATGATTAGTGATGTTGAGCATCTTGTTATGTACTTATTGGAGAAATTTCTGTTCAAGTCCTTTGTTCGTTTTCGAACCGGCCTGTTTTTTTTGTTGTTGTTGAGTTTTAGTTCTTTCTGTATTCGGGATGTTAACCCTTTATCAGATATGTGTTTTGCAAATATTTTTTGCATTCTGTGGGTTGCCTTTTTACTTTGTGAATAGTGTCTTTTGATGTGTAAATTTAAAATTTTTCATGAAGTCTAATTAGTCTGCTTATTTTGTTGTTGTTGTCTGTGCCTTTGGTGTCATCTCTAAGAAATCATTGCCAAATCTATTGTAGTGAAGTTTTGGTCCTTTGTTAGTTTCTAAGAGTTTTATTGTTTTAGGTCTTATATTTGGATTCTTGATCCATTTTGAGTTGGTTTTTGTGTATGGTATTAGGTAAGGGTCTAACTTCATTCTTTTGCATGTGGCTATCCAGTTTTCCTAGCACCATTTGTTAAAAAGATTGTTCTTTTCTTTCTGAATTACTTTAGCAACTTTGTTAAAATCAATTGATCACATATGACTGGGTCTATTCATCATTTCAGTTGATATATATTTGTTTTTATGCCAGCAGCACACTGTTTTGTTTACTGTAGCTTTTGTAATAAGTTTTGAAATTAGGAAGTGTGAGTCCTCCAGTTTTGTTTTCCTCTTTTCAAGATTGTTTTGGTTATTCAGGGTCTTTTGAGATTCCGTATGAATTTTAGGATGGGTTTTCTATTTCTGTAGAAACTGTCATGAGATTTTGATTGGGATTGCATTGAATCTGTAGATCACTTTGGGTGATATTGACATTTTAACAATGTAAGTTTTCTAATCCATGAACATGGGATGTGTTTCCATTTACTTATGTCTTCTTTAATTTCTTTCATTAATGTTTTAGAGTTTTCTTTGTATAACCTTTTCACCTTCTTGGATAAATTCCTAAATATTTTATTCTTTTTGATGCTATTATCAATGGAATTGTTTTTGTAACTTTCTTTTCAGATTGTTCATTGTTTGTGTATAGAAATGCAACTAATTTTTGAATGTTGACATTGTATTCTGCTCCTTTGGTGAATTCATTTATTAGTTCTAACAGCCTTTTGTGTGTGTGTGTGTGAAGTCTAGGGTTTTCTATAATATAAGATTATATCATCCGCAAACAGATAATTTTACTTTTTCCTTTTTAATTTCGATGCCTTTTTTTTCTTTTTCTTTCCTAACGTCTTTGACTAGAAGTTTCAGTACTTTGTTGAATACGAGTGGTGAGAGTAGGAGCATCCTTGCCTTGTTCCTGATCTCAGAGGATCGCTTTCGATCTTTTATACTACTGAGTATGTTTGCTGTAGGTTTCTTATATATGTCTTTTTTTATGTGGAGGTAGTTTCTCTTTCTAATTTGTTGAATGTTTTTATCATGAAAGGGTGTTGAGTTTTGTCAGATGCTTTTTCTGCCTGTGGTTTTTTCCTCTTCATTTTGTCGATGTGGTGTATTACCTTGATGCATTTTTATGTGTTGAACCATCCTTGCATTCCAGCAAAAAAATCCTACTTGATCATGGTGTATAATCTTTTCAACAGGCTTCTGATTTTCTTTTGCTAGTATTTTATTGAGGATTTATCTATCCATGGTCATAAAAGATATTGGTCTGTAGTTTTCTTGTTGTGTCTTTGTCCGGCTTTGGTAGTAGAGTCATGTTGGCCTCCTAGAATGAGTTAAGAAGTGTTCTTCCTCTTCAATTTTGGAAAATTTTGGAAAGGATTGGTATTAGTTCCTTTTTAAATGCTTGGTAGAATTTACCAGTGAAACCATCAGGTATACGGATTTGCTTTGTTGGAAGAATTTTTTTTTTTTTTTTTTTTTCTGATTCATCTCCTTACTAGTTACTGGTCAGTTTAGGTTTTCTACTTCTTTGTGGTCTAGTGTTGGTAAGTTTCATGTTTCTAGAATATGGTCCATTTCATCTAGGTTATCCAGTTTGTTGGCTTACAATTGTTCTTTTGCCTAATATAGGATTCTTGGTTGACTTTTTTTTTTTTAAGCACTTTGAATTTATCAGCCCACTGCCTTCTGGCCCCCAAAGTTTCTGATGAGAAATTTGCAGATGACGTTATTGAAGTTCCCTTATGTGGTGATTTGCTTCTCTCTTCTGCTTTCAAGACTCTCCCTTTGTCCTTGACTTATGAAAGTTTGCTTATGATGTGTCTCAGCATGGATCCTTTTGCATTAATCGTCCTTCGAGTTCCTTGGGCTCAAATGAATAAATGAATTCATCAAAGTAGCAGAATACAATGTCAACATTCGAAAATTAGTTGCATTATTCTCATTTTGTTTACACATCATTTTCTTGCCTTTCTTCACATCTTCTTTTAGTTTTTTGAGCATTTTTAAGATAGTTATTTTAAAGTTTTTGTCTAATATATCAGCCATTGAGTCTTTTTGAGAGACAGACTATTGAATTATTTTTCTTCCTTTGAATGGTCCATGCTTTTCCATTTCTTTGTATGCCTTGTAAACTTTTTTGTTGTTGAACTGGACACTCAAATCTAATAAAGTGGTAACTCTGGAAATCCGATTCTCTCCCTTCCTCAGGGTTGCTGTTTTTTGTCATTATTTTGGGGTTTTTGTTGTTGTTGTCGTTGTTGTAGATTGTCTCTGTGCTAATGATCATCATGAGGTGTAAACTTAATGTCTTCTTATGTCTTTTCTGAGACTTTTCTTGGGCACGTGCAGTCACTTTCTGATTTTCCTCATAGGTGCCATTGTTTTTGAATGTCTTGCTCTTTAATATCTGGCTTGTGCACGGGGAAAAGTGGAAAATGAAGGAAGAGGAAGTGCACAGGTCCTTTACATCTCCTGGAAGTCACTTCAGCTGGAGGGAGCGGGGCTTGCGACAGTGGAGAGAAGCGCGACAACGATGATATGACATCCCGCCTCTTTGTCTGCACCTCTGAGATCAGAAGCAGCAATCGGCAATCAGAGCACACTTCTCTAATATTTGCAGGACAGGGTCCTTTTTATCCACCGTAGCTCCTGCAAGCTGTATGCAAGCTGTTCTACACAGCTGCCTACCACCTGGCTGAGGGTTGGGGGATGGGTAATTGCTACTGTACTAAGATGAAATTGAGTGAAATTAACCACAATTTACAGTCCAAGCCTTTCCCTGGAAGTTGCAAGCCTTCAACAGACTCCAGAGTTCCAAAATAGTTATACCAGATAGATTCTGTCTGTGCGATTGCTGTCTTGGTGGAGAGGCAAATTCCTGGTGCTTCCTACTCTACCACCTTTCAAGAATCCTCTCCCGGACCTTTATTTTTAAAGTGTTTGAGACCCTGTTGCTAAATTTCTCTCTTAGAAGACTGTGTAGATATACAAGCTGCGGGCAGCTGGGAAGCTGCCTGAATCCCCATCATCCATCTCTCGTGGGGAGGGATGGAGCCTGTACTATCACTGAACACAAAACCCCCACTAGCCCCTTGCCTTGGCAATTCCTTCTGCCCCTCATGATGAAATGAAGGGAGTATTCGAACCATGAGGAGCTGGTTCTCTGAGGCATTCAGATCTCGTCATGGTGTCTTGTTTGAAGAGAGAAATAGCTTGCTATTTTATGTATTTCTTGGGAGTCTTGTGGACAGAGCGTTCATTGAAACTGAATCATAAAGTGAGACCATCGTCCTCTTTTCAGTTCTCTTTAATCCTTCCTGGTTGGTCAAGGAGAAGGTGCTAATGTCCATCATGCCTCTCACACTCCCGATCTCTATTTCAGTAATGGGAGTCCAGGCTTCCGGTCTGAGTCCAGGCTTCCGGTCTGAGTCCTGGGAAGGCAACAATGCCCACTTCCCGCTCAATGACATGGCTTTGTTGTTTTCCTTGGGTTTCTTTCTGGGGTTAATTTCCATTCACGGAGAATGATACTTTAAAAAATTAAAAGTGAGATGATTTCCAGAAAAAAATTAAGAAAACGATATTCCAATTCTCGGCTAAGGCAAAAAAATTCTCAGACACAGTTAAGAAGTCTTGGAAATCATACACCTCTCCCTAAAAGGCGAGACGGTGGGGAAACTTCATGTTATACATTCCTGCAATGTTTAGAACTCTTCAAATGAGTACCGATTATATTCTATAAGCAGAAAAATAATAAAGGTCTATGGAAAGAATCATTTCGTTTGGAAAGCAGACCGCTGTCGAAGACAGCATGGTGCTCCAGTTAGGAAAGGGCCTCTGGGCGCAGCAGGCGTTTTAAGTCCAGACTTTGCTCCTTGACTTCTCAGAGTCTGTTTCTTCTTCTGTAAAATGGAGGAAACACCTTTCTCGAAAGGTTATTGAAGATCCACTGAGCTGTAGCATGATGTCTGACCTGTGCTAACAATTCGGTATGTGAGTGCTGGCTAGCATCGACTGCAGGCTGGACATGTCCCCTCACAGCACTGTGCCCGCTCTGTACTGATGCCTCTAATCGTCACACGGACTCTGTGAAGTAGATGCAAAATCATCGCCCTGTTTGCAGATAAGGACACTGCGGTATAGAGAAGTTAAGAAACCTGCCTTAGGTTGCATAACGTTAAATGTTGAAATCGAGATTTGAACCCAAGCCTCCTGACCCCAAAGGCTCTTTCATCAGCACCACAGATCCCTGCAAGGTGGGCTTGCTTGAGGTGTAAGTGAACCGTGGCTCAGAAAGGGCAGGGACTAGCCTGGTGTCATCCCGCGAGTCAGTTTGGGGCAGTGGGGCTCAGAACCGAGGCTCCAATCTACCGATCCCCTGACCTCCCCTCCCCCCAAGCCTTTCTTCTGCCTGAGTTTTACACGTCTGGGCGCTGTCAGCCAGCACAGGAGGAAGTGGTTCAGGCGATGCACCCCAGAAGCAGAATACCTCTTCTAGCTTCAGAGGGCCCAGCTTTCTGGTTGTTGATCTTCTGTCTTCTTTCATTAAAAAAAAAAAAAGAAATCATTTTCAATCGCATAAATAATACACGACTAACTCCTCCTTGCATAAAGCTAAACATCTTATATATGAGGCTAAAATCTCTGTTTCTCGCTGCTCCCTGCCCAGGTCCTTTCCCAGTGTGGGGTAACTAGTTTGATGTGTTGCCTCTGGAATCTTATCTAAGCCTTCGCATCTTAAAAATAATACTTATATCTGGCTTACTAACTTCCAGCCTCTGTTTTAAGCACTTTACATGTATTAGTTCATTTAAGCCCCACAGCAACACTGTGAGGTAGGTGCTGTTATTATCCTCATTTTACAGATGAGAATATTGAGGCCCAAAGAGGCTACGTGAATTTCTGAAGCTCTGTAGCCTGCACGTGGTGGAAAGTTTAGTCCAAAACCTAGAGAGCCTGGCTCCAAAATTCATGCTCTCAACCTCTAACTTATAAAAACATGTTATTATAGACCTGTGAGAAGAAATACAGTATTGGTTTTTTGTTTATGTGTATTTTTTGAAACAAACAATCTCATATTGTGCATATCGTTATAAACGTGTCTTGTTTGTTCAATAATATATCTTGAGGATCCAGCTGTCAACACATACTCAGTGGCCTTCATGCCCATAATCCAGTGGTCACATCAAACTTTTTGGCATCTAGATTGTTTAAAAACCATTGCAGGATTTCCTCATCTAACGCTCCAATGTGTTCTGCGCCACGTGGCTTTCTGCTGAGAAGTTTGTTTGTGGAGTCAAAGGGCGGAGGCCCTTTAAGTTTTAGAAGTCACTGCTCATTCGCCCGGCAAAGTGGGCGTACCAGTTTCTAAGCCGTGAATCTGAACTTCAGCATCCAACGTCTCTCCTTTCCATCTCGAGCCTTCTTCCACCCCCTGACCCCAGCCCCCCAAACTTCAGAACCAGTACAAGTTTCCTCCGGGATCCTGGTCAACTGCATGGGAGATAACGAGGGTATTTCCAAACCTTAGCTTCATTTTTGGTTCGGTCTGGGCATGCTGAGCCCAGACCTGTATGAGAGGCTTTGGCAGAGCTGTAGAGATGGGGCACGAGGTGTCAAGGAACAGGCCAGGGGTAGAGGTGGACTCTGAACTCAGTGAGGGGGGACAGGGCGAGTGTTAGTCATTGGGAGATACCCTCAGGGTCTTGCCTAAATAAGGCTACCTTGGTGACCTTCCTGTCCCCAGCCGCTCAGAGGGCAAGAACCACTAGGCTCTGGTTTACTGGAGAAGCAGGGTACCAGGTGCCAGGGAACATGGAGCCAGCCTCTCCGAACTGGGTGTGGAAATCTGGGTGTGTTGTGACCTAACACAGTAGCTCCCAAGCTTGTCAGCACATCGGAACCCCCTGGGGAGCTTGTTTATGGAAACCCTACGGGGTCTTTTGGTGGAAAGACTCCGCAGATGATTTTAAAGTTTGGGAACCGCTGGCCCAGCAGATCCAGGGAGAGGCTATCAGAGGCCCAGGACCGTGCTGGGTGGGAGCTTATCATGGAGGCCTCACCAGCCACTTCCTGTGGATGCTGGGCCCAAACTGCCAAGGCTGAGCCAGAGAGGCAAGGCCACTACCTGGCCACCTGCTATCCTAGCCAGGCCAGGGCTGGCTCTAGGGCACCCTGGACCCAGAGGAGGGTGCAACTGGAAACCTTAGGGGGTCCTTTGGTAGAAAGTCAAAGCCTCTCCAAAAGGAAGGTGGCCGCAGGGAAGGAGGTGATTTAGAGTCTAGTGATAAGGGCTGGGACCCAGATTCCCAGTGACAAAAAGAAAGAGGCCTTGTCGGATTTGGAACGAGGACCGCCCAGGCCCAGGTCTGAGGCCCAGAGTGTTGGCATGGGGTGCTTGGCTCTCTCTGGAGCCTCCATCCACCCCGAAAGGGCTTCGGGAGATGTTTGTTCAACTCCTAGTTTTGCAGCTCGCTGGCTGGTGACCTGGGCAGATCCCCTTACTGCTGGCAGCCTCGGTCTCTACACCAGCAAAGCTGATGACCATGTACTTTAAGTGCTGCAAGACCCTGTCGTTGTGGGGGACAATAAAGATGATGGTTTTCAAAGGAACAGTAGCCCTTTACGTCATCGGCCCCCATGGAAATGTGCTGTGTCAAGGACCCCTTCTTACCTGCTCTGCTAGCGTTTGTGGGTAAAGGAGAAAAGGGCTGCTAACATCTTGCTGCAAGTGCGCCCCATGGGGCCCCGTGAAAGGAGGGTGGTTTCTGGAGGGGATGCGCTGCATCAGCCTTGACAGCCTTGGGAAAGAGCCCGCTGTGTCGGTCAGCTGCTGCCTTAGCTTCTTATTTGCTGACGGTGCCAGAAAGGCCTCCCCTCTCAGGGCCTCACGCTCCCCGTCTGTAAAATGGGCCTGATGTGGACCCCACAAGCAGGACTCTTCCAGATCTGTCTCCCTTGGCATCTGGGCTCAGGCATCCTCCAAAGGCTCAGACTGTAACTGGCGACCCCTGGGGAAGGCGAAGGCTCTGTCCTCTGTCTTCAGCCCTCACAGGCCTTGGCTTGGAGGATTCTGAGAGGAGCTGGGGGCCTCTGTGGGTGCTGGTCCACCCCAGGGTCCCCAGGCGCCTGACCTGTTCACTCAGTCCTGAGAAACCGACTTCAATGGCACTTTCCTTTTTTTTTCGAATGGGGCGAGGAGCTTTCTCATTGCCCCTGCCAACCAACCGCGCCCTCCCTGACCCTGAGGTTCGCATCTGCAGCCTCCGCCTTCTGCCCCTGTCTCCCCACCGCCTGTCCTTACTGCCTCCTCTGTCCTCGTTTCTTTCACCCCAGCCCAGGAGCCAGGGGTAGAAGTTGGAGTCTGCCATGGGGACAGGGCTTCTGGCACCCCACAGGCCCTTCTCCTCAGCCTGACCCTCCCAGGAAGCCCTGGGAACAGGTAAAGAAGGCGATGTCTCCCTTGTCGAGATGAAGAAACAGTTCTCAACAAGCCAGGGGACCCATCGCTCCTTACTGCGCAGGCTCGTGGATGCCCCTGGAGAGTCAGGAAGAGGGAAGAGCCCAAAGAACAGTAGCCAGAAGCCTGTGACTCCAGCCATATCTGCTCCTCCATCCTTCCCTTCCTTCCTGCACCTGTGCTAGGGGCTGGGGCTCCCGCAGAAACAGTGACACTCCTGGTAATAGTAGCCAACAGGTACTGAGCTTTTCTCACAGGCCAGATGCCATCGGGGATTTTGCCCCCTTGTCTTCCAACAACCTGGCCAGCTAGGAATTATTATCACCCTCACGGCAGACACTGCTGGTGCTCCCTCTCCCCTCTGCTGCCCTCATGGGCCAGTGCGCTCACCCCCTCAGGACACCCTGGGCTGGCAGGGATTGCCTCTGGCAGTGGGGCCTGGGCCATGACCCCTCCCTCTGCTACCTGCTGAA
>NW_006433950.1:7212932-7231960 GCF_000325575.1 Pteropus alecto
GTCGGGGGAGGGGGTGGGTAATGGCCCAGTCTCCTTGCCTCTTGGCAGGACAAACTGTGGGGTGTCTCTCACACTCCAAAGCTCCCTCTGAGTCAGGCTGAAGGTAGACTGTTCCTAAAACCACATTTTTGCTTAGCTTCTTCCTACATCCTATTCTGCCTTCTTTACCCCTCAATAAATAACTTTTACAGACATCCCTGTCTTGGGCTCTCCTTCTAACAGCCTGACCTACAACCTCCTCATTTTATCGATGAGGACACGGAGGTACCAAAGGACAAAATAACCTGACCAAATCCCCTCGGCTGGTAACCAGGGGACACTCAAACCCAGGGCCCCAGCACCAAAGCATTTGTTCTTATCTAGAATCATTGCCCTGCCCTTCATGGTGTCCCCATCCTGCTGAGGGAAGCTGGCCTGCCAAGAGGAAATGACAGTGCAGAGTGGCAAGGCCTGCAATGGCAGGAGAAGGACAGAACGCTTAGGGGTGAAGCCCAGGGGCCTGGCTGTGACTTGGTCGGGAAGACTTCCCTGGGGAGGGAGCAGGAGCTTGGAGGAGTGTGAAAGGCCAAAAGAAAGGGAAGAAAGGGAAGGGTGTTTGCGCAGAGGAAGGCGGATGTGCAAGGCAGGGCGTCCTGGAACAGGGTGGAAGGTGGGGCTGCGAGCGTTGTCACGTTGTGTGTGAGAACCAGATGGTGAAGCGCCACGGGTCTATTCCTCCTGTGGACCTTTCTTGGACACCTGACGTGGAAGTCCTATTAACACGGCACAACTTTAGCTTGGAGGTGGGGGGCAGCTGAGAGGGCCAGCTCAGAACTGAGTCTCAGAGAGAACTCTGGCCATCCGTGTGTGCGTGCCATGTGCATGGGCGCGCGTGTGCACGCATGCAGACTGGAGGTGGGGGCTCTCCAGACAAAGGGTAGTCAGGGCAAAGGCCTTGGGCCGCGGTGAGGGAACCGGGTCTGAGTTCTCCGCTCCTCCCTCTAACCTCTCTGCCAACAGCCCTTCCAGGATAGTAGGAAAGAGTCCCCAAGAGCACAGCCATGAGGGCGATGGAAAGGAGTCTCGTCTGCTATAAAACTGAAGCCAGGGTGGAGTGACCCTCCCATGCAGACCTGTCAGGGAGACCAGAACCTGACGAGGCCTCCAGGCACAGCCGTGCCCTTTCTTTTCTTGGACCTGGAGCAGCGAGAGCCGTGGACTGCAAATCCACATGCCTGGGTTCCCTCTGGGTGCTGCTGTGTGACTCTGGGCTTTTCACTGCCTGTCTCTGAGTCGCTGTTTGATCGTCTTGTCCAGGGATGCAATGGTGATTTTCTTACGTAGCACTCAGGACTGGAGGCCAGAGGCCCTGTGCTAAAATGCAAATATGAAGGCTTGAGAGTTTGTTGGGTTCTGTTTTCCTTGTTGCATTAACAATTACTGTAGACCAGTAATTGATCTTTATGCATTTGAACATGAACCTCGAAAGTCATATGTAAATCAAAACTGCTAGCCATCCATGGAGAAATTGGTAGAAGCCCTGTGACTAAGAATGTTTCTCTTGTTCTTTGCTGGATACCCCAAACCAAAAAATTATGAACATAGGAGACTTGAATGACAATCAGTAAAGTCGATAGATGGATTCAATTTTTAAAAACTAATTTTGATTAGATAATACACACATACGATATAAAATTCTAAAGGTTCCCCTCCCTGGGGACAATGACTATTATGAGTTTCTTCCAGATAGTCATATATTTAGAAATATACACATTTATCTTTTTTCCTTACACAAATGCAGCTTAGTTTATGTCCTGTTCTGCCCTTGCTCTTTTTTTTAAAACTTAATACATCTTGGACATGGTTCCATGTCATTCCACTTAGTTCTGTCTCTTTTTTGATGTCTAGGTTGGATTTCATTGTATGGATGTGCCATTATTAAACCAGTTCCTCTTTGATGGACATTTGGGGGTTTTCCAACAGGTATGTGATGCGGGCCACCTTTTAACCTGACGATCTGGCCGTCTGTGGGGGATGCTGAGGGTAGGCAGGAAAAGGGAGACCAGCTCCCCTGGTCCAGGAATCCAGGTGAGAAATGCTAGGTATAGTTGGTAGCAGTGAAGGAAGGAAGTGAGATTCTGCAACACGCTTGGAAAAATTAAGCCATCTTTGGCCTGAGCTCGAGGAAGCATGAAGCTTCCCTTCACTGAAATGGGAAATAGTCCCAGGAGCTGGCAGTTGGGGAGGGGACAGCCGGCTCTCAGTGTTGGACTTTGAAAGTTTTAAACGCATCCGAGGTATCCGAGAGGAGTTGTTGTGAGAATTAAAATATATAAGGACTAAAGGCACTTGCCTGGCATTTAGCAAATATTCACTACTTTATCTGTTCAACTCTTTCAACCACTTTTCCCATGAAAATGTAGTTTTGTCTTTATGACACACACAAAAATGTTAAAGTAAAAAGTAGAATAAAATATGTCCTCCGTATGTATGAATTACTTTTTAATTTGATTTTCAGTCTCTGTCATACATTATGCAGATATTTATCCTCATTTATTGCCTCCTTAAGTCCATTTTAGTTTTATTAGTCACGTTATATAGAGAACTTACATTTCTGAGAGCCATTACCGGTCATTTCTTGTGCTTACTCACCATCGTGTATTTCTCTTCCTTACGCATTGGGGAAATGTCTATTCTACTTTTTAGTGTCAATGTTCTTCTGGTTTCTTAAAAAATCAAAACACGCCTATTAAAAAGTCCGAATGGTACAAAGTGGTCCAAGAGTGTGGTGTAAAGTGCTCTCCTTTGCCTGTGTCCCCAGGTCCCCTCCCCAGACAATCTTGTCACTGGTTTCTTGTGTAGCCCTAAAGTTGGTATCTGTGTATGCCAAGACACACACAAACACACACACACACACACTTAAAACATCCATGGGCTACAGCCTTAAAAGTCTGAATTGAATTACTGGTCTATTTTGTCGCCTTTTTCATTTGGCATAGTGTTTGTGGTTCTCCCGTGTTATGGTATCAGTACTTTGTTCCTTTTTAGTGTTGAATAATATTCCATTGTGTAGATCGACCATATTTTGTTTATCCATCCATGAGTTTGCGAACATGTGGATTGTTTTTGCTTTTTGGCTCTTATGGATAATAACATTTGTATACACGTTTTCGTGCGGATGTATATTTTCATTTCCCTTGGATACGGGCCTAGGAGTGGAATTGCTGGGTGATATGGTAACTCTATGTTTCACACGTTAAGGAACGGCCAAACTGTTTTCCAAAGTGGCTGCAGCATGTTACATTCCCACCAGCCGTATATAAGGGTCTCATCTCTCCACATCCTCATCAACGCTTGTATTGTCTTCTCTTTCAATGTTCATTGTAGCCATTTGACGGGGGTGTGAAATGGTATCTGGCTGTGGTTTTAATTTGCCCATACAGAACATTTTAATTTAATTACTTAATTAAAAATAATTCTTTACATTTAAAACAGGTATGTCTATGTGTTTTCCTGCTATGGATTTTTCCATATTTTATTTTCTCAATAGTATTGATTAAATGGTGATTTTTTACTGTGTGTAAAGCTAATTTGAACTATTCTATTCCTTGGGTCAATTTTATTTTATTTTATTAGTTTCAAGTATACAGTACATTGGTTAGACATTTATATAGTTTATAAAATGACGGGTCAATTTTTTTTATTTATAATGCAGTACCATAAAGTTTCAGTGATGGTCACTTTATAATATGCTTTATTTACTGCCCATCTCACCCAATAAATAGTTTCTGATATAATAGTTTCTTTTCATCTAATTCTAACTTCAAATGTTTATTATGAAATATTTAAGGCATACACTTATTATATCTGCCCTTTTTTGTCTAAATGGCTGTTATTATAATTTTAACAAGTTCTCTGAAGTATCCCATTGTAATTCAGGTAGCCTTAAATTTATATATTAACTTAGAGGGTTTTTTTTTTTTCTTTTCCTTTCTATGGTCACAAGCAGGTTTTCCTTCACTCAGAATACCATGGTCCGTGGCTTACACAACGCACATTCATTTCTCACAGTTCGGGAGGCCGGGAAGGCTAAGATCAAGGTAGAAGTCCAAAATCCAGTGTCTGGTGAAGGCGCTCTTCCTGATTTGCAGACGGCCACCTTCTCTTTGTATCCTCACATGGCAGTAAGCAGAGAGGGCGAGGACGCCAGCTCTCTCCTGCCTCTTCAGATAAGGGTTCTCCACTCACACGAGAGCGCCATCCTCACAACCTAATTACCTCGCAAAGGCCCCATCTTCAAATACCAACACACTGGAGACTTAGGCTTCAATATATACATTTGAGGGGACACAAACATTCAGTCCATAGTAAGGCTTTATCTCAGTTTGCTCATGCCTATTTCTTCTGTTAGAATGTGACAGTTTTGTTTATAAATGTATCATGTAGAAGCCCCAGTCCCTCCCCAGCAGGAGGGACCTAGGAAATAGGACCTATTTCTGTTCTTATTTCTAACTGCAGTACTTATCTCATTAGAATGCTCTACTTATGTGCATTTATCTAAAGTTCTAGAATTTCGTACTTACCTTCCTCGTCCCTCATAGATACACAATTAGTACATACCCTGATCTTTTTCCTTTTATTCTTCCATGCACATTTGAGCCATCTTTTTCCTTGTCCATATTCCATATTGTAAGGCAAGATCTCTACAGTTGCATTTCATAGGCATGTGTGCCAGAGCACCGTTTCATGGTGCTCTTGGTGGGGCAATAATTGATGCCTCCAGGTTTTCTTATTAAGAAGAATGTTTACTCTCGATCGCTTAAAAACTACTTCATAATGTAACAAGAAAGAAGATTACAACTCTTAACTTTTCTGGAGTCTTATTGGGAAAGGAAGTTGGCCTCTATGGTGAGGTTTATGCCATTTTCATCCCAATAAATAAGCTGTAATAAGTCAGCTGGATTTGAAGGGTGCACTGTAATGCCACAAGTCACTGTAAGGTGATTATTCAAGTTAGTAGAGGAAGGGAGGCCTCCTCTGGGCCAGATGTGACAGGAGGTGACCCCAGGGAGGGTCGAGCAGTGCACGGTCCAGGGACAGAAAAAGCAAGAGTCGGGAAAGAACAGGATCTGAGCATGAAGGCGAGGGGACCGTGTCTGGGTCGCATGCCCTCAGAGGTGTCTCTGGAGGCAGGGGTGAGGGCTGGTACCCTCTTGGATTTTGGAATAATGGGGAAGCACCCTGTGTCCTCTCTTCTTAGGGGTCTACCTGATGGAAACAACCTGCAAATCCAGCTCAAGACACAAGACTTGGCCCGGGTGTCCATGAGACCCTCTCCGCAGACACCCTAAGCATCTATGATGAACCAGGAAGCCAAGTAGGTGGTCTTCGCCCTTGGCCTCCTCTCTTGCCCTCCCATTCACTGCTTCACTACCCCCTACTGCCAAGACTGCTCCCTATCCAGATTTACCCCACTGCGCTGCCCCTGACACAACAAACCTACCCTGAGCCACCACTCAGCATGAAAGTGGCAATCACGGGACCAAGAAAATCAACAAGGGTCTGAGAAAGCATCTAATCTATCCATTTTATAGATGATGTGACCGAGGCCCAGATAGGGAAGAGTCTTGCTCAAGGTTATACTATTAGCGTATCAGCTAAAATAGGCTAGTTTATGCTGCAGTAACAAACAACCTCCAAAGTCGTGACTTACTACAACAAAAGTTTGTTTCCTGCTCCTACTTCTGGTCTATTGTGAATCGGCTGGGACCTCTATTCCACATTATCCTCTTTCCTGGACCCAGAAGCAGCCAAGCTCTGGAGTACTGTTGGTCCCTGTGGGAGAGAGAGAGAGAGAGAGAGAGAGAGACAGAGACAGAGACAGAGACAGAGATATTTCCTTTTGGGAATTCTATTATTCATGTGCTCAATATCCTGTATCTGCCGTCTGAGTCCTGAGTCTGTTATATCATTTTCTTTTTATTGAGAGAGAGAGAGAGAGAGAGAGAGACAGAGAGACACAGAGAGAGACACAGAGAGACAGAGAGACACAGAGACAGAGACAGAGAGAGACAGAGAGAATGGCAGATCACGCATAGGCTCTTTGAAACTTGACACAGGCCATTGTTTAGGCCATTTCATTGGCCAAAGCGTTACCTGGCCTTTTCTGATTTCGAGGGGACAGAGAAATGCAGTCCTACCAAGGACCTAGAAAGAGGAGAAAGAATGTGTGAAGACGAGCGACGGAGCTGGGACAGGAACGCTGGTTTCCTAACCCTGGGGCCGAGGGTCTTTCCCCTGTAATCCTCGGCCTCCAAGGCTCTTTCCCACAGGGGTCTCGGTGACCAATAATGATGCAATGTGCTTTTTCTCCCAGGATGGTTAAAGAGCTTGACGTCCCACCCCAACGGGATAGAGCACGAGGGGTGAAAACTAAGGGAGTGAGTGAGACTGGCTGGAGGGGGAGTTTAAGGATAAAGAAATGATGCCATCTAAGGCACGCCTCACTTCCACCTGGCACCTTGCTGCCCTGGATGACTTCTTTATGGGCAGCATGGACTTTGGACACTATAGTCTGGAAAAGAAGCTGTGCCCTAGGCCATGGCCACATCCTCTTGTCAGGATCACACACAGTTCAGGGATATAGCCCTCGTCCGGTATCAGCTGGGGCTCCAAGGCCTTGGAAATTTACTGGCTCAGATTAAGAAATCTCAATTCTGTGTCTGGCTCTGCCATAGACGTACGGTATGACCTTTACCCTTCCCTGGCCTTAGTTCTTCCGTCTGTTCAGTGGGGATGATGATCCCTGTCTATCCCATGGCTGTGAACATGTTTCGTGAATTCTAAAGCTCTGACTGGGGAGGGATGATGAGAGGGGGCTGGGGACACATGCCTAGTAGGGCTTTTCTAGGGGTCAAAGGAGCAGCTGGGGTCTGAACCCCGGACACATTGTTCTTGCCCCAGCCTCTGATAATTGGTGTGGCCGGCTCCTAGTGGGCCTCCCAGCCCTTTTAGAGTTAAAAGTGGGAGTCTCTGGATTGTCAAGATTATATGAGACACATACAGCATTTATAACAGTGTCTAGCCCTAAATTACAGTGGTTTAAACAGAATAGAAATGTATTTCTTTGTCATTTAATAGAAGTTCAAACGTTCTTGCCCCAGCCTCTGGTAATTGGTGTGGCTGGCTCCTGGTGGGCCTCCCAGCCTTTTTAGAGTTAAAAGTGGGAGTCTCTGGATTGTCAAGATTATATGAGACACATACAGCATTTATAACAGTGTCTAGTCCTAAATTACAGTGGTTTAAACAGAATAGAAATGTATTTCTTTGTCATTTAATAGAAGTTCAAAGTCAGAGAGTCCAGGGCAGGTGGAAAGCTTCCCCGGGGAAACAATCATAGATGTACACAAAAATTTTAATTATAAAGCTGTGCACTCCCCCCGCCCACCTTCCGAAGCACTGGCTTCCACCTCATTATCCAGTATGGCTGCCCAAGGTTCAGCCATCCCATTGACATTCTAGCCAACAGAAAGAGGCAACGAAGGACATAAAAACACTTCCATCTACATCACATGGGCCAAAACTTAATTACATGGCTACATCCAACTGCAAGGAAGGCTGAGAAATAGAGTCTATTCCCAATGACCAGGGACTATCCAGGGGCTCTGGGTCTAAGGAACAAGGGGAGAACAGATTGTGGGGGACAACTAGTTGTCTCTGCCAGGAGCTTAACTGACACAGAGCAGCACAAAAGAGTCCATGGAGACGAGAATGAATAAAGCATTCTCGAGACACCATCTCTAGGAAATGAACCATTTCAGAGCCAGTTCGCAGGCACAGCTTGGGGGTGGGGGTGGATGCAGAAGAAGGGGATTAACCTCTGGACATGGAGACTCCACGGAGAGGCCACTTGTCAGCCTATTGCCTGCCCCTCGGATGTGTGACTGCCTTCCTTGGCTTCCCTCCAGCCGACGTGTCCCACTGCTCACCTGTCCCCCCAGTTAACCTGTCTCCCACTTCAGCTGTTGTCTAGATTACCTGCCTACTCTGTCTCTGCAGGGCCAGCTCCTCATGGACCCCATCAGCCTCCAGCTGGACACCGAGAACCTAGGTTGCCTCGTGAGTCTGCTCAGCGAACACCCAGAATGGCTGAGTGCCAAGGTCAAGTTCTTTCTCCCCAACAAGGACCTGGGCTCCGGGAATGAGGCCCTAGAACTCAGGCAGACAGTCTCCCTACAACTCAGGGAACTGCACGCCCAAGGAACTGCTACATGGCAGAAGTTCATCAACTGTGTGTGCATGGAGCTGGATGTGCCGCTGGACCTAGAGGTGGTGCTGCTGAGTACCTGGGGCCACGGAGAAGGTAAGGGTGGACGTGAGAGGTGCAAAGCAGCCTGCTGGACGCCATGTCACAGGGAGTCAGGCCCAGAGAAGGCCGGGATCCACCTGAGTCACACAGAGACGGCGCAGCCAAGCCAGGAACAAAATTACATGTTTCTGGATGCTTCCCAGAACAAGTTCGCTAATGCCACCAAAATAGCTGGGGACCTGGAGGGCTCTTTCCACCTTTTATTACCCTACCCTAGTTGCCCGCGGAGGCAGGATGCATAGCGAGAAAGGACCAAGTGGCTCCCTCCAGCCAGGAAATTCCAAATAGCTCATAATTCCCAAGAGGTTTCTTGCAAAGTGGTCAGAAGCAGTCATAGGGAGAGCCTTCTGACCTCTACTTGTGACCGGGGCAGATTGAGTCTGCTCAGTTCAGAGGGCGTTTCTTGGGTACCTTCTACTTACAAAGCACCGTGGGGAACAGTAAGAACTCATTCAACAACTCTACCACAAGGCACCGTACAGGAAATGCAGGGGGTTCACCGTGTGCACACGTGTGTATACACAGGTGCATGCATGTGCACAAACACACGTTACATGTGTGCATGCATGCGTAAATATGTGCCTGCACACACATACCTATATATGCACAAACCAATACATACACACATATTTCTGCTTTCTGCTACCGTCAAGGCTCACCACCAGCTGTGCCCTCCCCAGATCGCTAAGGTAAACTTCGTTGCTCCCTTGCTGGGGACCCACCCTGAGGAATGAGCCCTGAGCCAGACATCAGGGCAGAGCTGATCCCAGGATATCCCACCACATCTCCATATGCCCTCCCCTCTCTTTCAGGATTTCCTAGTCCTTCGGAAGCTGATGAAGAAAGCCAACCTGAATCTCAGCTCCACCATGGTGAGGCCTGGGGTTGGGGAGCCAGAAGGGGATGGTGAGCATGCTAAGTCCCCACGTCAAACCTGGAGGAGGCTGATGGTGGCTGGTTACATCCATTTCCCATAAACCATTTTCCTCATTCCTTGACCCATTTGCACATGTCCCCTGCCCCTCACCATGGCTCCCAGTTCCACCTCCTCCTGTTCCGTGCCCCTCAAGGCTTTGGCCTGTCCTGGAGGTCTAACCTGGAGTCTTCTGGGAGAGCCCGAATTGTCAGCCCATGGCACTGCCAGAATCCTTCGTCTGGTTTCACTTGGGGAAGCCTGTTCTCATTTCCCTGTCCCCAAGCTTCTGGGCCTTGTGCTCCAGCCCCACAGACTCAGGCTCCTCACCATTTGGAGACCTTGGGCCTGTCACTGACCCATGGACTGCTGTCCACACCCAGAGAGCCTCTGACTGATTTTCTGATGGAATGGTGGCCCCGTCACCAATTCGTGGGCCACACTCTATTCTCAGAAGCTCTTTTTATTGTGGTAAAATACACATAATATAAAATTTACCATCTTTACCATTTATAAGTGTACAGTTCAATCGTATTAAACATACTCACAGCTATCATTACCATCCATCTCCATAACTCTTTTCATCTTGTAAAACCCAAACTTCATGCCTGTTGAGCAGTAACTGCACATCCATCCATCTCCTAGCCACTGGTAACCACCATTTCACTTCCTGTCTCTTATGACTTTTACTGCTCTAAGTACCTCATATACGTGGTATCATTTTGTGACCGGCTTATTTTACTTAGTATAATGACTTCAAGATTCACCCACATTATAACATGTGTCAAAATTTTCTTCTTTTTTAAAGCTGAATAATATTCTGATGTATGTATATACCACATTTTACTTATTTGTCTGTCGATGGACACTTGGGTTGCTTCCACGGTTTGATTATGGTACACAATGCTGCCGTGAACGTGAGGGAACAAATATCTCTTCAGGACCCTGATTTTATTTTTTTTGATTTTATATCCAGAATCTAGGGCCTTATGGTAGTTTCATTTTTACTTTTTTGAGGCACCTGCATACTGCTTTTCACAGCAGCCGTACCATTTTACAGTCCCACCAACAGTGCACGAGAGTTCCGATTTCTTCACATCCTCACCAATACTTATTATTTTCTGTTTTCTTTTTCTATAGTAGCCATGGTAATGGGTAAGAGGTGGTATCTCGCTGTAGTTTTGATTTGCATTTCCCTAATGATTGGTGATGTGCTTATTGGCCGTTTGTATATCTTTTTTGGAGGAAGGTCTGCTCAAGTTGCCTGCCCATTTTTGAATCGGGTTGTTTTTTTGTTGTTGAACTTTAGAAGTTCTCTATATATTATGGATATTAATTCTTTATCAGATATACATTTTTCAAATATTTTCTCTCATTCTGTGAATTGCCTTTTACTCTATCTATAGTGTCTTTTGATGCACAAAATTTTTAAATTTTCATGAAATCCAATTTGTCTATTTTTTCTTTCGTTACTTGTGCCTTTAGTATCCTATCCAAGAAATCATTGCCAAATCCAATGTAGTGATTTTTTTGTCCTGTGTTTTTTTTCTAAGAGTTTTATTGTTTTAGGTCTTACATTTAGGTCTTTGGTTCATTTTGAGTTGCTTTTTGTATATGGTGTTAGGTAAGGATTCGATTTTATTCTTTTGCATGTGGGTATTGTTTTCTTGGCACCATTTGTTGAAAAACTGTCCTTTTCCCATTGAATAGTCTTGGCATCCTTGTCAAAAATCATTTACAAGCAAAGCTTTATTCCTGAGCTCACTATTCTATTCCATTGGTCCATATGACTGCCTTTACGCCAATACACACTGTTTTGAATACTGTAGCTTTATAGTAAGTTTTAAAATCAGGAAGTGTGAGTTCTCCAGTTTTGTTCTTTTTCAAGAGCGTTTTGGCTATTTGGGGTCCCTTGAGATTCGATGTGAATTTTAGGATGGGTTTTTCTATTTGTGCAAAAAAAAGGTGGGGGGAGCGTAATGGGGTTTTAATAAGGATTACATATGCAAGGAATCTGTAGATTACTTTGGGTGGTATCGACATTTTAACAATAGTAAGTCTTCCAATCCACGAACATGGAGTGTGTTTCCATTTATTTATATCTTCTTTAATTTATTTCATCAGTATTTTGTAGGGTTTTTTTGGTACAACTGTTTCACCTTCGTGGTTAAATTTCTGAATATTTTGTTCTTTTTGATGCTATTGTAAATGGAATTGTTTCTGAAATTTCCTTTTCGGATTGTTCATTGTTCATGTCTGGATATGTAACTGATGCTTGCATACTGACATTGTATCCTGCTACTTGGGTGAATTCATTTATCAGTTCTAACAGCTTTTTGTGTGGAGTCTTTAGGCTTTACTATAAGATAAGATTATATTATCTGCAAACTGATATTTTACTTTTCCCTTTTCATTTTGGATGGCTTTTATTTCTTTTTCTTGCCTAATCGCTCTTACTAATTGCTCTAGTACTATGCTGAATAGAAGTGGAAGGAGGCACCCTCACCTTGTTCCTCATCTTAGAGGAAAAGCTTCCGGTCTTCCACCATTGAGTGTGGAGTTCACAGTGGGTTCGGAACCTTTATTTCTATAGATGTTTGGAATTTTTGCTTTTAAGTATACATGGCAGTAACAACAGGCTTCAACAGAAAACACCCACCACATAATCCCAGCTCCCCGACAAATCAAAACTGTTTGTCCTGGTCCCTGGTCCCTTCTGGCCCTTATCACTGGGCTATCTTTGCCCAGTCCCTAAGCGAGGATACACTTATCTGCCTGCTTCCTGTTTATGGAATGGAGCTCCCAGAGGTGCTGGGCACCTCCTCAGCCCCCAAACCTCACGCCTTACTCTTTCCTTTATTCTTTCCAGGCCTCAAGAGGCCTCATCAGAGCTGTGAGTCCTCCCCCTGCCCGAAGCAGAGCAGGAAGCAGCAACTGGGTAGGTACCAAGGTGGGAAGGGACTCAGACACTGGGATTGGATTGCCTTAGGGCCAGGGCACAGATCCTGGACTCTGTCCCCTGCTGACCAGCTTCCAGGGGCCTAATGACTCTTATAGTCCAAGCTTCCATGAGAGAAAATCAGAGGTCCTGAGTAGGCAGAGGAGAGGGCCGAGTATGGCAAGGAGGGGCCTCCTCCAACAGGTCACAAGGGGGCTTCTCCGGAGATGGCTCAGCTGAAGGAGCCGGAAGCACCCCAATAGGTCACAGCTTCATCATCCAACCTCTTATAGGGACACCCCATGTCTTCAGGGTTAAAGGGTCCCCGGGGAGGTGGCCAGCGTTACCTCAGGCCTGGGACCTCATTGGCCAGTTTAAAAGTGAGCAGGCTACCAGAGGGAACCCCACCAAGGCAGAAGCCCTTAGGGCCCACAGGGAGACGTGGGGGCTGCTGAGGCCCAGCCAGGCCAGGGGAAGTCAAAGAGACAAAGCCCACATTCTCTGCTAGTTGTCCAGAAGAGTCCTTGTTCTTGACCAGTTGTCCCACCAGTTGGGAAACCTAACCCCCACGGGCATAGCCAGAGAATTCACAGGCGGTCAGAGGATTCATGCACTTATAAAATAGAAGACTACTTCAGGCCCCCCAGCTGGGGCTCCCAGTGTCCCCACCAGTGGCTCCAGTCCTTTCCCTGAGACACTCAAGATCTCTCAATGACCCAGCAGTTAAAAAGTCAGTACCTGGCACAGTAAGGGCTCAACTCCCACGGTTCTGATTGGTCGGTGCCTGGGCCTGTAGGTTAGTGCTCACCCCTGGACATTACAGAACTGAAATACTGGAGAGGGGCACAGTTCACTCAGATATCACAGTAAAAGGCTGTTCCCATAAGATGTTGCAAAGGAAGTGCCCCTTTGCCCCTCCCTCATCTTGCTGAAAATTTTATACCATCTATGTTGCAAAACAAAGTGAGTTTGATTCAGACTTCCCCATTCGGACGTCCTTATTTAAATGGCTGCCAGAATGTTTATTTCCGTAGAACGAATTCCTTTTAGGGATTTGACTGGCACGAGAGCCCCTGTGCACTCTGGTCATCCCCGCTCCAAATATACACAGCTGAGGCTGCAGGAGCCCAACGGCCAGAACTGGGGTGAGGCAGCCGGGGGCTGGGAGGTCTCCTGTCTTCATGCTATCTCCCTGCCCCCTGCAGAGCTGGCCAAGAAGTACCTGCAGCTGCTGAGGACTTCTGCCCGGCAGCGCTATGGCGACAAGCTCCCGGGGCCAGGACAGCCCTTCTCTTCCCGCCAGGCCTACGTCCCCCCAATCCTGCAGTGGAGCCGGACCACAGCACCCTTCGACACTCAGGAAGGGGTTATGATGGGAGACCCCAAGACAGAAGATGGTGCTGACATGAGTATCTGGGACCTCGTCAACACTAGGGCCGAAAAAGGCCCAAGGGTGACGGTGCTCCTGGGGAAGGCCGGCATGGGCAAGACCACGCTGGCCCGCCGGCTCTGCCAGGGCTGGGCTGATGGCCACCTGCACCGCTTCCAGGCCCTGTTCTTTTTCGAATTCCGCCAGCTCAATCTGGTTACCAGTTTCCTGACTCTGCCCCAGCTCCTTTTTGATCTGTACCTGAGCCCCGAGGCAGGCCGCGATGCCGTCTTCCAGTACCTGGAGGAAAATGCTAATGAGGTCCTGCTCATCTTCGATGGGCTGGAGGAGGCCCTCGCCTCCTGTTCCAGTGGGGAGACTGTAGGCCCTGAGGACCCAGGTTCAGCCCTCGCCCTCTTCGCCAGCCTCTGCCGTGGGAAACTCCTGCCTGGCTGCTGGGTCATTGCCACCTCCCGTCCGGGGAAGCTGCCAGCCTGCCTGCCCACAGAGGCAGCCATAGTCCACATGTGGGGCTTTGATGGGCCCCGGGTGGAGGAGTATGTGGGCCGCTTCTTCAGTGACGAGCTGTTGCAGAAGTCGGCTCTAGCAGAACTGCGAGCAAATAGACATCTCCAGAGCATGTGCGCGGTGCCTGCCCTGTGCCAAGTCGCCTGCCTTTGCCTCTGCCGTCTGCTTCCGGGCAGCTCTCCAGGCCAGTCTTCAGCTCTCCTGTCCACTGTGACTCAAAACTATGTACAGATGGTGCTCACCCTCAACCCCCGTGGATACCTGAATGCTGAATCCCTGCTGGGCCTCAGTGAGTTGGCCCTGTTGGGCTTGCAGACTGGGAAGGTTATCTTCTCTGCAGGAGACATTCCTCCGTCCATGATGGTCTTTGGAATTGCTCGTGGCCTGCTGACCTCCTTCTGCATCTATACAGGCCCTGGGCACCAGGAGACAGTCTATGCCTTCACCCACCACAGCCTGCAGGAGTTTTTTGCTGCCCTGCACCTGATGGCCAGCCCCAAGGTGGATAAAGACACACTCGTCCGCTACGTTACCCTCAATTCTCGCTGGCTACTGCGGACCAAATCTAGACCGGGCCTCTTAGACCACCTCCCCACCTTCCTGGCAGGTCTGGCATCCCGTGCCTGCCATTCCTTCCTCAGCCGCTTGATGCAGAAGGATGAGGTGTGGGTGGGTACCAAGCAGGCTGCAGTCGTACAGGCATTGAGGAAGTTGGCCACCCGCAGGCTCACAGGACCAAAGGTTGTAGAATTATGTCACTGTGTGGGTGAGACACAGGAAGCTGAACTGGCTGGTCTCATGGCCCAAAGCCTCCCTGATCAACTGCCCTTCCACAATTTCCCATTGACCTACGTTGACCTGGCTGCCCTGACCAACATCCTCAGGCACAGGGATGCCCCTATCCACCTGGATTTTGAGGGCTGCCCCCCGGAGCCCCGCTGCCCTGAGGCCTTGGCAGGCTGTGGGAAGGTGGAGAATCTCAGGTGAGAGGAAGGGCAGGGTAGGACTGGGGAGGACCAGGGAGCTCTTGGGAGAGTGGAGGCCAACCAGTCTGGGAGACCCCTGCTGAGGGAGACGGGGTAAAAATCTTACATATCAGAACAGATAGACCCTTCCAGCACCTTAGTCTGTGACACAGTAAGGAATCTCCATGCCTCCCAGGACCTCTGGGGTCTGATTGGATCTCCTCTTGCCATGGTTTCCAGACTTTGTCTCTGTCTCTGTCTCTGTCTCTCTGTCTCTGTCTGTCTCTGTCTCTTTCTCTCTCTCTCTCATCGTGGGATGGATGGAGCCTCCGATCCAAGCTGTTCTGCTAGAGGCTCTTTGACTTAAAGCAGGTTATTTAACTTCTCAGCCCGAGTTTCTTCATCTCTCGAACGTCTCATTAATAATACCTACTTTATTGGGCTGTGAGGATGAGATGAGATAATGCATGAAAAACACTTCTTAGCATCGTTCCTGGCACACAATAAAGGCTCAATATGTGTAGTAGCTACAGAAAAATCTAGGTTGCAGTTACAAAGGACCCTCCGCCCCCCAAAACTACAGTGGATTAAATACTGTAGCATTTTATTTCACTCTCACGGAAGAGTCAGCGTCCAGGTCAGTGGGATAGCTCAGCTCCATGTGGTCATAGCTCAGCTCCATCTGTGTTCTGGCCTGAGGGAAGAGAAAGACCATGGATTAGGTGCACCGAATGTGTTAAAGATCAGTCCTAGAAATAGGGCACATCCCTCCACTCCCATTCCAGCGGTGAGAACATAGTCATATGGCCATACTGAGCTGCAAGGGAGGCTGGGAAATGCCATCTCTGGCTGGGAAACCATATTCCCAGTTGTATATTGCTCTATACATAGAGAATGGGTTTTAGTGGACAATTTGCAGTCTCTGCCATAATATGTATTTGTTACTCCTACAACCATTACAACAACAGCAACAACAACTATTACTAACACTATTAGCATTACTATAGTCAGTTCCATCGGTCAGAGGAGGGGGGTGGGTCATGATCTCTAAGCCGTGCCCAGCATTGATCCTCTGCCACCTTGCCTCTTCCTGTGGCAGCTTTAAGAGCAGAAAGTGTGGGGATGCCTTTGCAGAAGCCCTCTCCAGAAGCTTGCCAACAATGGGGAGCCTGAAGAAGCTGGGGTGAGCCAGGGCTTAGAACCAAGAGGGATTCTCAACTGGTGATGCCTGGAACTCTCCTCCCTTCCCTCAGCCCTACACAGGGTGGATTCTGGGCCTGTCCCCCTTTCCATCCCCATTTCTCCCCACCATCTCTGCTTACCCTATAGGTTAGCAGGAAGTAAGATTACTGCCCGAGGCATCAGCCACCTGGTACAGGCTTTACCCTCCTGTCCATACCTGGAAGAAGTCAGGTGAGTGATCTTCTCCAAAAGGACTAACTGGCTGGGGGAAGAGGTCACTGCCCAGGTCTTGTATAGTCCATCAGGATCTGGCCAGTAGTTTTCAATGAGACTCAGAGAGGGGAAGCATCAGTCCAAGAGCTGGGTGGGGCTGGATCCAAACACCAGGCTCCCAAAGGCCCCAGAGCAGTGCTTCTCTCATCTAATATTTTGAACCATCTCAAAGGAGCTTGAGTTTTGAGGTCCCCTTCTTCCCTCTTTCTGTGATCCTGAGAGAAGGGATAGCAATGTATAGGCAGGTGGCAGGCACTATGGGTGCACACAAATGCATGAAACACACACATCCCTTCACATGCGTGCACATATGAGTACACACTTGCACTTGTCTGTTCATTTAAGTATATGTTTCACGTCCATGCATATTCCTAGGTGTGCACATGTGCAGCATACACATGCATGCACACTTAGATCCACATACACATCTAAGTACCTATGCTCAAATATGCTTCCGCCCTGTGTCTGATGAGTGGCCTGAGAAGGGTGGGGCCCAGGCGCTTCCTCAGCAGCTCACTGGCAGAACGACTGCCAGCTGGCACCTTTGTGAGATTTAGAAAAGGTGCCTCCAGCGCTAGGGGGCACTGCTTGCTGAGTGGAGCATCGGCTGGACTACGGCTCCGCTCTGTCCTCTCGATTGCATGTCTTTGTGCGTGATCGCTCTGGGTGATGAGAGAAAAGATTGAGGTCACTGTCAATAATCAGGAAAGAAAAGTTAATGTTGACGAGTTTAATATTTCCGAACTTTCTCCTGACCAGAGTGCTCACACGTAAAGGCATCCTTGCACTCTTCAGTTCTTCTGTCCCTCCAGCTAGGAACCCAGGCAGAGCTGGGTTGTGGACTCCATTTGACAAGTGGAGAATTGAGATCAGAAAGGAATGTACTGGGCCTAGGGCTCTGAGTGGATCAAGAAGTGGCATCTTCAGCATTCCAGCCTAAACTGCTCATCACCTGGGAGCCAAGAGGCCCTAATGAACTTGAGCCTCAAGCACTCAGACATTGCCCCGAGAGCAGGATGCTGGGTCTCTTCATCCCACCTCATGGATGCCATCTGAATCCTTGGGCCTCCAAGCAAGAATTCCCCCTAGGGGGCTGAATAGGGCCAGAAGCGAGGCCAGCAGAGGGCCCTTCCTCCTAGCTTGGCCGGTTGGATACTGTCGAGCAGGTCACCAACTCCTTCTGGGCCCCTGTCTTGTGTCTCCGGCAATGAGGGTGGCGATGCCTGTCACCTGCCTACTGGGGCTTCTAAGTACCCCTCACCCCAGGACTGAGAGTTCGGGCTTTGGTGTCCCTGCAGCTTTCAAGACAACCAGCTCAAGGACCAGGAGGTGCTGAACATTGTGGAGGTTCTCTCCTGCCTGCCACAGCTCCGAAAACTTGAGTAAGCAGCCTTTCCACCACCCCTGCCTGAGTCACCCTCGTCCCTTGGAGAGCAAAGGTCTGGGGCCCATGGGATAGGGGATTCACTCCTGGCATCTTTGCCACAATCATGTAGTCTAAGCCGCAACAATGTCTCCGTGACGACCCTACTCTGCTTGACAAAGGTGGCAGTCACACGTCCTTCCATCAAGATGCTGCAAGTGAGGTGAGCAGGAGTGGGAGCCTGGCCTTCAGAGTCTCAAGAAAAGGGAGGGGGTGGGAAGGACTAACAGATGGATAGATGAAGGAATGAATCAACAAATCTAGGAAGCACAAGCATAGCCCGAGGAATGAGCCATGTGTCTCTCTCCATGGTGCTGAACTAGCATTGCCTGTTTGGATCATGGGGTAGGTTAAATGTCATACCTCTTAATTCTAAAACAAGGTAACTCCTATAAAACCTCTCAGCGTTCCTAATTTTTATTATCTTTTTTGTAAACGTTGGTTTTTGTTTTTGTTTTTGTTTTTGTTTTGTTTTTTACTTTTCGAAACACTCGGGATTCATCAAACAATGACATAGTCACCATTTTACATGTCTGGTTTGGAGCACTTTTCCCAGTTTTGTTGTTCCTCATCAGTCACAAAATCAGCTTTCTCTGGCTGTTTGGGACATCAAGGGGTGCACAGGTAGGGGTGATATGCTGGTTTCCAGTCCATGGGTTTCATGACTCGGTGTCTGACCCTGCAGGAAGGAGGACCTCGTCTTTCTTCTCTCCCCGCCCACTGAGAGAGCTGCAGAGCCGCAAGGGTAAGAAGTTAAGGAGGGGGAGGGTCTGAGCTCATCCCGAGAAGCAACCTGGGCAGTTTGGAAAGGTGGCTGAGGGAGCTTAGGAAGAGGTGGAATGTGGAGATTCTTCTTGCTACTGCTGCCCTGAGAAGTGGCTTAGCTCTCAGAGCTGGCAAAGGACGTTAGCTTCTTCTAGTGTCTCTGGACCACATCTGACTCCTGTGATGAGGGAGCATCCCTAGAAGTATCAGAGTGAGTCAGACCCTTAGGGGGACATGAAGATACTGCTAGGTTGGCATTACTATGTAGGTAAAACTCTTCTAACTAAAAGGAAGAAAGAAGAGGAGGAGAGGTGGGGAAGGAGGA
>NW_006433950.1:7232249-7240392 GCF_000325575.1 Pteropus alecto
ACTAAAAAGAAGAAAGAAGAGGAGGAGAGGTGGGGAAGGAGGAGGACAAGGGGAAGAAGAGAAAGAATCGGAGGGGCAGGGGGTGGGGAGGGGGAGGAAGAGGCAGTTATAATAACTGCATCTTAGAGTTGTTCTGAGAATTAAATGAATTAATATATTTAAAGTGCTTAGAACACTGTTGACATCCGGTTGGCACTTGAATGCTGGCTATTCTAGCTGTGTATGGTTTCCAGCTTGGCCAGTCCGGGATGGGCAAAGAAAGGGAAGCTGCCTTCCCATGAAAGAACATTCCATCCACACACCCACCCCCTTAGCTGAGACTCAGAGACAGATGAAGGTGTATGTCCTTGAGCAAGTCCTTACTCTGCTCTGAGCCTCAGTTTCTTCATCCATACAATTCAATAGGACCACTGTCTTTTTCCTCTCTGTCTAGAGCTGTGGTGCTCAATACAGTAGCCATGAACCACATGAGGCTATTTAAATTTATATTAATTAAAATTAAGCAAACTGGCTATTTCAATTTATCAGTCACATTAACCACATTTCAGATACTCAGTGGCCATGGGAGATTAGTGGCTCCCAAAGTGGATGGCACATGTACAAAATATTTCTATCATCGCAGAACGTTCTGTTAAACAGCACTGACCTCAAAGTCTGTAAAAACCTGGCTCCCAAATAGCCCAGCTTCTCTGCAGTCCCTTGTCCTCTCCTGTCCCAGAAAGAGAGAGCCTGGAGGTGCCTGGGCTTCCCACAGCCTGAACCCACATACAGTCCATGCTCCTGGCCTTGTGAAGTACAGATGGCACATCTACAAATGGAGACCATTATATCTTAGATAATAGCAGCTTCTCTTTACTAAGCTTCAATTTTGTGTCTGTGGTAGGCCCTCGATCGTACATCATCTCATTTGATCCTACAATCACTCTGTGTTAGATATTGTCATTCCACTTTAGAAAAGAGAAAACGGAGGCTCAAAGAGGTGAAGTGACTTGCCCAAGGCCGCACACCTATATATGGCAGAGCCAGAATTTGAATAAACGTTTCATTTGACCTCACACCTTTTGCTCCTGCTGCTTTGCTGAATAACATCTTCAGCACCTTCAAGTAACCGTCTTTGTTACTCATTCACTGTGGGTCATGCTAAGAAGTCTTCAGCCTCTATAACCCAAGAGAAGAGCCTGGACTTCTGAGCCCAGGCCAACGCCGCATTTGTTCTTGCCAGATCCCCAGACCTACAGGGAAATGCCAGCCAGAGGAAAGAGGCTCGGGGCAGAAGCCTGACACTCAGGTACCTCAGTGGGATCCATTACCTTAAGGAGAAGGATATGACATTGGGAGAGGGTCCTTTCCCAGAGGAGGCATAGCAGGAGCAGGGAAGATAAAGGGAAAAGCAGATGTGGGGCAGGCAGAGAACATGAATAGCCCCTCCTGGCCTGAACGAGGGGCATCTGGCATAACAACAATAATAGCTATAATTTAATGGGCCCTTGCTATGTGTTGGGCACTGTGGTATTTTCTATCCATTACCTCACTGTAATTCTTTTGAAAACCCTGAAAAGTATGTTATCATTCTCACTTGACAAAGGAGGAAACTGAGTTTCAGATAGGTTAAGTGCCTTGTCCAAGATCACCCAGCTACTGAGAAGCAGGGCCAGGATTAGACTCCAGGTCTGTCAACCTCTTGGCTTCCCCAGCTCCCACACCTGGCAATGGGGCTAGGACCTAGAGGAGCTATAGTGTAGCTTCTTGCCCTGAGCCCCTCTGTTCCCCAGGCTGCAGAATTGTCAGCTCACCGTCCAAGATGTGGAGATGCTCATAGCCCAGCTCCAGGAAGGCCCCCACCTGGACGAAGTAGAGTGAGTATCACAGGAAGCAGTGGAGCAGGAGACAGAAGGGTGTGGGCAGGAGACAGGAGGGGAAGGCAGGACAGTGTAGGAAGGGCTCAGCTTTGGGCGGATGGTGTCGAGAAGGGCAGACGGCCTCATGGAGAATTTGGGGGAATCAGATTACCATAGCAGCTGCCACCGTTTAGCATTTGCCCCCGTACCGGGTACATTTACATATATCCTCTCATTTAATTCTTACACCTCTGTGATGTAAGTACGGTTACTATTTATATTTCATAGAAGAGGAAATTAAGTCTCAGAAAGGTAAGTCTGCTCAAGGTCACACACCTAGGAAGAATCAAGGCCTGGGTTCGAGTTCAGACAGTTCAGAGGGTTTGATATCCAATAATCGCAGAAGCACCTAAGACAGTGCCAGGCATACGGTATGCAGTCTTTCAACGTTCGTTACCATTAAGGTCCACGTATTACAGTGATGCATTGACTAAAGTTAGTGAGGGGCCGTGTGAGTGCTGAGGGCTGAGGGGAGACCCCACCCTAGCAGCACAGCACATTGGGCCGCTCTGTCTCAGCCTCTCCGGGAACCAGCTGGAAGATGAAGGCTGTCAACGGATGGCAGAGGCTGCACCCCAGCTGCACATCGCTGGGAAGCTGGAGTGAGTTCTGCCCACCCCACTAGTGGGAAACGGTTTGGGGCGGGGAGTGTTGAGATTGGAGAACAGTGGTTTGGAGCCTTGGCTTTATACTTCAATCCTGGCTGTCATTTACTAGCTTTGTGACCCTGGGAAAGTATTTTAACGTGGCCGAGTCTCAGTTTTCCCATTTGTTAAATGCGATTAAAATGGTGGTTATTTTACATACCAGGAAACTGAGGCTCAGAGAGGTGAAAACAGTGAGTTGGTCCTTATTGCTCCAGCTGGAGAACTTTATTCTCTGAGTGGGGTGAGGAGGTCCTGCATCTCTTGGCTCATCCATCCACATAAGCCGTAAGGATCCAGGACATCCCAAAAGGGATAGCTAGCAAGCCGCTGAGCCAGGAGGGCCTTAGAGCTGTTTGGGATGGGAAACTTCAGCAGCCTGCTGATGGCTGCCTCCTTCCTCCTCTCTACAGCCTCAGCGACAATGGGCTCTCGGTGGCCGGGGTGTACCGTGTGCTGAGTGCAGTGAGCACGTGCCAGACCCTGGCAGACCTGCACATCAGGTAAGAGCTCCCAGTAGATCACTGTCACCCACTCCCACCTCCTGCCTAGGGCTCCTGGGCTCTCCCATCATTCTCTTATAAGTCCTCAGACTTCTCTCTGGCCCCAGGCCTTAGGTTGGGACCTGTAGAATATTCTGCTGGTGCCCCGCCCAGGTGCCCTAAAGAGCTGGTGTGCCTATTTCCAGCTGCTACGGGTATTGGCCACTCACAGCTTACACCTCTGGATAACTGCCTTGGACTGTTACAGCTTTCCCTAGCTCCCCAGCTAGGAGTGACAGAGACAGAGACAGAACTCTTCAGCCCCCTTGCCTCACATGGGACAAACTTTTGGTGCCATTCACACTCCAGAGCTCCCTGTGGGATTAGGCTGTGAACCTGTCTCATTCTGTTTCCCTCAGTTCCTTAATGGTTTCTCCTGAGAGCAGGCCCCCCAGTATGCCACATGTACTGGTGACCAAGTGACACGTGACCTCCCCCCCACCTCATTCATAGGCTGCGGCTCTGCTGCTAGGCAACCTAACCTAAGACAGGGGGGCCCAACCTTATTTCTATAAGTCCCAGTGTTAAGTCTAGGGACCGAAAGTCAGATGCTAATTAATGTCAACACGGTGACCACCCAGAGGGACTGTCAACTGAGGATGGTGGTCTCTGCTTTAAACACCACTCAAAGGAGGAGACAGAGACCCGATTCACCCTAAAGGTGCATTAGGGGACCTTAATTCACATAACGATTCAATAAAGGATCCCTACAGCGTTCCAAATGACACTCCATTCAGTTCTAAATTTATACCAAAGAAATCAAACACATTTAGCTGCGGAAATGTTCACCTCAGTATTGGTTATAATAGGAAAAAATGGAAATAACTTAAACGTTTAACGATAGGATATTAGTTAAATAAACTAGGTTGCCTCCAGAGAGAAGAAATTGTTGGAACCAGATGTGGCTGCAGCCTTAATGTGGAGGGATGACTGTGGTGTATGAAGTAAAAAAAAAATTTTAATTCATCATTTTTATAGTAAAGCTTTTCAAACATACTCAGATAGGGAGAATGGTATAATGAACAACCAGTTCTCACCAAAAATTATCAACATTTTGTCGCCTTTGTTTCATCTGTCTTTTGAAAACCTAATTTTTAAAAAAGAATTTGAAAAAAAAAACAAAAATAAAAAAATAAAAAAGAATTTGTAATTTCAATCCCATTTTTAAGGAAAAAGAAAGATAAAGAACATTCACTGCATTAAAAAAACAAAAGACTTGAAGAAACCAGTCCAAAATGTTATCAGTGAGGTTGATATATGGGAGAGATTACGGGTGATTTTTCTTTATTTTCTTTTTACTGGATTTTCCAAGTTCTCCACAGGGGTGAAGTATGACTTTTGTAATGAGAAATATATCTAGAACCTCCAGTTTGCAAAGGCGAGGTTAGGGATGCTCCTGTTGTACGTTACAGCCTCATGTGGACTCTCAGTGTCTGTCCTGACCTGGCAGTGACCTCACCCCGCTGGAGTGAGTACCTTTAGCTGAGGGTGCCAACAGCAGGCAGAGGGAGGGGGGATTTTAGCCTGAGGCCCAAACAAGAGAGAGGGCAGACTATTCTTTCAAGATCTTGCCAGAAAGTGGGGGCTGATAAGTTTGTGACATCTCAGTGGAAGAAAGACTCAAGGCCCCCCCAGAAGCTCAGCAGAAGTCAGGGGAGAGTCAGAGTAAGTGGCTGCAGCTAGAGGCAGAGGGATGGCGTCTTAGCGGTCCCTCCAGGCCAGGCTGAAAAAGGACTTGGAGCAGTAGGAACCCCATAAGCCTCTTGTCTCCTCTCTTTTCTCCACAGCCTCTTGCATAAAACTGTGGTCCTCACGTTTGTCCCAAAGATGGAGGAACAGGAGGGAACCCAGGGGAGGTAAGACCCCAACACCATCCCAGCCCTACTCTCAGCCAGAGCCATCTCCTCCCTGACCTCCACAGCTGGACAGTGCCACTCAACTGCTGGGGGACCTCGACAAATCCACGAAGACTCAGGATGCAGCCCCGAAGGGGAGCTGTCTTCCCATTTCCAAGTGGTGTCTGAAGAGAGCCCATGATGCAGCGTGGAGGCTGTGTGCTGGGGCGGTTTGGGGTAGCCAGAGAGACCAAGACCCTTCGGCCTAAACCCAGAAGATCACCTGGACTGTAGCTCTGATTACAGTTAGAATTTCTGGCCCAATGGCCTAGAGGTGTTTGCCTCCTCTAGGTTGCCTTCCTGGATTACCCCCGCCCAGCACATGGGCAGAGACTCAGCTCTTTCTGCCTCAGTATCAACCTGCAATGTCCTCTGTAGGGTCCGAGCTTTTGAAGACTTACTTAGAGATGAGATAGACATCTCTGAAGGCAATGATGATGATGATAATGATATTAATGATACTAACGGTCAAGGTTAATTGAGCACTTACTATGATATGTACCAAGCACTAAACTAAGGCAATTCATATATATTCTCCCAGTAAGAAGCTAAGGGGTTTGTCCCAGGTCACACGGCCAGGATGCGAAGAAGCCCATCGGAACCCAGATCACACTGTCTCCAGGCCTCGCATAGACATTGAATGGGGGGAAGTGAGGCTGAGGATGGACTCTGAAGACAGTGGGTGAGGCAATGCTCAGCCTGGCCTTGGTGTGTGTCCCTCCAGGGTTCCAGTTCTTGACAGCCTTGTGCCCCAGATGCCCTCTGAGCTGCCCCTGCATTCTTCAAGGATCAGGTACAGTGATGACCTGCAGGTCCCAGGTGTGGCTCCAGCCTCCTCCCTCCCTCTGCACGACACCTGTCCCCAGGCTCCCAGCCCCGGGTGCTCCCTGGATGGCATGACCTACTACGTCCAGGAGTTGTGGCCTGACTTCCCTGCCTTTCACCTCTCCCGTCCAGCCCACCACAGGTGGGGCTTACAAGGCAGCTCCCTCCATCACCAACCCTGCCAGGGACCACCTTCCTTTTAGCTACTCTGACTTCCAGCAGCTGAGGGATTGTGGGAACTCTGGATGGAGAGGATGGGCAGTTTGCAGCCCCTTTTGTCCTATTCCTAGGACCTGGGCCTGGGGGTTCAGGTCAGCACCCCAGGGCTTCCATCAATACTCATCTGGCCCTCTCTCATTCTCTGTCCGTCTGAATCTCCCTCCTTGTCTATCTCTCATTGCTTGTCTCTCTCTCTTATTTTCCGATTTTCTTCCTCTCATATTTTCTGTAGCCCTTTTTGTCTGTCTGTCTGTCTCTGGCACTGTGGGGGCGGGGGGGCCGGTATCTGCATCTGTTCTCTCTCTCTCTCATCTCTGTGTCTGTCCATCTTGGTCTCTTTCTCTCTGGCCCTTCTCTGTGTGTGATGTCTTATCTGTGTGTTGTGTTTTGGTCCTTCTTTGTCTGTCTGGTTGCCAGATGTGCCCCAGTCCCTCTCCTGCAAGCTTTGTTCTCTGCTTGTGCGTCTAGGGGTGGTGGGCAGCTCTGTCCTCTGTTCGGTGGGGCGGGGCTGCAAGGCTGTGGTTCTGTCCTCTGCAGGCTGACATACTGTGGTTTGCAAGCCCAGCACCTAGAGCAGCTCTGCACAGCGCTGAGAGGAAGCTGCAGCCTCAGTCACCTCGAGTGAGTGGCTGCTATTTGAAGGTGGGTGGGTGGGGCTGATTGCTTAGTGGGTGTTAAGCACGTTAGGTTTTGTTTAGCTTAAGATTTAGATCAGCAGTTCTTTCCTGCTGCAAAAAGGAACCCCTTAGAGAATTCGGTGAAAGTTGTTTTTCTTCCCGCTAAAATATAGATCCGCCACAATTGACAGTCTCCAAAGCCCATCTCTGATCCCTGAGATGAGGGTCACAAACCCCAGGATAAGAACCCTGGGGGAGACCCCAGCTGACCCAGTAGACCTGCTGAGGTCTGGCCTGCCCCAGTTTCAGGAAAAGCTGAACGGCTGAGTGAGAAGGGTGAAAAGACAAAGCTCCTGCCCATCCCTGCCCCCACCCTCCAATAATCTGTTCTCGCCCTGCCCCTCCCAGCTTATCAGGCAATGCTCTAGGGGATGAAGGTGCCACCCAGTTGGCTCAGCAGCTCCCAGGGTTGGGCACTCTACAGTCCTTGAAGTAAGTAGCTGGCTGAGCAAAGCCTCTGACACTTGTTCTTATCAAAATGAGGTGATTTTGGGGGAGGGTGCAGGGGGGGGGGCGGGCCTGGTGTTCTGTGTCCCATCTCAGTCCCTCCTGGGGTTCTCGGAAAGATTAAATCAGAAAATGCATGTCAGTTGCCTGGCCCAGTCCCCGAAAGGTGTGATTCTCATTAAAATAGATACTTGGCCTCTGTGACTCAATAAACCAGCTTCTGATTTACGGTTTCACTTCTTCAACCAGTCTCGGGGAGGCCCAGCTCACCTGAGGCAAGGCAGGCATGGTGGGAAGTATTACTCGATTAAAGAAATGGCTGGCAGCCATTCTGGCCCTGGACTAGGCAAGGAGGGTTTGCACCCCGCAGGACACCCAAGCAGGGTGCCCAGGGCATCTGGAGGACCCTGAGCACCTGGCAGAGAAGGGAGATGCTCCTTGTGAGGAGGAGGCCCTGGGAGGAGGCCCGGAACCCCCAGACTTTGCCTGCAGTAGACCAGAGTTCCTAGGCCCTAAAAGGGTCCTATGTTTTGGCTTCCACATATCCCTCCCCAAGATCTGCTAGTCCAGAGTAACAAGAACCCTGGTGAGAGGCCACATGTCCTAGTTTCCTGGTGTGACCTTGGGCAAGTTGCATCTCCTCTCTGGCTCCCAGCGAGTTAACACGTGAGCTATAGAGGGGGTGCGTTTTGTCTACAACCTTAGCATGAGGGCTGTGACCCGAGGCCCTTCGTGTGCAGCCTCACTGGGATGCTGGGGAGGAGAGGCGGTTACCCCAGTTGCTGCTCAGGGCCTGCACCTGGGCGGGGAGGAGGCCCCACCACTGCAGGCAAATTATATGCAAATTGGAGTTTTCTGGGCAAATCCCCATGTGACCTTCTCGATACTGCTGACAGCTGGTGTGACCCAGGGCCCCCAAAAGCCTGCACTCAACTTATCAGGATCCCCATCCTTAGGAGTATGACATTAAAAGCAAATAAAAGCCACCACGACGGT
>NW_006433950.1:7240464-7278714 GCF_000325575.1 Pteropus alecto
CCACCCCTCCTTTCTTGGGTGGGAAAACTGAGGTACAACTCTGGCCTAAAAGCATTCTGGGCCTCAGTTTCCCTGTCTGTGCAATGGGGAGTTGGGAGAGGTGCTCTCTGACAATCCAGGGTTCAGTGAGTCCCGCTGTCTGGACTCGGGGAAAGTCCCCCCCTGCCCTGTGTTCCGACCACAAAGAGGGCGTTTTTGAGTCCTGGATGTCATCGGTCAATGCCACTCCTGTGATTCTCCAGCCTCAGTGAAAACGGCTTTTCCCTGGACACTGCGTTCAGTTTGGCCCAGTGCTTCTCTACGGTGCAGTGGCTTTGCCACGTGAACGTCAGGTGGGTGTGCCTCGGGGCCCTCGCCCTACCCCCTTGTCTGTCAAATTCGTAATGGAGCATCCTCAGGGCCTGCGGGATACTGGATCAGTGCATGTGTGATGGGTGTCTGTAGAATGAATGAATGAATGAATGAACGAACGAACAAATGAATGAACACAGCCCCGGGGACACTCAAATTGCTCTAAATCCACCATGGGACACAGTCCATCAACTCTTCGTTACTCACTGTCTGGATCGTCCTGGGAGACTTTTAAGAAGACTGGGAGCTCCGTGGTGACCACTGAGTACTCAGGGACCTGCTCTACTTGTGGGGTCTCTCATGCTGATGGGACTATAGAACGAAAGGCACCCAGCCATGCAGCCTGGGGACATGCGACACAGATCGTCCATGCTTTCCCACGAGGCCTGCCCATTCCCCCCACCTCCTCGCAAGAGGGGGAGGTACGAAAGTAGACAGGCCAGGTTCAAATCCAGGCTCACTGCTTACCTACTATGCAGTTTGGACAGGTCACTGAGCCTTCCACGCCTCGATTTCCTCCTCTGTAAAATGGGGCTAAGAATACTTTATCTCACAGCGTTAGTGTGAGAATCAAAGAAGATCGTGTTGGTGGAGAGCTTGATATGTGCCTTAACAGATGTAGTTGTTGTTAGAATACTCCTTGTAGTATTTGCTGAGAGCGTGGACAGCCCTCCAGGCCACCCTCCACCCGGCCAGTCTGCTGTCTTGCCCCTGCCTGGGAAGCAGGCCCTTTGTCCTGTCTCTGACTGCTGCTTCCTTCCTGCCTGCAGCTTTGAGAGCCAAGTCGTCATCATGAGAGGTGACAGAAGAACCAGGTGAGGGGGGAGAGCTCCAAGGGCGGGGTGGGCACCCCTCTCCCTCTGGTCCCCATTTTCTATACGTACACCCCACCTTAGACCCATGCTGACCATTGCCAGGCCTAGAGTGAGCCCCACCACCCCGCCCCTCCAGGCCCAGCAGGCCAGAAGTAATCACGACTTCTCTCCCCCGTCCCCACCCCATATAAACCTGCAGTTATCAGCACCCTCAGATCTCTCTTGGAAGAAGCCAGTGCGGATGGAGGGAGGGGACCACGGGCAGGGCCGCAGTGGGACCGTGCTGGGGGCCTGCTGCTGTGCGGAAGAGGAGAGGGACGTTTGTGTTTCTACTTCTGGGGGACTTTTGCCGACCTCTGCAGACTCATAGTTTCGTATGAGTCACTGTCTTTTCACACTCTGAAAATCACATTTGAGAAGCCAAGAACCGTTGGTGCGCTGAAAAAGTTTCCACTTCTTTACTGTAAACAATGAACAACAGTTAGTTCTCCACAGATGTTCCCGGCTGCCCCCTAGTGAGGCACCTCGTCTGACTCGGGAGGTTGGCAAGCATGAGGGCCGCCTAATGTGGGGCTGGCTGTGCCGATATGTCAGGGAAGGGCGTTGCCACACCAGGTGGCTGCCTGAAGCCAGGGGTGACCCAAGGCCAGGGAAGTCTTGCTTCTTAGACTAAGGTCTCCATTTCTGGGGACTCTCTGGGTTCTTGGGACTAAAAGAATGGAGGCAGCGGGAGACAGAAGTCCTATGAAGGCCACATCAGGGATCGGAGAGGAGGGACTCTGTCCTGGCTCCCCACAAGCTGGTCAGGCACTGCCCCGCTGGCCAGATGTAAGCTGCCGGCTTTCTCACTCTGGCCTCAGTTTCCCCACCTATACAAAAGGGTCACGCAGGCCCCTTTTAGCCCTGACTGATGAGTCTCATCTTCCAATGTGGATGGTTTGAACTTGCCTCTCAAATGTTTTCCCCACTCCCAGCGATCTGTCAGCTGGTGGGTCCTTGCCAGAGTTCCCAGCGCGAGCCCAGTTCTTGAGGTTTGGTCGGCGCTGCATCCCCCGGAGCTTCTGGTACTGTCTTACCTACTTCTTGTTTGCGGGTAACCAAACAAGGGGATGAGGGCTCAGGAAGTGAAGAGAGTCTGTGGGGTTTGGGTTTAGGGCTGGAGGTTAGGAGAGAGGGAAGAGAAAGTTTGAGGCGAGGAGGGAAGAAAGAGGGGTGAGTATGAGGCCTGATAATGGGGGTGCCGGGCCCAGCATTCTCCTTAGAGCACAGATTGTACATCACTTTCTCTGAAGACTTTCCAGCCCTGCCCTGAGGGCTGTGAGACCCCGTGCGGGCCCCTCCCATCTTGGTTTCCTCACATAAGAGGGCCACCCAAGCAAGGTGGTCCAGAGGAGCGGGGTGAGTGTCCGGGCAGGTGAGCCGGCTTGTGCGGAGGCCCGGAGGAGTGAAAGCTCGGCTCTCGGGAAGCGTTTCAGTGTGGCTGGAGCATGGACAGGGAGAGTGGAGGCGAGTGGGGCCGTGGAAACGGCGTTTCGCTTTCAGAAGGATAGTGGGAAACCACAGAGCGTGTTCGGCACAGGAGAGGCCCGTTCAGACGTGCGCTATGAAAGTTAAGACCCTGGCAGGGTAGAGAAGCATGGCGGGGAAGCAGGAGGGGAAGGCCGGAGGGTAGGAAAGTGACCCAGGTGAGCGGCGATGGTGGCCCGGACCGAGGCGAGACTCAGTGAGGAAGACTTAGGGCTGGACCAGGGCAGCTGGCTACTCGGGGTGTCAGAGTGGTGGAAGTGGGGGCTGTGGGAGACTTAGGGGTGGAGAGTGTGCCCCGCGGGGTGAGGAGGCTGCAGGTTGGGAAGAGGGTTCTTGGGAGAAGGGGCTGCACGTGGGCCCTGAGCCCTCTCTGAAACCCTGCCCTGCCCACTGCCCCTTTTCAGCCTCACGGAGTGTCTGTTGGAGCCCCTGAGGGTCACCCGCCTCTGTGAGACTCTGGAGAAGTGCCCAGGGCCTCTGGAAGTCAAGTAAGTAAGGAGGACACAGCCCCGGGGGGCATGACTGGGGCATCTGCCCAGTGACCTGGGTGGACGATGTCCTGCTTAGAAGCCAGTGAGCCCATTCTGGTTCCTTCCTGCCAGACCCCGTAACCCACAACCCTGTGGATGTTCTCTGGTAGAAGCCTGTTGCTCCCAGTGGCCCAGCTCAGGTACCTCACCCTCCCACAGAGAGGTCGTGCTGGACCTGGGGCTTCACCTTCCCCAGCTGCTCAACTCAGGGCACCAGGAGCCCAGCCTGCCCCCTCCAGCCCTGCAGCCCCACCCCAGCATCTTCCTGGGCCTGCCTCCGTGGTTGGAGCCCGTCACCTCTGAAGGCCCCGCCTCCCCAGCTCTGGTTGACCAGCTCCCCCACCCAGAGCACCTGGGTCTGTGATCAGAGACTGCACTTGGAACCAGGAGTCCTGGCTCAGCCACCTACAAGTGGGGTGACTCTGGGCAAATGGCATTAGCTCACTGGACCTCAGCTTCGTCCTCTGCAAAGTGGACAGTCAGCCTTTCCTTCCATCATCATTGTTATAATTTTATTACAATAATTACCTTAAAATCCAAGACAAACCTACCTCACCTAAACAACCCCTGTCCCTCATCAAGTCAACGATGTCCTCATTGTCCCGATGGCCTTCTACTCCTTGTCCATTTGCATATTCAGTTTTTACCTACTCACAGTCGCCGACTAGCTGCGTTCCACAGTTTTACTCTACATCACGCCATTCTGTGTTTTTCTATTTTATTTGTCTTTTTTCTTGCTGTCTGGCTCCCAACTCAAATGCCTTTCCGGCCCTTGCAACAAGCTCATCCGTGTTGATCACCTGATGTGTGTCCTTCCATGTCTTCCTCCAAATTCAAACACATGTGGACACAGAGGGTTGGGTTTTTGACATTGTTAACAGACACTGGATCTTACCACATAGGGTCTCTGTCCTGAGCTTTTGTCCTGTGACATTGCATCATGGCTTTCCTGGAATATCAAGACATGTTGGAAGAGTTTAAGTCTTGATTTTCAGAAAAGTGGCAAAGCTAGTCCAGAGAATCCCCTCACTCAGTTGCCCCTGGTGGTTAATATCATTCATGGTCATGGTACATCGGTCACAACTAAGAAACGAACCTTGGATGTGACTATTAACTACACTCCAGACTTTACCCAGATTTCACCAGTTTTTCCGCAGATGCCCTTTCTTTGACCCGGAATCCCATCCAGGGTCCCAGATGGCATTCCGTCATGAGTTTTTTTTTCCCCTCCCTGGTCTGTGACAGTTTCTCAGTCTTTCTTTGTCATTCACAACCTCGACAGTTTTGAGGACTACTGGTTAGATATCTTCCAAAGTGTCCCTCGGTTTAGGTTTGACGTTTTCTTCATGACGTTTTCTTAGACTGAGGCTGTGGGTTAGGTGAAGAATCCCGAAGAGGCGAAGTACCCTCCTCATCCCATCTCAGCGGTGGATGCTGTGGACTCGACTTATCACTATTGATGTTGACTTTGATCCCCTGGCTTAGGGAGTGTTTGTCAGATTTTATTGTTGTAAAGTTAATTTTTAATTTAAAGACATTTTTTTTTTTTATCGTGGAGACTTTCAAGCCTATATAAAAGCAGAGGAAAGAGTAGACCCTTAATTCCCCTTCACCTCCCTCAATAATTACCACCTCATGGCCCCAATACACATGCACGCACACACACATACACACTCGCTCACACACACGTTATTGTGAGGCAATTCCCAGACACCTTATAATTTCTCCTGTAGATATTTCAGCACGCGTAGCTAAAAGCTAAGTACTCTATTTTTTAACATAACCACGAACCATCATCAAACCGAAAATATTAACATTATTTTATGACATATTAACATCCTCAAACAGCCTGTCAGTTTTCAGTTGTCCCTACTTATCTCCTATGTGTGTTTTACACAACAGTTGTATATTTGTGCCTTTTCGTACTCCCTCCACAGTTTGGATGTGCCACGGTTCCTCAACCACCCGCCTCTAGAGTCTAGATAGGGATCTGGCAGCTTCCAGTGCTTATTGTTTTTGTTTCTGTTTTGGTTTCGTTTTAATTTGGTTTTGTGAAGAAGTTTTCTTTCTTTCTTTCTTTCTTTCTTTCTTTCTTTCTTTCTTTCTTTCTTTCTTTCTTTCTTTCTTTCTTTTCTTTCGCAGGCTTTCTCTAGGTGATATTCCTTGAGATACTTTGTAGGTGACCTTCCCACATTTTTGTCTATCATCCACATGCCAATGACTCAATTAATTTTTCCAGCTTTGAGTCCTCCTACAGTTCTCAACTTACTTAGCCAACAGTCTATGAGACATCTTTTCTTTAATGCCCAATAAACATCGGAATCAAAGTCTTTAAGACTACTCTCAGCTTCAGTGATTTGCTAGATGGACTCTCGCAACTCAGAAAATCTCTTAAACTCATGATGGTACTTTATTACAGTGAAAAGACACAGATTATATTTAGCAAATGAAAAAGGGACATAGGCTGTAGGCCAGGAGAAATCAGGCACTAGCTACCAGCTGTTCTCTGCCAGTGACATTCTAAGCATACTTGATTCTCCCAGCAACAATGTACAATAACATATATAAAGTATTTTCATTGTTTACCTTTTAACTTTCCCAAAGGTGTACGACCTTCCTTTACTCCAGCCTCCACGCTAACTCAAGGACCCCGTGTTCGGAGGAAATGTTGAGGACAACCCCGGCGTAGCACCCAGCTCCAGAAGGCTCTGGCCGTGCAGCCGTGCTCCTAGCTTTCCCTGGGGCTGCCCCAGCTCATGCAGATGTTTTGTTTCACAGATTGTCCTGTGGGGTCCTGAGTGACCAGAGCCTGGACGCCCTGCTGGGGCACTTGCCCCAGCTCCCCCAGCTGAGCCTGCTACAGTAAGGCTGGTTTGCCTATCTCCCTGCACCACCTGAGGCTCTAGGGTTGCAAAGCCGCCCCCTTTCTTCCCCTCCCTGCTTCTCCTGGGCTGTGTCATCATTTTATCTGGCACAGCTGGGAGGTGGAGTCTGCTTCATACTTTGTCGAACCTGGGGGGATAGGTGTTGAGCCCTCTGGGCCTCAGTTTCTTCATCTGATAAATAGAATTACCATTCTCTCCCCACTGCATGGGCCTCAAACAATATAATTGCTTTAAAAGCATCTTAAAGAATGGAAGGCCTGTGACAGGTGGGCTATTGCACTTCTCTCTTCCCCTGGAAAGGTCACCTGCTCCGAGAAAGGGACTTTACAGATGTAGGTCATATGTATGTCACACACCATTTTTTAAAGGTCACCATCTAACTTCGTAAAAGGGGAACTTAGCAGCATCTCCCCAAATATTTAAAACTCGATTGTCTCATTTCCGCTCAGACCGGTTAGAATTTAAAAAGGATTTTCTTCACATCGTCTAGTGGGCGGGGGGGGGGGGGGGGCAGGTAGGACAGCAGCTACAGCCGAAATGGGAAAACCCAACGGGAAATTAAATCACATCATCAATAACCGCAGCGTACATGCTAATGCTAACCCTGAGAAGGCACGCATCACCCAGGATCTCGCTCACACCTTAGTCCTCTCAGGGACGGAGGGAAGAGACTGTGACATTCCAGAGGTGAGCAGGCATGGCAGAGCTCATGTCAATACCCACAGCACCCACTCTGCCCCCACCCTGCCAGGAGAGAATGGGTCAGGGAGGGCTCCTTTGGACACAAGATGACAGGTTAAAATAAACAGATGAGACAGCTCAGATCAGAGAGGGACTTCTCCATGCCTAAGTAACACAGCATCGGCCCTCAGCTCTTCATCGGTTTTTTGAATGAGGTGGCCAGCTTGACGGTCACCAGGGTTTACACTTTATTACTCAGTCCACAGTGCTTGTGCACAACTGTGGGCAGGAGACACAGCGGTGGGGGGAGATGGTGCTACCACTGCATCTAGGGAGGAGAGGTGTAAATGCTGCGAAGCATCCTACAGGACAGCCCCCAGCAACAGCAAATAATCCAGCCCCAAATCTCAATAGTGCCGAGGGCAATAAACTACTCTGAGAGCTGAAGCTTTTTCCTCCTGTCCTGCGAAGTCTGTGCTTGAAAGTAGAAACAATGTAATAATAACAAGCATGGGTCTCTTGCTAGGCAATGTGCAAGCCTGATATAATTAAATCCTCGTAACAACCCAAGAGGAAGGTATATGAATAGTCCCATTTTCCAGGTAAGGAAACTGAGGCTCAGAGAGTTCAAGTGGCTTGTCCAAGGACACAGAGCCAGTCAGCAGAACTGGGGCTCAAACTCAAGTCTGCTTGACTCCAAGCCTCTGTTTGTCCCTCTTGAGTCCCTGCCTTCCTTATTACTGTGCTGACTTGCCAGCCCTCCAACTTCTGGTCCCTTCTCCTTCAGCCTATCCCAGCTCTCTGCCTACTGATCTTGCTTGGCTTCGACTTGCTGACTTAGGGTCCTGCCTTTTTCTTGCTTAGGCTGAACCAGACGGAACTGTCGCCAGGGAGCCTCTTCCTGCTGGCTAACTTCTTCAGCCTGTGCCCGCGAGTTCAGAAGGTGGATCTCAGGTGGGCATTGCCCTGGGACAACCAAGACCAGTCTTAAAGGGTCGTGCCTGAAGTTTGGTGGGTATGAGGGTAGGATGGAGGCAGTAGGACCCAAGCCAGAGGCTCAGCTTCTGGAAGAGAGGTGCCTGCCCCATGGGGCCTACTGTGGCCAAGGGTGGCTGATCCAGGTGCTGTCTGCTCCAGGTCCCTGTATCATGTGACCTTGCACTTCAGATCTAACGAGGAGCAGAAAGGAGGGCGCTGTGGGTAAGTCAGTCCCCTGGAACCTTGCCCTGACAGCCAGTGGGTAGTAGAGACAAATAGACCTGCTTTCTGATGCTTAGAGCAGGGGACAGACAGCAGAGAATGCGCAGAGCGCTCCTCCAGAAGCACGTGCGAGGAGATTTGTTTCCTCCAACCTGTGGAAGCAAGGGTTCAGAGAGGGCTGGGCTTCGTCAAGGGCAAAGAAGTACACATCAGACTGGACCAGAACTCAGGAACCTGGTCCAAGAAAAAGGACTTCTCAGCCTGTCCACCAGGCTTTAAATTCCAGCTGCGCAAGGACCTGGCACCTTGGGCAAGTTCCTGGACCTCTCCCGTCCTCAGCTTCTGCTGCCGATAAAGGGAGACGCCGTACTGCAGAGTGTTGGCAAGGATTAAATGAGACAATATGTAAAGCATGAGTCTCACAGATTTGAGTGTCTCTCTGCTGCTGACTCCTGAACCAGTGCTCCGCGGTTGCCCAAGTGAGATGGGGGCAGGTATTGCCCTGGAGGCAGGATCGTGGGGCAGGATGGTAACCTCTGAACACAGAGATGATATTTCCGAGAACTATTTGATGCCACTGGCTCACAGAGAGGCCTTGGACCAGACCCTTCTCCTCACTGCACCTCAGCATCCTCAGCTGTGAAATGATAAATAAGAAGAGCTACTATTTACTGGGGATCTGCAAGGCACCATTCTGAGAGCCTTCTACATATCACTTCCTATAAACTTCACAGCTGTGGCCACTGTGCATGTCACACGTGGTAAGGGTTACAGCTGGAACTTGAACCCAGGCTGTCCTACAGTACTTCTAGCCCAGGGGCAGACAGACTTTTTCTGTAAAGGGTTAGATTGTAAATATTTTGGGTTTTGCACTCTGTCTGGTCTCTGTCACCGCTGCTTCACTTCACTGATGTAGCTTAAAAACAGCACAGACAATACGTAAGCGCATGCATGTGGCTGTGTGCCAGTGAAACTGTATTCGTGGACACTGAGATTTGAATTTCATATAATGTTCATGTCATGAACTATTATTCTTCTTTTGATTTTTTTTTTCTCAACCATCTGAAAATGGGAAAATCATCCTTAGCTCACAAGCCCTACAAAAACAGGTGGCCTTGGCTGTAGGTTTTCAAGTCCTGTCCTATCCGACACTGTCCTGTCCTCTCTGACCTCTGGAATGCCTGGATGGTTTCTAAAACACAATGGTTTCCAAAACATAGGACATAGACCAGGATGGATGATTTTTAGGAGGTTGGGCAGATAGGGTAGTTCAACTTCATTGACTTCTCTGTGAGGTCATTATTCCCTCTGTCTGATTAAGGCCAAGGGGAGGACTCAGTTGGGTGTTTACGTGTCTTGAACACATCTTGCTAAGCTCCTTCTTTAACAAAGAGAGAGCCCTCAGCAGGTGTCGATATCTGGCTCGAATTTAATGATGATATTTTGCTGTCGTTTTATGTATTCTTACGCTTATGGTCTGTTTGTGGCATGCAACGCCAGCTTCCCATCTGAGTGAGTGATACAGAGTTTCCTTTTACGATAAATGCGTTAAATAAAAAGAACAAGCTGATTTAAAAATAGGAAGTAAATAAGACTGTAAAAGGGAATTTGGGACTACGGGGAAAATCATGAAGGAGAGTAACAGTGATAAAAAATTTGAAATATTGATTTTAGGAACTTTCTGATTTTAAGATTTTTTTTTTTTTCAGTTGCTGGCTGGCCATAGGGTAGTCTCATTTAATTGTATAGTCTCATTACAGGCCCTTTGAAGGCGAACTTACCATGACTTTTAATTCTAGCATCGATAGCCCTCTGCGAGAGCAGACTTCATCCTATTCTCCTCTACCCTACCCCCGACGTCTGTTCATTAAAATGACCCCAAGAGCTGTAGTTCTCCAACTTGAACTTGAATCACAGTCAGCCGGAGAGCCTTACCCCTGCAGTTTCTGATTCAGTGGGTCTGGACTGGGTTCCCAGAATTTGCATCTCAGCAATTTCCCACTTTGGGAACCACCACCCCAGAGGGAGCATGTAGGTGCCAAGTGGGATCTGCTGTGGGGGAAGGTGGAAGTGGTGAATGCTGGATAGTTCCAGAGACTCCAAGCTTGGGTGAGGCCCCACCCTGGACGAGCTGGGTAGAGCCAGTCTGAGTGGCTCAACACCCCAGCCCCGACCCGTTCCCCTCCCCCAGCAGGTTCACGGGCTGTGGCCTCAGCCAGGAGCACGTGGAGCCACTGTGCAAGTTGCTGAGGAAGTGTGAAGACCTCAGCCAGCTGGAGTAAGTTGGGGGAAGAGGAAGAGAGGAGGCGGGAGAGGAGCCTGGGTGGCATTGGAGGGGGTTTGTGTGCGTGGTATGCCTGTGCGCACACTCAGCACCTCTCAGGACCAGCTAACGGATGCCCAGGACTCTGGGTCACGTCTGTAAGGTTCCCTGGTACCCAGTTCATCCCTCCTACTCCGACTCCCAACATGGTGGGGCTAGTTCAGAGTGTGTCCTTGATCTAATCGGGGGAGTCCTTCCAACAGCAGCACCTTGGCCTTGTGTTGATCAAGGCATCAGAGCTTTGCTGGATGATGGGGACTACAATGAAGGACCCATCGATTTGGTTGACAGGGGTTAAAAGTACCAAGTGCCTCAGCCTGGAGGCGACTGGGTGGGGACCTGTGGGCTCTAGCACTATTGAAAAGTGGCATCTATATGGTCTGTCTTGTGTGCCCAAATAGTGCAGCCCCCACATGGGTAGAAAAATAATAGCTAATACCTACTGAGCATTTCCTCCACTGTTCTAAATGCTTTAAATATTCTTTTTATCCTTCCAACAAACCTAGAAGCCATTGTCCCCATTTTATAGGTGAGAGAGCTGAGGTTCAGAGAGTTTAAGAACTTGGCCAAGGTCACATAGCTAGTTCAATGCAGAGTCTTCACTTACAACCATAAGAGTCCAGCCTAGGACCTGTAGGAATTAAAGGCAGCTGTGTACAAAAAAAAAAAAAAAAGTTTTAAAAAAAATTCCTGTTGTAATGTGGCCAAGAAGAGAAATGTGACTGATGAAAATCATGTATTTTAAAGAAAGAGGAATAAGCAACGCGCCCCTGAGTTTTTCTGTGTTTTCCATTGCAGAGAGCAACTTCTTCTTATTTTAAAGATTATTAAATGACTTCATGAGACAAACTAATTTGCATAGTTTGAAAAAAAAGTTTTAAAAAAAATTCCTGTTGTAATGTGGCCAAGAAGAGAAATGTGACTGATGAAAATCATGTATTTTAAAGAAAGAGGAATAAGCAACGCGCCCCTGAGTTTTTCTGTGTTTTCCATTGCAGAGAGCAACTTCTTCTTATTTTAAAGATTATTAAATGACTTCATGAGACAAACTAATTTGCATAGTTTGTCAGGAAAAGACGAAATAAACGAGCCTCAAAAGTGTCATAATCAGGGACAAAATGAGTTCAAAGATGCAGGACGAAAACCAGGTCTACCAGGGCATGCTGGTTATACTGTCTCTGAAACCGTAGCTAAAACCATAGAATACTACAATGACGGGAAATAGGGAAGTATTCGGTTGCAATTTTTGATGTTGAATTCCCACATGAGAAGAGGAAATCGGTCAGGTAGATGCGTCCTCCAGGCATCTTTCCTTTCCCTGAATTTACTCTTGCTCAAAAATGGCGGCCCCCAGCGGTTTCCAGTCAAGGGCATAGCAGAAGCGCATTGGTTTTTGTCTGACTCCGGAAAGTCTGCCGGAGTCCTGAGAGTGGTCAGCAGATGCTGAAGAAGAGGATAAGGACTGGTCAGCGGGTGCGGGCGAGGGGATAGTGACGCGAAGGCGGAAGCCGTTGGTGGCGGCGCTGGTGGTGGTGACTCTGGTGGTGATCGAGATGGAGCGGGGCACGGTGACGGTGAGGGGACCGTGAGCGTGCCGTGTGGCTGGAGTAGCAGGGATGGGAGCTGAAGAAAAGGCACTGGTGGAGGGGGCACATCTGGCCAGCAGTGACCTCCTCTTACCTCCTACAGCCTCTCAGCCAACCAGCTGGGTGATGATGGACTCAGGTGCCTCCTGCAATGTCTGCCTCGGCTGCCCATCTCCGGTTCACTTGAGTAAGTGACTGTCAGTCTCAAGGACAGCAAAGAGGAAGACTCCCCTGGGCCAAAAGCATGAATTTTGAGGGATCTTTTGAGGGGTCCCTTAAGAACCCCAGAGGACAAGAACTGGGGAGGAAAAAGGGTCCCCACCTCGGGTCCTTTCCTCCTTCTCTCACTGGCCGCCACGGGAAGAGCCCCACCAGACACCCAGGAGAGGCTGCCACCAAAGCTTGGCAACTCAAGCTGACTCCGGGAGGGGAGTGACGGTTCATCCCTAACCAGCTGATGCAAGATCTTAGCTGTCCCAGCTCCTTGGTCTGTCCTGTCCTCGAAACTCCTCTGACCAAGTCTATGGGACACAGAGTTGGAGACACAACAGGGAGGGTCTCTAAGAAGCCATCTGCTCTCTCGCCTTGTCTCCCCAGTGACTGGGGAGACAGGTGGCCAGAGCCAGGACACGCCCCATTGCTAGGCAGCTGGCTTTGTGCTCTGTGTGGGGCTGGAGCTGCCCACCGCCCTGGCCTCATCAGTGCCCTGTCCCACACCGTAAGGACAGCAGGCACAGGACTCAGGGTCTGGTGTCTGTCCTGCCCGTGTGGGGATAGTGTTCCTCGGGCCTCCCTCTGGACCTCAGTGTCTCCACCTGGGGAATGGACGCTTCGACCAGGAGGACTCTCCTCCCGGAGATGACAGCTGGAGGGGAGGAGCCAAGGAGCTGGGCTGGGCAGGGCTGCACTGAGGCGCTGCCTCCCACACCCCCATCCCGAATCTCGCTTCTCCTCCAGTCTGAGTGACAACGGCATCTCCCAGGAAGGCGCCCTGTGCCTGGTGGAGACTCTGCCCTCCTGCTCATGTGTCCGGGAGGCTTCTGTGAAGTAAGGAGATATTGGTGCCACTGGCTGATGGTGGGGGGAGCAAGACCCCGACACCCAGCAGCCCTCCATCCGGATGACTCGGGGAGACCTCTGAGTCTCCGGGGTTCACTGAATGTGGGATTGCAGTCTCCATCCTCTGAGGCTGACATGCCCTGGGGACCAGGGAGGTCATGGGATGGGCAAGGCCAGGTTTTAGCGTCTTCTCCAAATGAGTTGGATCAGCAAGGGCCTCTTCTTCCATGACGTCCCCCGTCCCTTGCCCCTGGTGCCCCAGCCCCTTTCCCTCTGGCGCCCCCTGGTGCTTGGGCCCTGAGGGTGCTGGTAAGCCCCTGGCGTCCTCACACCCTTCTCTGCAGCCTGGGCTCCCAGAAGAGCTTCTGGATTCACTTCTCTCAACAGGAAGAGGCTGGGAAGATGCTGAGGTAATTACTGGTCTGGGGTGACGGGTAAAGTGGAGGGGACAGGGGAGAGGAGGCTCCATGCCTCCTTCTTTGCTGGGCCTCTCTGCCTTCACGCACCCCACTTCACACTCCCTGCCGGGGTTTGCCTCTCCCTCACCCCCACTCCTTCGGTCCTCAGGCCAGGCCTTCACACTGTATTTGTGCCTCTTGGCCATGTCTTAACTATAATCTGGAGGCTTCTGAGTATCGTGGTTAAGAGGTTGAACTCTGGAGCCACCTGGGGGTCAATCCCAACTCAACAACTTCTAAGCCGCATGACTTTGGGCAAGTGGCTTCACCTCTCTGCGTTTCAGTCCCTCATCTGTTATTGTGATGAGTAAACGAGTTAATATGTATCAAGTGGTAGGAAAGGGCCTGGTTCATCTGAGTGCCATATCAGCTATCACTATTATTACTGTTGTTATTCTCATCATTATTATTGTTGTTGTTTGTGGTTGTGGTGGTGGTTGTGGTTGTGGTTGTTACCCCCTGGTAGCCGCGGGCTCTGTCTCTTTCTCAGCCTCACCACCACTGCTGTGGGTACATGTCTTACTTCAGCTGTGATCACGGCCTCCAGACCGGCCCGCTGCCTCTGGCCAGGCCTCCTCCAGTCCGTTTGCCCCACAGCACCCAGTGGGACCTTCCTAGTACACGCGTCTGACTGCGCCGCTCCACCGCTCTGAGCCCTTCCGTGGGTCCCCATTGCCCCCAGGATAAAGCTCAAATTCCCTCACAGTCTGATTTGGCTGTTACCTCCCACCGTGTTCCTCCTCAGCCGCCCCACCACACACACACACACACACACACACACGCACACACACCCCACATACACATACCCCACACATAACACATACACAATGCGCATATCACATACATACCACACCACACACACCACACACAGGCACGCACATATTCAGCCTTTGCTTCTCATTCACCAAGCATGTACTGTCTGGGGAAGCGTCCCTGTCCCTAGGCGCCCAGCCTGACCTCCTCTTCCCTGCCCTTTCTAAGATGAAATGCTCCCAACCCTTTCAGACCCAGCTCAAATGTCAGCCCCTCCTGGAGAACTCCAGGGCCCTCGTCTGTCAGAACAAACGGCCATGGTGTTGCGCCAGGCCCCCTTCTCCGCCTGTCTGTGAGGCCGTGGTCTGGAGCTTGTCTGCTGACCAAACAGGGCAGGGCACCTGGAGGGTGGGGCCACAGTGAGAATCCCAGGCCCTCCTCCCTCCAAGGGAGCCTGGAATAAAGTGGTATTGGGGAGTAAGGGAGTCGTTATGTGTTTGGGGTCTGGAGTTCAGGCTGAGCTGGATCGAAACCCAACTCTACCCTTACTTCTGACCAGATCCGTGTCTTTGGGTTAGTCAGTTTCTCCACCCATAAATGATGCTGTTGAAATGAAATGAGATACTGCATGTAAGGCAGGCATGCCTGGTTGCTCACCATGTGCACCCAGAGGCTGGCACAGGGCCTGGCATACAGTCATGGCTCAATAAGTGACACTTCTAGCATTTTCTTGTTGGGTGGTCTCTCCAAAGAGACAGGAAGTTCCCAGGGCAGGAGCTGTGTCTTTGGCTTTGCTCCAGGCCTTTGAACTCGGCGAGCACCAGCTCCGAAGGCCCCGGGGGAAGCTGGGAAGAAGTAGGACAGCAGCCTTGGACAGGCCTCACCCAGGCTCTGTCCTTTGCCCTCTCCCCTCTGCCCTCAGGCTGAGCGAGTGCGGCTTCGGGCCAGAGCATATGCCCAGACTGGCCACCGGCCTGAGCCAGGCCCAGCAGCTGACAGAGCTCACGTAAGTGACAGGGCCCAGCCCATGAGGGTAGCTCCCTGCCAGAGCCACCATCGTAACCTACCTCTGTCCCCAGGCTGACCCGGTGCTGCCTGGACCTGCAAGACCTGACTGTCCTCCTGAGTCTGGTGACAAGGCCAGAGGGGCTGCTCAGTCTCAGGTAGTATCTTCCTCTGGGGCCCGGGCGGGGCAGGGGCGGGGCAAGGTGGGTGCCCCCAGGATCAGGGCCCTGGCTGTTCCTACACTTAGAACCCTGCCACCTGAACCGAGCTGACCCTGCTCATTTGTCCTAGAGACCCCCCCCAGGCACACAGAGAAGCCACCCTCTCCAGGGCGGAGCCTATGCTTGGGGTCTTAAGAAATAAAAACTCTAAAGGACACCCAGCCGAGGTCAAAAATAACAACTATCATGTTCGTGTGTTTCACTGTAATCATTTTAAAACTTTCAGAGAGAGTACCAAAGAGTAAAATCACTTTGAAAATAGATATTCCCATCACCCGGGTTTGACAATGATTTCTATTTTTCCAATTTTTTTTTTTATTTTGACTTAAGTGTTTTAAGGTAAGTTACGGATCTCATAAACTATCACTCAAATATTGCACCGTGACGCCTTAAAAAATAAGAACATTTCCTACATAATCGCAGGTGAATTAGGACACCTACAAAAATTGGTAGAATTTTCCTCAGTGTCATGTATTATTACCTCGTCCCATCTAAAATGTCCCCAAATGGGACAGCTGGCTTATTGGATCCAGGATGCAGTCAAGGTCCACATTTTGCACGGGGTGGTGACAGTTTTTTAGGACGCGGTTCATGCCCTCCTCTTTCATGTCAGTTTCTGGCTCTGTCTGGTTATTTCCTCATGACGTCGTTAAGCCCATGACTTTCCTGGAACTGGAAGTCAGATCACAGGCTCGCTGAGGTTCAGTTCCCTATTTGTGACCCAAAAACTTATTTCGTATCCAGTGCTGGTCACTTCTCATCGCAGCCTGCGATGAGGCTCATAAAGTCTGGTTGCTCCTCAAAACAACATCTTTTTAAATTGTGGTATAATACACGTAACGTCAAATTTACCATCTTAGCCATTTTCCAGTGTCCAGTTGAGCGGGGATAAGTGCATTCACATCAGACAACCACAACTCTTTTCTTCTTGCAAAATTCAAACTCTGTCCCCATTAAACAATAACTCCCCATGCTCCCTCCTCAGCCCCTGGCGACCACCATTCTACGTCCAGTCTCTGTGGATTTGACTACTCTAGGGACCGCGTAGAAGTGGCATCATACAGTATTTGTCGTTTTGTAAATGGCTCTTTCACTTAGCACAATGCCCTCTACGTTGTAGCGTGTGTCAGTACTTCATTCCTTTATGTGGACGAATAATATTCCATTGTGTGGAATATATCACATTTTGTTTATCCAGCCATCCGTTGATGGACACATGGGTTGCTTACACTTTTTGGCTATTGTGAATCATGCTGCTGTTGACATAGGTGTACAAATATCTCTTTGTATCTCTGCTTTCAATTATTTGAGGTGTTTACTCAGAACTGCTGGATCACCCCCAAAATAACATTTTTAAATAAAACTTGTCTTCCTCTAAAATAACATATGCTAACTGTAGAAATTTGTGGAAAGTCCATAAGAGCCTAAGAAGAAAATAGCACTTTGAAAAAATTTCAATATACTTTTAAAAGCAGGAATATTTTAAACAACTCTTTTTTCCTGCTTCTAATTCATGCATGCATGTCGTAGAAAGTTCAGAAAATATTGAAAACTAAGGAAGAAATAAAATAACCATTCACGAGAATTTTGTCATCTAAACAACTACCATTAACATTTAATATATTTTCCTCAACACTCTCTCTCTCTCTCTCTCTCCCTCTTTCTCTCTCTCTCTCTCCATGTGAGTTTTATCCCTCTGCATATAATTTTTTTATTTTTCAAATGCAAAATTGGGATCATGTTTTATACAGTTTTATTTCCTTATCTTTGCAATGTAACATTATGTGGACTCTTTTTAATCTAAAAATATTATTTTAAAAAAGCACATTTGCTGTTTAGATTGTTGCAGCAACTGTTAGAATATGTATCTTAATCTCTTGTGTTATGCTTATGCCATTGTATAATTTTATAGTTTTAAAATAAGCAAAAATCAAAAAGTCTCTAGGACCCTCCTGGCACTCTCTTCCCTCCCCCTGCTCACTCAGGGGACCTTCATCTGTGTGTGCTTCTATGACAGGGTGGAGGAGCCGTGGGTGGGCAGAGCTGGGGTGCTCGCCCTGCTGAAAATCTGCACCCAGGCCTCAGGCAACATCACCGAGATAAGGTGAGTCCAGGGAGGAGACCCCCTCGGAATTTTCATCTCCATGATTATTGGGACCTTCCCTCACCTAGACATCGGGCTCTTGTCCTGTGGGGTAATAGCTATGTCACTAGTGAGTTCTCTGGGTCTCCAAGATGGCAGGAGCTCCTGGAGCGTATGTAAGGGGCTACACATGCTTGTTGGGACTTGTGCAGTAGCCAACAGGCAGTGCCAGAGAGAGGAAAGCAGGCCCAGATTCAAGACAAAGGGCTGTCTGATCCCAAGACGCGACAGGGAGTCCACGCTGCTCGCCTGAAGTGGCCCCTGGATTACAGTAACACACACAGTGGCTCTGTGCCCAGAGATGACAACATGATGGGGAGTAGCTAAGAGCAAAGGCTTCGGTGTCCCACTGACCTGTGCCCAGATCCTCATGGGTCTGGGAGCTCAGAGTCAGTCAGCCGGGCAGCCGCGATCCCAGCTCAGCCTACATAGGAAAACAGCCATAGGGCTCACACCGGCTGTCTCTTTCCTTCCAGTATCTCTGAGACCCAGCAGCAGCTCTGTATCCAGCTGGAATTTCCCCGTCAGGAGAACCCGGAGGCCGTGGCCCTCAGGTGGGATCCAGTACCTGTGGCCCCCAGGGAGTGGCCGGTGATGCATTGGTGTGGGGGTGGGACACTGCTGCTTCTGACCAATATTTCTCGTGCCACTGCTCAGAGTCCTTTGATGTCCAAAGTCTCTATATGGCCCATGAAGTCTGGCTCAATATGCCTCTCCATGCTGTCCATTCCCACCCCGGCCTCAGCTCCGGTCTTCCCCACTGGCTTTCAGTTCCTTGCTCCCTTTGACCTCAGGGCCTTTGCATAGGCTGTTCCTTACCCAGAAGCTTCTCTCTTCCCTTCCCCTCTTCCTCCTCCTTCACCTGGCAAACTCTCCCTCATCCTCAGGTCTCAGCTTAAATGCCCCTCTGAACCCCCAGATTTAGTCAAGCCCTCCCATTATCCACTCTTATAGATGTGTAGCTTCGCAGTACCTCTAATCCATACAGCACATTTTTGGAAATTAAAATGTCATCCCTTTTAGGTGAATGCAGCCCTGTAGGTATACATTCTGGGGAACAGCCCATAGCTGGATCTCAGCCCCAACTCACCTCCTTGGCTAGGTTCTTTCGTGCAGCAAACAACCTGCACAGACAGATGCCCGATCTGCCTCCCCTTCATAGCTTCGTATCACTTCCCATAATTAACTAGTAAATCATGGGGCCTTATTTAATTAGCATTTATATAGCCCCTCAAGGTAAGCTCCTCTCAGGCAGAGATTGAGTCCCTAATACTGATCCAGCAGGTGTTCAGACACTGCTGCCTCCCTGTTGACCTGCAGGTTGTCTCACTGTGACCTGGAGACCCACCACAGCCTTCTCGTCAGGCAGCTGATGGAGACATGCACCAGGCTGCAGCAGCTCAGGTCAGCACCCTGAAACTCTGCCTGGGGCTCTGAGCTCTCTGGTCCACCCAGTGCCCGCTACAGGCCACATGTGAGAGCCTGGCCAGGCCTGGCTGGGGACGAGCAGAGCCTGGGGCAGTGCCAGGCCCCGGGGAATTTTTTGCTTCCCTGTGCACGAGAGAATCACACTTGGCCAGGGTGCTATAGGGGAGAGCTGCCCCACTGGGAGCTCTTGGGTGGTCCTTTCCCCTCTTGCTCCCCGCCCCCATCTCTATTGAGGGATGACCCTTGAGGTCGTCCAGCCTGCAGTCCTCTGGAATGCACTTGGCCCTTTTCAGCTTGTCCCAGGTGAAACTCTGCGATGTGAGCTCCTTGCTGCTGCAAAGCCTCCTGCTGGCCCTCTCTGAGCTGAAGAAATTCCGGTACGCAGACCAGACGGCCAGTTGGCCAGTTGGGCTCCTTGCGGCTCTGCCCTGTCCCCACACTTCCTGTTCTCCCCAGACTGGGCTCAGATGAACCCTGTGTCTGCAGCCGTGGGCTGGGACCACACGTGGCCCTGGACGTGGTTTCTGGGTGTGTGGCCATATCTGTGAAAGTAATTCCCTTTTCAGTATTCTTTTTCTTTTCTTTCTTTCTTTTATTTTTTTGAAAAAAAAAATTGCCAGCTAATAGAAAAGTTTCAAGAAGACTAAACTTCCATACACCCTTTTCTCAAATTCACCCTTTGTCAATATTATTTCACATTTTTTTCCTCCCTCCCTCCCTTCTTCCGCTCGCTCCCTCTTTCTCACTTCTTTTGAACCATTTGAAAGTTGCAAAATCATGCCCCTTCGCCCCTAAATATTTCAGTGAATTTCCTAAGAGCAAGGACATTCTTTCCCATCGTCTGGGAAAAAACATAAAATTCAAGAAATTTCACATCGATACACAACTCTTATCTAAACTACAGTTTACATTCCGGTTTTGCCGATTGTCCCGATAATACTGTTTGTTACATGTTTTCCAGTCCTGGACTCCATTTAGGATCTCAGGCTACATTCAGGTGTCACCTCTCTTCAGTCTCCTTCGGTGTGAGACAGGCCCTTGGCCCTTTGTCTTTCGCGATATTGTCTTGACCTTCGCCTGGTAGTTATTTCGCAGACTGTCTTTCAACTTGGCTTTGTTTGATGTTTTCTCATGCTTAGATTCATGTTCCACATTTTGGGCAGGAATATCACACAGGTGCCGTCATGTTCTTCTCGGTGTGTCACATCAGGAGGCACATGATGTCTCTTTGTCCCCTTACCGGTGACGTTAACTGTGATTACCTGGTTAAGGTGGTGTCTGCCAGGTTTCTTCACTTGCAAAGCTACTATTTTTCTCTTTCTAATTCTAACATTCGAACAAATATCTTATGCGGAGATACTTTAAGACTATGTAAACATCCTGTTCTCCCTCAAACTTCCACCCACTAACTTTAACATCCGTTGATAATTCGCGCCTGAGTCAAATACCAGCATGATGGCCGCAGAACAGAGTTTTTCTATCAGTTCTATTTTAATCCACTGATTGCATCAAGGAGGAAGTCTCCTTCTGCTGCCAATATATTGTTAATATCTCTCCAATACTTAACTACATTTTTGTCACTTAAAGAGACAGAGCTCATGATAAATGACAGCAACTAGCTAGACTTTACGGTAATGCCCAATTATGGCATAAATTGTGAAGTTGCTCCCTAAATGATTGTGGGTTAGAAAAATGTTCAACTAGTCCGTGCTCCCACCTTTAGGCTGTATGTTGGCTTAATGATCCCAAGGAGGAAAGGAGAGCCCCCTCCCACTGTCCCCCAGCACCGCTCCCCACCCGCCTGCTTGCCCTCCGTCACCAGCATTTGGGGCTCCTCAGACCCAGAGCTCCTACCTGACCTGCTGCTCTCTAACCCCCACCAGGCTGGCCTCCTGCTGTGTCAGCTCCCAGGGCCTGGCCCACCTGGCATTTGGTCTGAGCCACTGTCACCACCTGGAGGAGCTGGAGTGAGTGGAAGGGTGGAGGCTTCTGGGAAGGGATGGCCCAGCTGAGGGCAAGGGGTGGAGAGGACAGTGGGGCCTTTGGTGAATAGTGGACGTCAACCAGTCCCTTTGATGAAACCCAGCGACTCGGTGTGGCCTGCAGAAGGCTGAGCTCTGTGGTCTCAGCCCCAGCTTCACCACTCGCTCAGAGTGAACCTGGGCCAGTAACTGTGCCTCTCTAGGCTTCATCTGTAAAATGGGGTCATAACCTTTCTCTGCCTGGAGGGCTGTGGGTGTCGGGGTACAGAGAGAGCTAAGGGGCAGAAGGAATCATTGCACGAGTGTGTGTGTGTGTGTGTGTGTGTGCACGCGTGGGTGTGTCTTTTCGCAACCCTCTTTTGCAACCCTCATCCAGGACATTCTTTCTTAGCTGAGTCAGCTGTGACCGCCATGCCCCCCTTTTCAGGGATCCAGAGCCTGACCCTTGGCACCAGGAAAGCCCCCATGTAGCCTGGACAGGACGCATGATCTACAATTGGCTCCTTGAGGGGACTGAGGAATTGCGGGGGGCAGGGCTAACAAGACAGTTCGGGGATCTGGGCAGGCTTGTCTAACCCTCAGTTCGTTCTCGGTCCCCTGCAGCCTGTCGAACAACCAGCTTGGCAAGGAGGACACCAAGGTGCTGATGGGGGCCCTTGAGGGCAAGTGCTGGCTAAAGAGGCTTGAGTAAGTGGCTGTGGTTAATGGGCGGCGGGGGAGAGGGTGTCCAGGAACCATCTCATCTCCTGTGAACACAAACTTTCCAGTCAGTCCCTGGGGAGACACTGGTGACCTGAATGCCCTCCATCTTACTTCATGACCTGGCTCTCAGTGCCATCGAAATGCTTGATCACAGAAAGCAGCATACTCACTCCAAGAGACCCAAGCCAGAAAAATTTGGGCTCATGTCACAGAAAATTACAAGGCAACTGGCTTCAGGCTTGGCTGGATCCAGGTTCTGTAGTTGTTTCCCCCATCCCCCATCCTCTCCCCTGTCTGTCTGTCTCTCTGTCTCAACTTCATTCGCAGGCAGGCTGTCCCTGCGTCTCACTTTCGATCAGCTTAGTGGAGAGGGAGCTCTTTTCTCCTTATCCTTCCAAGGAAAGGCCCTGGGTTGGGTCTCATGGGACTAGCTTGGGTCACATGGCCTTCCCTAAACCAATCCCTGTGGCTCTGAGCACAATATTCTGACTGGCCAGACCTGGGTCACATGCCCACCCAGTTCTGGACTCAGTGGGGGGTGGTATTTCGGGGCACTATTAACAGGAAAGGGAAACAAACTCTGGGCAGAAAAAAATCCACGGATGTCCACTGCCGTTTGCCTCTTCTGTATACGTAGTAACTGGCAACTTGTATTCTCACCTATAGTTTGGAGTCACCAAATTCTCAGAAACACCAGAAACAGCCTCAGGCTGAAGAACAGGTCCCCCCATCTTGCGTAGACTGAGCAGCATCTAGAGGGCACATTTCGCAGGGCATTTTCTGCTTTTGATTTCTGTTTTTCTGAACACCAAAAATACACACACGTTATAAAGTGTTCCATCATGACAGAAATATGTAACAAAGGACATGACATCCTCTGACAGTGACACCCCTGGGAAAAACTTCTGGGAAAAAAGCAGTTGGTGAACTTTCCTCCAGATTTTTTTGGACATATGTTTTGAATCCATTTTAAATGGAGTCTTCTGGCTTTCTGTCCCTCGACAATGAAAATTTCCCACTTTGTCCTTCTTCGCTTGTCCCCTGGAGGACGGGGGTTGGGAGGGGCGGGGGGTACAAGGAAGCGGGTGGATCCTCACTGCCCAGAGGCCTTTTCCAGTTTCAGATCTGTCATTTCTGAATGTCTCCTCCCTGACAAGCAGTTCGCCTCACACATCCAGCCAGCATCTTGCACTTGCAATGGTTAAGGGCATGGATCCCGGTTGGGAGCCACACCATCCAGGTTCCATGCTTAGTAGGGTGACCAACTGTCCCAGTTTGCCCGGGGCTGAAAGTCCTACATACTGGAAAACCTTTCGATTCTAAGCAAACCAGGACAGTTGTCACCTCTCAGCTCTACCTCTTTACGCGTGAGCTTGGGGAGGTTACTCAACTTCTCTGTGCTTTTTTCTTTATTTTATTATTATTATTATTTTTTATTATGGTGACATTGGTTAACAAAATCCAGTAAGTTTCAAGTGTACACATCAACAGTAAGGCGCATTTTAATTTTAGGGATAAGAGCTGCATCTTTTTCCTCAGGTGATTGTGGGGATTAAATGAGATAATACTTGTTAAGTCCTTAAAACAGAGCCTGGCACAGAGTTCTCACTTAACAAGTATTGGCAATTATTGTTATGATTCTCCTCTCCTGCTGGGGCCAGGGGCCGGAAGTAGCAGGATCCCATGAGTGACATGTGGTTGGAGCCCAGGAATGAAAACCCTACAGCCTGGGGTTTTGTTCCTGATTCTGTCCCTTTCTGTGTGTGACTCTGAACAAATTTTGTAACTCTCTGAACCTCAGTGTTCCTCCTCTGTCAAATGGGGACAATAACAGATCCATGTCTCGGGATAGCACGGAGCCCCGTGCTTGGCCCATAGTATATGCTAGATGTGTGGTCGCTATGGTTACTGATCAGTAGTCTGGATCCAGTGTGATTCAGAAATAGAACTGCCGCTTGGGTGGTCTTAATACTCCGTGCAGAGAATCAGCATCTGGATCCCCCAGGGCAGTTTCGTACAATATTTTACACTGCACGGATGTAAGCGGCCATCTTGGCAGTCCCTGGGTGTTGCTAAGCACTGGGTCCTCAAGCAACTGGACGGGACGGGCCTTAGTCTGCACCTGGGACCCAACCCCAGTGATGCCAAGTCCTCCTCTGGCCTCCTCTCCTCCAGCCTCAGCAACTTCCTGCTGGGTGGGCCCACCCTAGCTGTGCTCACTGAAGGACTAAGCCACATGACCCGCCTGCAGAGCCTCTGGTGAGTAACCCTGTGGGAATGCATGGGAGGGTGCACTCCATGCCCTGTTGGGCCCACCGCACAAGGAAGCACTGGGGGCCCCTCCTCAAGGACCCTCGGTGCTCTTGTCCTTGGGATGTTCTTGTACCCTGCCAGGTCAGTGCCAGGGCCCTTGCCTTTTAATGCCTCCAGCTTCTACTTGGCTACGAAAGTGACCCAAAGGGTTGTGGCCAAGTCCTAGAATACCCCTAACTGTGCACAGATTCGCCCTGTATTCTGGTTCACATTTCTGGGTCCATGGGTCTGGGTTGCCTAGATTCTGTGTTTCTGACACACTCCCAGGCGATATTAATTCTGGGTCCACAGACCATACTCTGGTGACCTTGATATTCTCCAGAGGCCCTGACCACTTCGATAAACGAACATCACGCGCTCTTTTCAAAACATAAAATATGGTAACTAAAAACAAACCCAAGCTTGACACAAAGCATTGTTTTGTTTTTATCCAAGTCCCCACCCCCACTCTGGCAATGTAGTGTGCATAGGAGATGAGTTCAGAGAATTTGGGGGAGCATGTCATAGGGGAGCAGGTCATTTCACCCAAAATGAATTCACCGAAAGGCAGTTGGCAAAAATTTAATTTGCAAAACAAAACAGCCCCCAGACGCATATTTACTGCAAGGCTAAGTTTGCATCAGCTGTTTTTTGTTTTTTCCCACTCAGAGGCGGGGTGAGGTCAGGGTGCACAAAAGACAACAAATTAGGTTTAAGGAAAACCCCGCCATTCGCATAGATTAGAGCAAGATGCGCCTGTGGAACGGATTTGCCTGAACTGTGGAACCCACGTGAAATTGTCCTGGAGACCCCTGACACGGGCTGAGGCCAAACCAAAACACGTGGCCACCTCTCCCAGGCCAGCAGACCTGTGTCCACTTTGCCTGCGAGTCATTGGGGATTCTTGGGCCAGTCATGGCACCTCCCTGGGCCTCTGTTTTCTCACCTGGACATTGGGTACCGTCATGCCCGCCTTGCCTGTCCTTCTCCTCCTCAAAGTTTTGTGACTGGCACGAGCTCCTGGACAGGTCAAGGCTTTGCGAAGCGCACGGTTCAGCGCCCGCAAAGGCCTTTTCTCCTGACTAGGCCTCGTGGCCTATTTCCCGCTTCTCCAATCTGAGCAGGAACGACATTGGTGACGTCGGCTGCTACCACCTTTCCAAGGCCCTCAGAGCTGCCACCAGCTTGGAGGAGCTGGGGTGCATTGCCTGTCCCTCCCCTGGGCCCAAGACAACTTTGGCAGGGGAAGATGACAAAAGCAAGGAGCTCCTTGAGGACACTCGTCCCTTTCACCCACTTCCTCACCGCATAAACCCAGACTTAGAACCTCGTGGACCCACAGATAGGATGTGGGAGTGCCGATTGCAGGATTGCAGCCAGAGGGATTCGGGGCAGATGTCAGGGAGACCACAAACACAAGATGAGGGTTTGGCGCCCTCACCCGGCTTAGGGGGTGGAGCTTTATCAGTGTGCGCTCAGGCCTCGCTCTAGACGCAGCCTGCTCCTCTTCTGGGACGGAGACAGGGACGAGATGACGTGGGTGGCAGGCCGATGGTTCCAATTCCGCCGCTGTTCTCTCCCCCAGCTTGAGCTACAACCAGATTGGAGACACTGGTGCCCAGCACTTAGCTGCCGTCCTGCCGGGGCTGCCTGAGCTCAGGAAGATAGAGTGAGTGCTGGCCCTGCTCATCGGGGCCCTTGGAGGCTGCCCCGTGGCCCAGGGACACACTGGCTTCTGGCTCAGGCTGACATTCCTACCTCAACTTCAGTGTCCAGGCAGTGGGGTTGGGTTACCTCCTGGCCCTGCTGACTTTGGGACCTTGAGCCAGCCCAGCCCCTGCCCCTCTCTGGGCCATTCTGCCCCATCAGGCTAAGAGGGTGTGTGTGTGTTGCAGGAGGGTGCTGTCTCTTAGGGACCCAGTAGATGCGGGGGTGGGGGAAGTGGGGGTTCTGAGGGTCTGACACCTGCCTCTCCCTCAGCCTCTCAGCAAATAACATCGGCCCGGCTGGGGGCGTGCAGTTGGCGGAGTCTCTCACCCTTTGCAAACACCTGGAGGAGCTGATGTGAGTGTGTTCCCAGGTGGACTGACTGCCCTCTGCCCTCTGTGTCCCCACGGCCTACCTAGCCCTTGTCTCCCCTGATGGACACAGGGCAGGGTGGGGGTCTAGGGCAGGCTGGCCCCGTGCTCACCCTCATACCTTCTCTTTTTCCAGGCTTGGCTGCAATGCCGTGGGGAATCCCACAGCCCTGGGGCTGGCCCAAGGGTTGCCCCAGCACCTGAGAGTCCTGCAGTGAGTGTCCCGCTGCCCATGGTGTGTGCAGGGCGGCTAGCAAGGCAGGGTTTGGCCGGGAACACTTGGCGGTCGAGGTCCTCATCGGCTGAGCGGCCCTGCCTTAGGGCAGAGTACCAGAGCTGGCTGCCCCATGCCCTGCCTGCTCCTGCCCTGCCTCTGGAGTCTGGGGCAGGGAAATCAGGAGCTACGGCCTAGTCCTGGCTCTGCCACTAGTCCCTGGGTGCCCATGGCCAAGCCCCTGCCCCTGCTGAATTTCAGTTTCCTCATCTGCAAAATAATTACAACAATCCCAGCTCAGGGACCTCTGAGCCTATCTCTGAGGGTGAGCCAGGAAGTGGCGGCAAAGGGCCACACGGGAGCAAAGTGCCAAGGAGCACGGCCCCAGCACTTTACAGTTTATGTCCATGGTCTCATCTGAGCCTCACAGCAGCCCCATGGGGCCTGGATTTCTATTTGCTCCATTTTACAGACAACGGAATTAAAGGGAGGAAAGGTATGGCAAGATCACCTTATCACTACATGGAGGAGCCAGGCCTTGAACTTGGCATCTCAAAGCCCAAAGCCAGGGCCCTTGATACCCACCCAGGTCCTGTATGGGTGGGGAAGAGGCTTGGGATAGCAATTCCCCAGAAACGGTCTAAGGTTTGGTGGTACAGCCTGAGACAAGGCTGAGGGTGAGGGGATCCAGCCCCCAATCCCCACACCTGGTTCCCCAGGCTCTCCTCACCCTCTTCCCTTTCCCCAGCCTGCCATCCAGCCGTCTGGGCCCAGAGGGGGCACTGAGCCTGGGCCAGGCCCTGGATGGGTGCCCACATCTGGAAGAGATCAGGTGAGTAGGGAGCGTGGAGCATGGGCAGGGGGACAGGCCGAGGAGGGTCTGCAGATTCCTCTCACAGGTGTCTGTCTGCCCTGCAGCTTGGCCGAGAACAGCCTGGCCGGAGGGGTCCCACATTTCCGTCAGGGGCTCCCACTGCTCAGGCATATAGAGTAAGTAGCTTCCTCTGACTACCTGTGGGGCTGGAGGTGGGAGGAAGAGGCAGCCTTTCCCTGGCTGAGCCTGACACCTGGGAGATCCTTGAAAGTGACAGAGGCCTCAGGTACAGAAGGAGCCTGGGGTAAAAAGGAGCACTTTCCTAAAACTCCCACCCTGCCCTGATCCTGGCCACTCCACTCCCTCCGGGGGAGAGGGGACGCTGGAGATGCTCTGGCCTGGGACACCTCCATCCCGCCCCTTCTTTTTCCCCAGCCTGGTTTCGTGTGATATTGACAACCAGACTGCCAAGCCCCTCACTGCCAACTTCGTGCTTTGCCCGGCCCTGGAAGAGATCCTGTGAGTGGCGAGGAGGGCCCTGAGCTGGGAAAGGCAGGCATCCGGGGACTTGGCCCCGCCCACCCTCCAGCCAGGAGCTGGTCCCTTCCCCCCAGAGGTTCTCCCATCTCGCTCAGACCTCCTCTAGAGGAAGTTTTAACACTTGAGCTGCGAGTGACTCTGAGCAAGGCCACTCAGCCTTCCTGCCTGTTTCCTCACCTGGCGGGAGGGGAGGTGCCCCAGACGGTCTCCAAAGGCTCTTTGCCCTGACCTTCCCTCTGCAAGGTGGCTGGATGGACCAGCCTGGTTTACGGAGCCTTAAATTCTGAAGCAGCTGTTGGTAATAAAGAGTGGCTGAAGCCAGCAAGTCCCCGACCTGCCCACTGGCCCTGCCCACTACCAATCCCCTGTTGGCAATTAGAGGTGCTGGGACCTCGGGGCTTTGCTGCACTGCCTCAGGTCACCTAGACTGCCAGGACTAGCCTGGGACCCTGACCACAGTATGGAAGAAAATGCTATTTCCTAAAGTACAGGGTCCAAGTGATTATAAGATTTCACATTTACACCCGAAAGATTTTAACTCTTGTCATTACACTGAGGGGAAAGTCTCAGACCAGCACTAACTCATGTCTAACCCCTGACACTGGTGATTCTCCCTGTTCTGCCAGCAGGGGGCAGGCCACAGCTCAGCACCTTGGGAAGGACATAAGTTCCAGCTGGAAGTTAATACCGTAGTTTGCATTGTATTTATCCTAAATATAAGTTTTCCACTGATGATAATGATAATGTTTCCTCAGATTAATTTCTTAAAGTTAAAAGAAAGAGGGGAGGGAGGACCGATCGAAAGAAAACCATGAAACAAATGATAATACAGGAAGGGCCCGGATGGGACATAGTTGTGAAGGAGGCCCGTGCATGGTGGAAGTTTGCCGCGTGACGTTGCTCCCGCAGGCTACGTGTTCTGAGCTCTTGAGACAGCCAGGTCCTGAGCTCTCTGGGTTCTTGAGGGGTGACCAGCTTGGGAATGGGGTTGGGGGAGGAAGGGTCTTTGGGGAGGGCACATGAGCGTCCCATCAGAGGGACCCTCTTGTACCTGCACAGCACCACGCCCCCCGGGGGTCCCAGCTCTCCCCACCTGCCTCCATGTCTTCACCCCTCGACCTCACTGCCTTCCTGCCACTGACCTTAGGTCCCCTACCCTGCAGGCTGTCCTGGAATCTGCTCGGGGATGAAGCAGCTGCCGAGCTGGCCCGGGTGCTGCCACAGATGGGCCGGTTGAAGAGAGTAGAGTATGAGGGGACAACCTGGGAGGCCGGAGGGGGCAGGGAGGGCCAGAAGGGGACCTACATCCTGGGGAAAGCCAAGGGCCACTGGGTCAGGACTCTGCCTTCCAGGAAGCCCTCCTTGACTTAACGCACAGATCTGCTCCAAGCCACTGCCCAGCTTAGTTCTCCCTGGGTCCCGGTCTTCATTCCTACTGTACTGCTGTCTGTTGAGTTCTCTGAGCAGTTGTGTGGGGAGCCCATGTGCCCCCATCTCAGCCTGGGGAAGGGACATAGGGAAGCCCCTCCCCGCATCTCATGCCAGCCTCTCTCTTTCCCCTTCCTCCGCGGTCCATTGGGAAGCCTGGAGAAGAATCGGATCACCGCTCATGGAGCCTGGCTCCTGGCCGAAGGGCTGGCACAGGGGTCTGGCATCCAAGTCATCCGGTAACAGGGGCTTGCAGGGGGAGCGGGGAGCCCACACCAACCCCTACAATGTCAGGGACTCCCTGTAGGAGGAGGCAGCACCTGGGTTGGGGATTATCAAGGAGACTCCGACCCCTCCACCGAGATTTTGGCAGCTAGCAGACCTGGGTCAAATCCCAGCGCTGCCATCCCCCGATCGTGTAAGTTCGCATCAGTAACTCAACCTCTCTGAACCTCAACATCCTCGTCTACGATATGGGGATAATGATAGTATCTACCCGTGAGGATTAAGAGATTGTATAAAGCACTGAGCACAATTCCCGGCACGTAGTCAGCACTTAAAACGGTAGCTCTAATCAGAGCCGCCACGTACAGTCGTATAGATTGTGCACTGCATTAAGGCATTGCATCTAAGGGATGCCATTCACAGAGCAAACATGTTAGAATTCAAGTAGATCGTAGTGAAGTGTCTTGTTCTTTAAAAATCAATGTATTATGACAATTTCAGACAGCGGAAGTAGAATGTCTTAAATAAGGGGTGCTCTTTCCTTATTTGCACAGTGCGTCCTATGAATGGGGGCCTAGCTGGGATCGCTAGCTCCTGGGGAAGAAGACTGAGGGGAAGAAGGCGGGGGCTGGGTGTGGGGGACACTATCTACCTAGCGTAGCCATGCTGGTCTGACGCCTGCCTCTGCCAGATGACTCTGGGCACAGCTCTTCCCCTGGGGGCCTCGGTCTTCCCACCTGTAGCTAGGACAGAAGGCAGAGAGAGGAGGACGAGAGCTGAGTGTCTGTCTCTGCATCCTGCAGCCTCTGGAATAACCCCATCCCCGCCGACTCGGCCCAGCGTCTGCAGAGCCAGGAGCCCAGGCTGGACTTTGCTTTCTTCCACAACCAGCCACAGGCCTCTCGGGGCACTTGAAGGCCCTCTCAAGACCCTTCGAAGCCAGCCAAGTGATGCCAGGTTGCACCCACCATGATAGAGGGCTCAGTAAAAGCCTCAGCTGGGTGCCCCTGCACCCTGCCTCAGGAGGGAGGGGCACGTTTGATCTGTTACAGTCTTCAAGGAGGACATATTTGGGGACCAGGAGTCTACTATGGCCCATACACTACCCTGTATTACATGTGACACATATGACCAGTAGGGATGTGTGGCACGATGAGGTGTTATGATATGATACATAACAGAGAAGTTCATACGTGGCAGAGTTCCATGTGATATCACATGGAATTGCGGTGTGGCCTGTGGGTCAGTGTCATGGATCCTAGCACCACACGTGGCAGGACACATGATCGATGGTCCATATATGATACATGACAAATATCCATGTCATGTGACACGTGGCTGGCCAAATGCTCTCGGGCTGGTCCAAGATCTAATTTATTACTTTTTTTAAAACCAGTATGTATTTATAGATTGCATTTCCAGGGTAGCTAAGGCAAAGAATGTCTTCCGCCCAGAACTGGGATAGAGAGGCGATCTAAGCACTGACCGGCCCAGTGGCCCAAGCCTCTGGGCCAAGCCGGGGACTCCACCATGAGGCTCCGCCTCAAGCTTCACATTGCCCAACTGTACACTGGACAACCCCTTCTTTTTAAATGCTGGCTTCCAGGACCTTGGGCCCAAACTGACCTGGGGGACAGATAAGCAGTCTATCTTGTGTACGGGATGAAGCAGGCCTATAGGTATAACAGATGGACAATGCCAAGGTTATCAGGCAAGGCCATGGGGTCCAGCCACTACCTCAGCGAGATCCAGGTGAGCTCCCAGGAGCTGCATGTCGCACTGCATATGTAACAGTGTTCCTGTTACTCCCAAGAGGGCACAGGGATGGCCCTGCTACCCTCTAAGCTGGGTGTGACCAATAAACATAGATGGTCTCCAGCCTCTGGCCCGAGTCTCCTGTGTCTGTCCCAATCCCTCGCCAAAGTCGGAAGCGGTTCATCTCCTGCCTTAGGGCCTGGAGCGGAGAGCAGACCACAGAGAGGTGTGCTCAGAGGAGTCAGGAGTCAGGAGACATGGGGTCGTGTCCGTGCTCATACGGTCATTCGATCGTGGACAAGTGACCTCTCTCCAGAACTCACTTCCCCTATATGAGAGTGTTACAGAAGCTCGACATGCTGGAAACCTTCTTTGTTAGACTTGCATTACATGTCAACTCTTTTCTGAATCAATCGTTGATATTTAAGATTGGGAACTTTTACGTAAAAATCCAGATTTGCAGCTTCTCTCAGGTGCTAGTCTAGCATTTCCACTCAAGAGTAATCTGTTGGAGCCATATGACTGTGCGCTTTAGATGTGGCACACATCCCTCGGTTTGCTGCAGTCCCCGCCACTCCCCGGTGACCTTTCTCCCATTCTGCTGCTTGCCCGGTCCTTGCGAGCACCTGGAAATTTCAGGCTTAGACGGTTTCCACAGGTGGGCGGTCCATTAAGAACATGACTTTGGAAGGCAGACGGGCATGGAATGGACTATGATGTGACCCTTTGCTGCCTGTCTTCGAGGTCAGGAACTGTTTCTGTACCTGAGTTAGTAATAGCCCCCGGCTCCCAGGACTTTTGGAGGAATCAAGGGGAAAAAGGTATGCAAAGTCCCTAGGATGAAGAGGTAGGTATGGTTATGTGCTAGTTCCCTTCTCCTTTCAAGGTTCCATATCATATGAGATGGAGAGGTGCTTGAAATGACAATAGAACAGCACCCTGCTCCTGGTCACCTGCCTGTGGGCTGAACGAGTTGATCTCAGGGGAACCTTCCTCCAAAGCTGCACCCCATTGCGAAAAGCGGGCAGGGAAGGTGCAGTTACTGCTGAGCACCACTGGAGGGCAGGCTGGCCCACGAGTGATTCCTGAGACAATTTCCTTTGTCATTGGACCCAGAATGAAGTTAAGAGGTAATGCTAGGGGCTGTTCCCACCTGGCTTAGGAACCTGGGATGTCCCGGCCTGCTAGTGGCTCACCTGGATGGCTCAGCCCTATCTTTTGCCACCCTCCACGTCGTCCCTGGTCCCCTGTCAAGCATGAGGAGAAAGTTCTCCTGTCAAGTGCCAAGCACCCATACCCCATGCGGGGACATCCACACCTGGCACCAAGTAAGGGCAGCAGCCTGGTCATGGGGAAGGGAATAGGCCTGTGGAAAATCCAAGAAGTTTACCTGGAAAGCTTGAGGCCAAAATTCTGTCTCCCCTTCCCGGGAAATGATGCCAAGGTGACCTTGGGCCCTCAGTGTGCCCCTTCATGCCAAGGGGGGTTGTGCTGCCTCCTCCCCTTGCCCAAGATTGGAGTATGAGTCCCTCAAAGCCTGAAGATGCCTCGACCTGGGAAGTCACAGCTGAAGAAGAAACAGAGCCAGTTTCTCCTGGCCAGGTAAAATGCAGAGCTGGCAGCGCCCAGAACTTAGAAACATTCTTTTCCTTTGCTGCCTTATTCATTGTACTTTTCCCTTCTCCTCCTTTCCCCTTAAACTCTGCCCAAATTTTAAGCTCCATGAAACTTTCAGCAGCTGCCCTGAAAAAGCCACGGTATTGTCAGCATTGCAGAGCTGGCTGGGCCCATGTCGGGTTCATGTGCAGTCGCCTTGCTTATTGTATCAAGAAACTTGCTCTCCTACCACCTGCCTCCTTGGAGGCCTGGACTATTTTTCTATCCAACAATGATGGGGTCCAGTGACTCCCTGACAACCTTACTCTCAGAAGTAGGTTTTGTTTAAATATATACATGAAAACAGATAAAATTCAAAGAAAAGAAAGGCTACGGGCCAGTAAACATTGTAATCAAAATGTTGTCTTCTCACTAAGAATGTGATCAGGCTGGTGAGTAGCCCTGTCTATCTGCAAGGCTGGGATAATCTCATTTTGCTACTTTGTCTCTTGGCCTCCGTCCTAGAGTTTTACAGATTGAATATCCACCTTTCTAACGGGAGTCACAGAATCCCTCTATGCATCCTCACAGACCTCAGATCTTCCCTCCTCTGTCCTTCCCCCAACAACACACATCTAAAATCCACTATCCAGGCTGACACTTCTCAAACTATCAAATGGAACTTACAGAAACTATGATGTACATTGACTAGTCTGGGAAACTTATTATGGTGCAGATTCTGGCTCAGGAGGTCTGGGGTGGGGCCTGGGAGTTTGCATTTCTGAGAAGCCCCCGGTGATGTCTATACTGCTCAACCACACGGTGCTTAGTGAGACTGCAGACTGGTGAGTGGATCTCAACGCTGACTGCACGGTAGAATCGCCTGGGGAGCTTTTTAAATTGCTTTTTTAAAATAGAATATTTAGAAAGCTCCCTCAGCATGCTAAGGTGCAGCCACAGTAGGAGACCCACTGCCTCCAGGGGCTGTGCTGCCTCCCAGAGAGGCTAGGCAAGCCTTTGCACCCACCCCCCATTTTGTCCTGAGGTTCCCGGTGATCCTCTGTTCCCAGAGGAGGACACCGAAACCCAGAGATTTTTCTTAACTTGCCCCAAAGCGCACAACTGGTAAGTAGTAGCGCCGGGAATCGAACCTGGGTCTTCATGACTTTTTTCCCACTTTTCTCCCCCAGTTTTACTGATATATGATTGGCATACAGCACTGTATAAGTGTCAGGTGTACAGCTTAATGACTTGACTTACATAGAGTGAAATGATGACCACAATAAGTTTAGTCAACATCCATCATCTCACATAGAAAAAAAAAAAAGAAGAAAATGCTTTTTCCTTGCGATGAGAAGTCCTAAGGATCTATACCGTCTTTTCAACTTTCCAGTGTGAGACTCTTAACCCCACAGGTGCAGCCCCAGTTTCCTCATCTGTACAGTGAGGGGATGAGCAAAATGGATACGAGAACCTACTTTCTCCAGCTGCAAAGATGACCTTATGATTAATGTCTATATTCCCTCGCGGAGGGCTCTGGATCCCCGTCACCTGCCTTGCCAGGTTATATTTCTGCAGGGCTTCACCATCCGTGACTCCTCCGGACCCACAGCCATGACCTCAGCAACGATCTCTCCCGTTTTACGAATGAGAAAACAGAGACCCAGAGAGCAGTAAAACTTACCCAAGGTCACACCGCGAGTATTTAGAGGGGCTCAGATTCCAACCCTGGAGCAAGAAGGAAAGGAAGATGTTGGGGTGGTCCCTGTGGGGGGTTAACTGATGTGTGGGTCTGCGTTGTCCTCAGACAGCAGGGCCCTGGGGAAGCTGGGAGGGCTGAGTGCCCTTCCTGGCCCTGCATCTGCCCCAGCCCCACCCCTGCATGGCCCATGGTGGTGACCCCAGTCAGAAATGGCACACCCACGGGACACACGGGGAGCTTCCTGGGAAAGCCCTTGCAGTGGCTGGTTTGGGTTGGGCCGATGACATTCCCGGGACAGCTGGTCTTCCTCCTGCCCCCGCAGCCACTCCGTGAAGCACCCCATGTGTCTCCCGCCCCCAGAGCTGGTGTCTCCCTCACTCTTGGCCCCTGAAAGCCACCTTTTTGCTCATCCCACACAAGCCCCAGCCCTGCCTGGCTGCCCAGAAATCAACCTTTGTCCTGAGGAGGAGGTGACAAAAGAGGAGCCTTTGCTAGAGAACAAAGGCCATCTGGGGCCTGACTGAGCTGCTGAGTTACACAGGCCAGAAGCTGTCAGTCTCCCAGCTCACAGCCCCCCCACCCCACCCCCACGAGCTCCAGTGCCAGGCTGGGTTGATGGAGCTGTCTGCGGCTGGCTGCAGGAGCTTGGAGGGCTTGGGCATCCTAATCCTGGAAGGAGGCATCCTTGCATTAGGATAACTGTAACCCTGGAACTTCAAAACAGCAAGATCGACACACTAGCTCTGGTGTCTAGCCATGCCTGGTGCCATGCTAGCCACATAAGGGTCTCACTGAATCGGTACTAAATCTATCCTTCCATCTTCTAGAAGAGGAAACTGAGTGATCTCACCCAGGCAGTAATTGCAGAGGCTGGGATTAAAATTTGGGGCTATGATTCTATGACTGAGGTTTGCCACACCCACCTCTAACTGTGGGTCCTTGAAGGGATGTCCCCATCACTGACATGTCGCCATATCGACCCCCTGGCAGATGGTGTTTTCCAGAGATGGCCACCACGCTATCTCTCATCCCACCTGCTCTTCCTACAATGTGACCGTGACACTCCTCTCACTGAAAGGCAGGGCCTCTGGAGTAGTGGCATTATATGACTTGCAAGGCTAGGTCCGATAAAAGTTAATAAGGCTTCCACCTGATTCCCTTGGGACACTCAATCTGGGAACCCAGCTGTCATGCTATGAGAACGCCCAGGCCACATGGAACGGTCATGGGCAGGTGTTCTAGCTACCACTCCAGCTGAAGTCTCAGCTGACAGCCAACACCGATTAGCAGATATATGTGTGAGAAAGCCTCTGGATAACCCCAGCCCCTATCACGGCCTGACTGAGAAAACCTGAACAAGAACGGCCCTAGCTGAACACAGGTGGCCCCCAGAACCGTGAGAGATAATAAGGTTTCGGGTGATATAGGATGAGCGACTGGATCGCCCTCCATCCTCTCCTTCCTCACATACTCCCAAGCCAGCAGCGCCGGGTACACAGGTGGCGCTCCTAGAAATGTCTTTCATTCGCGAGCTCACGGAAGTGTACGGGCAGCCCTGGTTACTCTGCTCTGCTTGTCCAGACAGTCTGGACTGTGGAAATAAACGCCCAGATGGCAGGCGCTTTACACACGAGCGCGCGCGCGCGCGCACGCACACAGACACACACACACACACAGACACACACACACACACACACACACACACACACACACACACACATGGATATACGCCTATTTAGGGAAATTCAGGCCTCCCAGGGTGAGGAAACATTTTGCAGTCGCAGCCCCGTGTCATGTGTGGACTGAGGATAGAGTGTAGAAGCTACTGATGAATGCTTGGACTTAATTAACTGACCTCTGGGTTCTCCTGATTCCTGACATTGCTTCTGACAGCTTTCTCGAGCTAAAATTCACATACTGTAACGTTCACCCCTTTAAAGTGTACAGGTCAATGCTTTTGAGAACATTTACAGTTTTGCTCTACCATCTCTATAATGTAATTATAGACTATTTATAACCATCCTCGAAGAAACCCCGTTCCAATAGCAGTCACACCCCATCCTACCCTCCAGCCTCATGCAACCACTAATATGTTTCCGTCGCAATGGATTTGTCCAGTCTGGACATTTCACATAAATGGAATCATACAATATGTGGTGGTTTTGGCTTTTTATTTCTGGACTGGCTTCTTTCACTTGGCTACCCATTTAGCTGTTGATGGACATTTGGGTTGTTTCCACTTCGAGGCTCTTCTGAATCATGCTGCTCTGAACTGTGTACACATTTTTGTGTGGACATATTTCCATTTCCTTTGGGTAGATATCGATGAGTGGAATTGTTGTGACCCCCGGCCTTTGTACTCTGTCCCCTTGGCTGAGGATCTTCTTCCCCCTGGGCAGGCCCAACAACCTCCTCCTTAGGTCTCCTAGACGCACAGCGGTCCCCAACGTTTTTGGCACCAGGGACCTGTACTCCTATGAGAATCTAATGCCTGATGATCTAGGGCGGAGCTGAGGAGGGGATGCTGGTGCTGGGGAGCAGACAAAGCTTCACTGACTCACCTGCTACTCATCTCCTGCTGTGTGGCCCGGTTCCTGACAGGCCATGCACCGGAACCAGCCATGGCCTGGGATTGAGGACCCCTGTCCTAGAGGAAGCCTCACTGACCCCATTGGCCGAGTTGGGTCTTCTGTGCCACCCTGCCTCCAGCCTTTGCACTTTTCATCCAGTAATGTCACTGCCTGGATCATCATCTTGTCCAGATTAGGGGTGGGGGATGGGAAAGGAAGGTGAGCAACTTGAGGGGAGGGACCCTGCTGGGGTTCACCATTGTCCATCCCAGTGCCCGGCTCTCCTGCTCTCCTGCTCTGGAGCAAGAAGAGGAGAGGGATTCTGGGGGCCAGATCAATCAAGCAAGACTTCTTGGAGGAAGCGGGGCTGGAGCTGGATCTATAAACGTCTATAGACTGGCTCGCCCCAAAGCTGGGCTGAGGGCTTTGAGGACTTTGGGTGGGAAAAAGATGAAGAGAGCCTGAAGAAAGGAAGGGTGGATGGGAGACAGGCAGGCAGAGAACAAAGCTCAGAGCCCTGGGGCTTCTTAGTGGCGGCCCCTCTAAGACTGCAAAGTGCCTGTGACTCAGACGTGGAGGGAGGTTGCGGGCTGCAGCGTGAGTCTCCCAGTTAACTCTTACCTGCCTGAAATGGAAAACCCACAACCCAGGCCTGTGCAGTAAACTCTCAGAGCCCCAGGGTCAAGGGCTTTGGACGTGGCCTTGAGATCTCCGACGCAGCTCCGTTGTCTGAGGCACTGAATTTGGCGGGATGGTGGCCGAGGGGATAGGGCACGTAAATACCGCTCAGTGGCCTGTGGCATGAGCGTCCAGCGACGGACACGTTTCTTAAGAATTGGTACCACTTCTAGGGAAAGGAAGACCTTTGCAAAAGGAGGGGCGTCAGCGCCAAGGCCTCAAGGACCCGCCTAATTGCCCTCTGTCTGACTAGCCCCAGGCACTGTTCAAACTGTCTTTATCTTACCGTCTTTGTCAGAAAAATGTGTCATTTTCCCAGTCTCTGGCAGCAAGAAAATGCAGAGCTCTTTTACTACCGAAAAAAAAATAAAAAGAAAGAAAAGGGAGAAAATACCGCGGTCCTGGTGCTGTCTAATACGGCCCAGAACCAAGCCCTGCGGTGCATCCCCGAGGGCGCAGCGCTGCGCCCGTCAGCCCTTGGGGTCAAGGCCGCAGGCGGCGCCCCGGTGCCCTTCGGTTTTCGCGTCGGCGACCCTGAGCGCACCGCGCTGGGAACTCGGAGGCGCCCGCGGCTCCCGCGAGGCCGGCCCGGGGAGGGTGCGAGCCAGCGGCGTTCCGATCGCCATAGTCCCAGCCTGGCCCCCTCGGACCCTTGAATCCCGGCCTCGAACGTTCGCACCGTGGGATTTCGGCCTCGGACATCCGGCCC
>NW_006433950.1:7279224-7297584 GCF_000325575.1 Pteropus alecto
GGGACTGCGGCGCCCCGAGCCCCCGCCACCCGTGCGCACCCAGACCCCGGCGCTTGGTGACTCAGCTGCGACCCAGCCACTCGGGGGCGCTCCGGCTTCAGCCGGACTCCGGGGAGGGAGGGGAGAAGGCAGAATGCGGAAGTTGGGTAGCGCTCTCAGGGTTCTGAACCCAGCTGTTTTAGGGACCCCCCCTACCTTCCCGAGGAGCCTGGAGGCGTCCGGAAGGTGGAGACCCTGCCACCAAGGTAGCTGCTGAAGACTCGAGGTCGGGCTGGCTCCTGACAGGCGTGGGCCCCTCTCCTGGTCCCCATACCCAGCTTCCTACCGCCCCCCACACCCGCCACCCCAGGGAACCGCCTGACAGCCAGCTCCCAGCCTCGGAAGGGGAGCGAGGAGAGGGAGCGGAGCTGGGCAGCTTCCCAGAAGTCGGAGTGTGTTTGCAAACTAGTTTTTTCGCCAAAGCTGTCTGGCACCTGTGTGTTGGGGGCGGGGGTGCAGGGAGACAGAGGGAGAGAAAGGTTCTTTCTTCCTTCCCGTCCACCCCCCTCACCTCTTGTCTCTCCGCGCTGCTTCTCTGAAAGCTGAGTGGTCTTTCTCTCCTCTTCCTCATCGCCCCGTGCCATCCTCCAGCCTCCACCCCTTCTTCGGTTCCACAAACCCTCCTTTGGTGAGGGACCGCCTTCAAAGGGGGTCACCGGTGGCACTGGAACCCAGGCCTCTGGTAGCCAGTTGGGAGTTCATCTTGATGCCAGTGACCCCCAGCCCTGTTGTGTTTCGGGGGAAAGCGACAAGGGCATGGGATCTGGGAGAATCATCTGAGTGGCCCTTTGTTTTGCCTGCACTTAGTTTTTGCTCACCTAGGGTTAAGGGTTGTCACAGAAAGGTGGGGAGGGGGCCTTTTCTGTTCCTTGGTGCACCCACGGCTTCAGTAATTGGGGGCAGGAGCCCAGTTGTAACTTTCGGGGCTGCAGCCTGCCTGTGGCCAGCCCTGATGGGGAGCTTTGGGAGACCTCGGTAGTGGCCCCCTCCACTGCCCCACGTCCACCCAGACCCCCGCTCCCTCTGAGCTCAAGGTCCTCATCTGTAAAATGGGCCTGTGTACCTGGAGGCTGGGAGCAAACAGAAAGGAGAGATTTTATTGCAATCCCTCTGGCACCAGGGCACAGTGACCCAGTGAGCGCTGGCACTCCCCGAGGCAGGCAGGCAGGCGGGCGGGCAGGGTAGCTGCTGGGTCACATCCTGGCAGATTTCTTCATGGGGCTAAGAACGTGGCTCCATGGGTTCTTCTCACCCTCTGCCACTTCCTGTCTGTGTACCTCTCACCCCTTGGGCTCAGGGGTTTTGCCATCTGTAAAATGAAGCAAAGCATGACACAATCCAGTTTACACGGCTGCTGGGAGGCTGGAGCCCAGGAAATGGGGAAAGAGAGGCACGTGTTCTGCAAAGTGGGGTGCACTTACTTCACGAATGGCAAGTATGGTGTCTCTGGTGGTTTTTCAAGGGACCTCCCTCCCAGAGACCACGAGAATTAAAAGTTCAGAGACATAACGAGTGGGTCGAGAGAGAGCCTCAGTTTCTATGCCCATGAAGTAGTGAGAACAATATATCTCTATCATCTTTTAAGGTAATTCTGTATTCTTTAAAGGTAGTTATGAGAATTAAATCAGATGACAAAGGGCTCGTGTGCCAGCACGATAACTGGTCCATGACCAGTGTCATCATTCATGGGAATATTAGTCCGCCTGATGTGGGCAACTGCATTTAGGATTCCTTCTGGGATTTTCTCAGGCCAGCCTGCTTCTCCCTGGAGAGATGAGCCTCCAAATTCAAATGTCTAACATCTGGGTTGTTCCAGGGGCAGGGTCCTCGGCAGGAGACGCTACCACGCCCTGGAGAACTCCCTGGGGATGGTAGATCGGTGGGAATTTCCATTTCTCCATCCTCATGCTGGCCTCCCAGGGCCCTAAGGACTGACAGAAAACAGGAGTATTCTCTTAAGAATTCCCTCACTCCTGTCAGAGCAGCTAGAGTTGCTGCCAGGTAGGGTTCCCCACGGAGAAGTCCCCAGAGTCTGCCTGAAGGAGGCCTGAAGGAACCCCTTACAGGGGCTACTGAGTAGGGGACAATCACTGCAGGAGTCCAGGCCCTCCCCTTTGGAGAAAATGGCCTCAGAAAGGGAGTAGGGTTCCCTCCCCTCCTGCCCAGGCCCCTTCAGGACACCTGGTGGGCTCCTTGGGAGCTGGGAGGCTGGGTCATCCTGGGATCTTGGCAGGCAGCAGCTGGAGAAGGTGACGATCTCGTCCCTCCCACACTGTCCAGAAGGGAGAATATGGGGTCCGGAGGGGATATGTGGCTTCCTGAGGCCCCACCATGCTGAGGACTGAGTTGGGGTCCGAGGTGACTCTTGGCTCCGAGCCCAGTGTCCTCCCCCCTCATTGGGTAACAGTTGAGTGGCCTGTGTTAGTCCATGTCCTGGAGCGTTTTTTTCACTAGCCCTGTCCACACCCTCTTCCTCCAGAGTCTGAGATGAGATTAGCTAATTCCTTACTCTCACACCTCGGCTCAATTTTTCCCCAGGGCATTAGTCTTATTTATTCACTTGCGTATCAGCTAATTATCTGCCCTCCTCCCCAAAGAGCATCACCTCTACGTGAACGAATGTTAATTGAGCAGCTTCTAGGGGCCAGGGACTACTCAGAAGCTGGGGGTACAACTGGGAGCTCCCAGCTTCTGAATAATAATCCCTGGCCCCGAGTGGAGGGACAGAGAGGCAAGCAAATGAAAAAGAGGCAGGAAAACTTTAGACAGTGGAAACGTGCCATGAAGAGAATGGAGCTGGGTGAAGTGATCGTGATGAGGGGCCAGTGTGGTGAGGGTCAGGGAGGCCTCTCAGGAAGGACGCAGTGACATGCAAGCTAAGACGTTCATCTGTGGCATTCGTCTCCGTCATGGCAGCATCTCAGCCTACCTGGTGCCCAGCAGGTACCCAGTGGATATTTTTGAACGAACGAATGAGGGAGGAGTGTCCCAGGCAGAGGACACAGCACATGCAAAAGCCCCAGGTGGGAGCATGCTTAGTGTATTGCAGGAGCCCATTCTCCCCACGACCCAGCTTTGTCTCCTTTAGGGGCTCTTGTGTCTCATCAGGAACTGGGAGCATGTCGCCTGCCCACTGTGCCCTGGCTGCCCCATGCCCACGACACAGGAGAAAGCCGGCTCGGCTCCCAGCAGATGATGCTGTCCAACCCCTCCCTCCTGTTGGGACCCAGCAGTCCTTCTGAGTCACACCCCTGTAACCCCTGGGAGGGGATCACTGTGTCGGGCAAGAGCAGGGCGGATGTGAGAAGCCGAGCTGCCTGGTGTCAAATCTGGTTTGCCGTGGACTAGCCGAGTGACATCGGGCAGTGTATTAGTTTCCCAGGGCTGCTGTAACAAAATACCACAAACTGGGTGGTTTAAAATAATAGAAATGTGTTCTCTCGTGGTTCTGGAGGCTAGAAGTCCAGATTCAAGGTGTTGGCAGAGCCGTGTTCCCCGTGAAGGCTCTAGGGAAAGGTGCTTCCTTGCCTCTTCCGGCTTCCAGTGGCCACAGGCAGCCCTTGTGACAGCTTCACTCCAATCTCTGCCTCCTCACGGCTGTCTTCCCTCTGTGTCTTCACACTGTCCTCTCATAAGGACACCGGCTATTGTTGGTTAAGGGCCCACCCTACTCCAGTGGGACCTTATCTTAACAAATTATATCTACCGCCCTATTTCCAAATAGGATCACATTCTGAGTACTGGGGGTTAAGGTTTCAACATATCTTTTGTGGGGGATACTATTCAACCTCAGGCAGGTTACATAGCCTCTCTGTGCCTCAGTTCTCTGGTCCATAAAATGGGGTGGTACTAATAGGGCCTATCCGGGTTGCAGAGAGGCATAAATGGAAGGACATAAACCTCAGGACAGGTTGGGGCATGCCGGAAGCACACCTGGGAGCTGGGACCAGGAGCTGAAGAGCAGAGAGCGATGTTCTTGGCCAGGAGGGCTTGGATTTCCGGGTGTGGGCCTCTTGCCAAGGCTTAGAGAGGCCCTTCCCCATTGTCTGGATGAGAGAGGAGAGGTAGGTGCTTCTTTGGTGTGGCAGGGTGTGGGGTGGGCAGCAGGAAAGCCACCAAACTGCCAGGAGCCATTAACAAAAGACGGGAGAGCCCCGTGTGCTGGGGGATGTGAGTAGAGGCTGCCCGCCACTGTTGGAACCCATGAGGGGCTTCAGATGACTTTCGGGCCCTATCGGCCCAGAGATTCTGGGTGGGAGCTTGGGGCTGGGAACCCAGAGCAGCCCGGGAAAGACTGAGCGACATTTGTAGACTCCCCAAGGCTGCAAGGAGCCCAAGCCCTTGACAGGCAGGCAAACTGGGAGGCAGAGCGGGGAAGGGGCTTGGGGGAGTTCACACAGAGAGTTGGAAAGTCCTGTCTCCTAGTCCTCCCCATGCTCGTGCCCCAGTTGGTGTGGGCACCACAGCATAGGGCCCCGGGGCTGTGCCCCTGTGTCTGAAGCTGCCCCACAACCCCCCTTTGAATGAAGCCAGGTTGGAACGACTTTGGCCGATGGTCACTGTCCATCTTCCATTAGCTTGGTCCACACTCTGAGCTGGGCCAGACCCACCCCGAGGTCCCCGAAGCACTTTACGCCTCCCAGAGTACATCCGTGCCCATCTCCACTGTGCATCCTGGGAGGCGGGAGGGCAGGGCATCACCAGCCTCACTTTGCAGACGAAGGAGCTGAGGAGGCGGTGCCAGTACATGGACTCCCTCGGGTAGAGTGGAGGCCACCTCTCAGCCCGCTGGGCAGCCCCTGAAATGATAGGCTGGGGAGGCCCTGGGCCAAGCCTTTCTGAACAAGGCTGAGCTGAACCAAGGGGCCTTGGGGTCCTGAAGGAGCCACCTCCCCCAGAGGCATAGCTTAGTGATTAGAGCTTAGGTAGGGGCTACAGAGAAGAGGCTCCTTCCAGATGTGGTCTGGCGACAGCTGGGGACCCTGGGGGGCATCAGGGACACCCCCTGCTGCAGCTTCCCTCTCAGTGCTGTCTGCATCTATATTTATCCCCATAATGGCCTGGCTGCCTGTCGGGAGTGCAGCGTCTTCCGAGCACAGCAGCCTGTGCCTTAGCTAAGGTGGATAAGTGATTTGTGTCGAGAGGCCGCCCCCCACCTTGACAGGAGCCTGTCCTCCGGGGGCTGCGTGCCGCCTGGCAGGAGCTAGTGCAGCAATGGGTGTGCAGTGAGGGCCCCAGAGAGTATGACAGCTTGGGGTTGGACCCCCCCCAACCCCCCACCAGACAACCAGGGATATGGGATTTTGAGGTAATGGGGCATGGCTGGAAGGTGAAACCAGATAAACATTAAAGCCTTTTAGTTCGAGATTCTAAGAACTCATGATTCCAAAATTCCGGAATTCCCAAATCCTGGAGTTCTGTGAATCCACAGCCCCGGGCTTCTACAGTTCCAAGATGCCTTAGACCGTTTTCCCTTCACCTTCTCACTCTTCCTCACTTTCAAAACACATCTGTCAAGCTCCCATTCTAAGCCTCTCTGTGCAAGAGAAACGAAAATAAGATTGAGTTCCATCTTTAAGCTTAAGTGAGGGTGACATTTCCTAAGCCAGTGGTGACGATATGGTGACAATATAAAGTAGAGCAGACTTCCCACGTGTACGTACTGTTCACAAACCAAACACATCTGTGTTAGCGGCACCCCGACCAAGAAACAAACATGTCCCATGGAAGGTCTTCAGGGAGCTGAAGTTTGCTGTGACGGTTAATTTTATGCGTCGGCTTGGCTAGGCAATGGTGACCAGTTGTTTTGTTAAACACCCATCTGATATTGCTATGTAGATGTTGTTTAGATGAGATTAACACTTGAATCAGTACTTTTATTCAAGCAGATTACCCTCCATTATGTGGGTGGGCCTCATCCAATCGGTTGAAGGCCTTAAAAGCAAAGACTAAGGTTTCTCCAAGAGGAAGGAGTTCAACCTCAAGACTGCAACACAGAAACATTGCCTAGTTTCCAGGCTGCCTGATCCACCATGCGACTTTCAGAGTCAAACTGCAATATCAACTGTCACCTGATTTCCAGCCTTCCCTCTGGCCCTATAGATTTTAGATTTGCCAGCCTCACGATTACATGAGCCAGTTCCTTAAAAAATCTCTCTCTTTTATATAGATATCTTATAGGCTCTCTTTCCTCTGGAGAACCCTGACTAATACAGTTGCCATTTGTCTTCCTGGATCTTCTCATCTGAGAAATGGGGTGAAGGAGGCAACTTAGATCTGGATACATTCAAGACACTGCCGACCGTGCAGGTTCAGTAAATGCAGCCATCAGAGCCAGTGGGGACCTGGTGTCCGGTTAGCTGAGGGTTCTAGTGAACAGAGTGTTCCCATCTAGACCAGAGTCGCAAACTCAGAGGTCTGCGGATTTGCGTGTGCTTTAGCCCACTGCAGAATCACCAGGAGCCTTGTTCAAACACAGATTGATAAGTGCCACTCTGTTGACACGGAGCAGATCTGGTTGGGGCCCAGGATGTTCCATTTCTAACAAGCTCCCAGGAGAAGCTGAGGCCACCCATCTGGGAACCACACCCAGAGCAGGGAGAGCTAGGGCCACCTGGGGAGCCTCGACTGTCAGTGATCAGACCCCACGGAGCAGGATTTGCCTTGCCGCACTGGCGGGAGACGACCGAGAAGCCCTGAGCCTGCCTGTTATTCCTTCCCTGGACGGCCATGTAGCACCTTGGTCTCCTTTGGCATCCCTGCACTTGGTCTGCCGGCTGAGAAGGGGTGTCTGGAGCCACATTTCTCAACCAGGTTTAACTCCATGCCCCCTTTACTTAAACCGCAAACTTCGCGCATCTCCTGAGGTTTTGATCTGCTCCCCCTGCCCCATCCATCAAGAAGCCCTGATAATAGCACAAGCTACATAGTGTCATTCTAAGTGCTTTACCTCTCTTAATCACAATCCGCCCCCTCAGGAAAGCACTGTTATTGTTCCCATTTTACGGGGCGGGGAGGGAGATGTGCCTGAGGCCACACAGCAGGTAAGCAGAGTTGGGGATTCAAAGCCCAGCAGTCTGAGTCCAGAGTCTGTGCTCTTAACCACCACACGGTACTGACAGAGGACCTAGCCCCTGTCCTGGTTACTGCCACCAGGAGGACTTTGTTAAGCGGTGCTTCCTATAGTTGCCACTGAAAACAATTTCTTTTTTCATTTTCCAAATATCAAGTTGAACATGCTCTTTCAGATGGCGCGTGACGCCCCGCAGCCCTGATAGGCTGTCTCACTGTCGCATTCGCTCCTGTAGTCTCCACCAGCTGAGAATCTCTGGAATGGGGGCTGCTGCTTCCCTGGCTACTTTGACCCTGCCCTTCACCTTCCATCCTCTCTCCTCTCCGTTCTGTCGAGGTCTCCAGGTGTCCACGCCAGCCATCTCCCCGTCTCCCTGGCTCCCCACCCTTCGTCTCCCTGTGCCTGCCTCAGTGGCTCCCCATCACTGCCCATTCCTGAGTTGGGGGCCCTCCCAGCCACCTCGGCACCTCCTCCCCACAGCAGGCCCCCTCTGACGAGGTGGGGTGCACAGCCCAGCTCCCGGATCCTGAGCTGTGGGAGCCGATGGCGGGCAGAGAGGATAGAGTTGGGTGGCCTCAGCACCATCCTTTCCTGGCTTAGAAAAATCACTGTTTCTTCTGGGGCCTCAGTTTCCACCCCCGTGAGGAGCCCCTCCCGCTGGCCTCTTGGAGCAGTCCTGAGGGGCCAGGGCTTGATGAGTGGCCTTGTGATCTCAAAAGTGATGTGTGCAGGGGACAGGTGGTTGTGAGTCCTCTGGGGCTGAAAGAGCCTGCCTGGTGGGTGCCCTCCCTCGCTCATTCATTTGGCACATGATTATTTAGCACTCATCACGTGCAGGTGCTGCTCCAGGTGCGGGGGAACAGCGGTGATCCCTCCCCGGGGGAACACGCATTCCAGGGAGACGGGTAGACAATACACTAAGTAAAGTGAGTGAACATTGCAGTGATATGTGAAGGACACAGCATTAGGCTGAGAATGAGATTATGTTAGCTGGACCGGGGAAGGCCTCTGAGGAGGTGACATTAAGCTGACAACGAGGCCTGTCACGTGAAGAAAAGCATTTCTGGCAGAGAGAAGAGCAAGCGCAAAGACCCTGAGGCAGGAGAAAGGTGGACGTGTTTGCGGAGCTGGAACAGAGGTGTTTGCAGAGCTGGAACAGAGGCGTGGGAGGGAAGGGGGCATGAGGTGGGGTCGGGTCAGGCAGGGCCCAGCGGGCTTGGCGAGGATTTGGGGGTTTGTGTGACCTCAAAGAGGAAGACCTTAGAAGATTTTCAGGCAGAAGTGTGGTGGTAGCATCTGATTTGCACGTTTAAAGACTGCCTCTGATTCTCTGGCATGGAGAAGGGAGAGTCGGAGCTGGGGTTGCATCTGTGAGACCTGCCATGGGCCGGCGCGTGGCTGGGCACGAGGTGATGGGGGCCCGGCTGGGCCAAAACAGTGCAAGTGGGCGATGAGGATGCTGCTGGATGCCACGTGGAATTCACAGCAGCAACGGGATATGGGGGGGGCGAAGGAAAGAGAGAGGTCGAGGATGATGGGTTCCTAGGTTTCTGGCTAAAACCAGAATGTTCTTGACCTGTGGTGTAACACCAGAGTCTCCAAATCTTGTCCTTCTGCCTAAATGGCAAGATGTCGTGTGAGCCGAGGCCAGCAGACCCTGTGGGGACTGCAGCCTCTGTTTATTGCTGTACGTTGCAGGGTGCTCAGGAATGTTGAATGAATGAATGGGAATCCTCAAGCCCTGCCTTCCCTTTGCCTCAGTTAACCCATCTGTAAAAGGGATTACTAATATTGTACCTCCACCCTCCGGCTCCCTCCCTGGAGGTCTGGCTACTCCCATCTGGGCCAGGAGTCAGCACCATCTGAGAGCAGGCCCTGGCTCCCCACGCCCCATCTCCAGCCCGAAACCTCAAATTACCTGTGGGGCGGGTGCTGCACCAAGGAACGTTTTCATCTTGCCCAGATGCCCGTGGCAGGCTCAACCCTCCCTTAATGACACCTTGCCCGCCTGCCCTCTTGTTGGAGTAGGAGGGGAGGGGGCCCAGCCCAGCCTGGGCTGTGGTTTCTTTTTCCATTGCGTCAGGCCTCAGGGTCTGGCCCGCCTGCCCACTGCGGGGCTAGCACAGAGGGGCCCACTCTGACCCGGCCTGCCCCAACGCCGGACATCATGTGCTCCCCATTTCGGGGATCCAGAGGCTTCCAGCCAGAGGGTGAGTTGGGGCTGGGGGATCTGCTCTGAGCTGGGGGAGGAGCGCCCCTTCCCCGCCCACCCGTTGCTCACTCTAGCTGGGGCCTGTGAGCTGATCCAGGTGAAGCTGCAGCGGGGTCTGGGGAATCCAGCCCAGCCCACACCTCCCCCTGTGACTTGGCCCTCCTGGCCACACCCTCAGCCGGGCCCACGTCAGTGACGGATAGGAGGGCACTGCGGGAACCCAGGCTAGTGATGATGGTGACTTGGATTGGGGGAGGGCGGGGGTGGGGAGAAGTGGCCCCAGAGTGTTCATATGAGCAGGTCTCTTTGCGTCCGTTAGCCTGAGAGCATGTGTGTACGTGTGTGTACGTGACCATACACATGTATGTGCACGAGGAAGTGCCTGAACCTGAGTGTGTGTACCTGACACTCCTTAGGATGAAAACAGCTCTATGACTTGGCAGCAGGGTGGCATCTAGCATGGTGGCATCTAGCATGTCATAAAGGGGGCCTGAGAGGTGGAGAGGAGGTAGATGAGCTGGAATCCACTCCATCAGTGACAAGGGGAGATGCAGGGGTGTGGACAGGGTGACCCAAGAGGAACTGGTGACCTTGGGTGTTCTGCGGTCCTCTTAGACTCAGGCTCCCGTTGGCCGGCTGACTCCCCAACTGTCCTCATCTACGTCCTAGTCCCCACCATGCTCGGCAGTCCCCCCACCCTAGCCAGAAAGCCATGCACTGGCCCCGGGAATCTGGAGAACCAGCTCACACTCTGCTTTGCTGTTTCATGGCCGTGGCATGTTGGGCAGGTGACTTCCACTCTCTGGGCCTCAGTTTCCTTATCTGTAAAATGAGGGTTGATATGATATCCCACCTGCACCTCTGGGAGGTCATAAGTATAAACGAGTTCTCTCAGCCACACGGCAAGATGCCCATTTTGGCTGGGTCAAAGATTCTGAGGGTCATGCTCACCCCTTCCCTACTTGGCGTGGCCACCCAGCTGCACTCAGTGAGAGTGAATGCCATGCTCCAGCCCTTCCGAGGAAACTAATTTCTACATGACAAGAATAAATCCTGCAGGCAAATTGCAGTGCTGTCCTGACGCTCTGGGCTCGTGTGATTATAATGAGGTTCCAGGGACAGACAGGAAGAGGGAGGGGCCGAGCACTGGCTTTGTCACTGTCCAGATCCTCTCCTTACCAGACATGCCTGGAATCCCTGTGTCTGGATGGGGAGAGGGGCCTCTGCCCCACACTCACCCAGGCCTCCTGCAGACTGGGGCCTGTGACAGCCAGGGAGAGGCTGGCACTCAAGGAGTGGCCTGTGGCCGGGTCAGAGGGAAGGGAAGTAAGCCCAGCACTGCCACTGTGGCTTGGTCCCTCCTGTCTGGACGACAGCCACCTCCTGGCCAGCCTTCCTGCTGCCTCTGTTTTGCCTGATAAACCCTTCTCCCTACAAGGGCCAAAGTGAGCTTTTAAAAACAGAAATCTAATCAATGTCACCTGTGTGCTCAGAACTCTCCAAGACTTCTATTCCCAGCTCCCTACAGAGCCTCCAGCCCGTGGGATCTGGCTGCTGTTCCCATTTCTCGGCCAGACCGGAACGTGAGGGCTGAGACTAGACAGTCTTCTTACTGCAGGATCCCAGCCCTGGCACAGTTCTTGGGACCTAGGAGATGCTCGGTAAACACTCTAGAGTGAATGAATGAGCTTCAGGGGCCTTTTCTGGGAAATGGGGCAATATTAGTACCTGCCTCACAAGACAGAATAAGGATCAGAGACATCATGCGGGTGACGTCAGGGCTCGTAAGCTCAGGAGGTCGGACTGGAGTTCCCAGAGGGTATGCCCACCTCTCCCTTTTCTCCTCTGGGGCAGAGCAGGGCCAGTTACCCACTCAACAGAGAGGGGGTAAGATATTAATTAGTTAAGCAGTTGGAGCCTGGGCTTTGTAGGTCAGAGTTTGGGGCTGGGCTCATCCACACTCTGATGGAGGCCGTGTGAGAGTGTCGTGACGTCTCATGGACAGATGATGAAACGAAGGCCAGGAGCCAGAGGGCTTGTCCATAGGGCCTGTCACCTCTGGGACCCAGAGCTCCTCTCTGCTCCTTGGGGTGGGTTTCTCCACACTTGCTCCAAATGAAGACCCTGCCCTTGCAGGAGAACAGAACTGATTAAAGTAAGCAATGCCAGTAACTGGGCTTGATAGTGAAGGGGGAACATAAGGCCCAGGGTATGGAATCTGGGGAAGCTGGGTACAGGGAAAGGGTAAACTATGAGTTTAGGATGAGGCCCAGCTCAGGCAGGATCTGAACACTATGGAGGGTTTATCTGTTCATTGATTTATACACTCATGGTTTTTTTTATTCAGATACATACTGACTGTGTCCTATGCACCAGTCACAGTGCTAGGCCAGGGACACACGATGAACAAGATAGACGACGAACAAGGTCAAGTTTTGAATAAGTTGTCAGAAGTGAGTTCTCTAGTGGCCAAAGCAATGATGGAAACCTGAGCAATTACAAGCTCCACTGTAGCCACAAGATGCCAATATGCTCAGGAGAAGCCCCGGTTTTCCTGGCGAAATGAATGTCTGAGACGCCCATGTCCACTGTGAGTTTTCTGCTGGTCTGATAGGGGCTACTTGGACCTGGTGTGTATCTCACAAGTAAAGATCAACCAAAGCAGAGAATAACTTCAAAGACAAACTAGACACATCTACCAGTCTCCTTTTTCTTGCATTTCCTGCATTTCTCCGATCTTTTCCCCCTTTACCCCCTCCCCCCCCACACCTTTCCTTCCATCCTTCTACCCATATACTGAAGGTAGGATGGTGACACCTCCTTAAGTTAGAATGGTGTGGCAGACATCTGTCCCGTCTCTGACCCCCACTCCTATCCCCCCAGACTGCCAGGAACTGCTGCCGCCACCGCTGGCAACCCCGATGGCCTACATACCGGGTGGGGGTGCCCCAGCATCGGGGGTGGCCCCCATGGGCTCCCAATATTGCGTGTGCAAGGTGGAATTGTCAGTGAGTGGCCAGAATCTGCTGGACCGGGACGTCACCTCCAAGTCCGACCCCTTCTGTGTCCTCTTCACAGAGAACGATGGCAGGTGGATCGAGGTGAGGCCCCTCCATGTGCATCCGTGTTGGGCGGAGGGTGGCCAGGTGGCTGGGGAAGGGCTCCCAGGGGGTCCTGGGGCCTCCAGGTCAGGCCCTTGGAGGTAACTGGAGTGTGGGCTGGGACTCCTTAGAATATTGTTACTCTTAAAATTAAATTTTATTTTACTGTGACTTAATATAATTACGTATGTGTTTAAATTATAATTCATAGACGTATTTTATAATTACATAATTCTGCATTTATTGTTTTATATCGCATTTGAAGTTATTATAATATTTAGTTAAAACCTTCGAATTTTACAAAGTGCTTGCTTCCGTTTTTTAAATAATTTTTCCCTCTTATTCCTCAATGGATACACACAGTCAGTGAGGGGCAAACAGAGAAATAGGGGATCCAGGCTTTGGTCCTGGAGCTGGGCCAAGGCCCAGTTCTGTTACTCCCTGCTGTGTGGCCTTAGACAAGTGGCTGTCCCTCTCTGAGCCTATCTCCTCATCTGTGAAATAAGGAGTTTTTTTTTCCCTGCCTACCTTGGAGATGCCAGGACTGGGGATGGCTCCTTGGGACTTCCAGTTCAGGAGTCCCAAGGAGCCAAGGACTCCTGAACTGGAAAACTTCGCCCTGAGAACTGGGGAGGGATGTAGCTAGAGGAAGGATAATGAGAAATCCAAACTCTAAGACTTTTTAAGTTTTAAAAAATGGCTTTGTTTTTATTCCAAAAGGGATTTTTATTCATTGTAGTAAATTTAGAAAAGCCAGATAGACCTAAGGAAAATCAGAATAATTGGATACCTGCCTGTCAGGGAGAACCACTGTTAACGTGCATGCAAATTTTCCAAAATACATATCAACTTGTCATAGTTACTGACTGGACCAGAGCGGGCATCCCGCTGAAGGTACCGTGGTTTACGAAGACTTTCCACAGCTATTCGCTCCTTATGACGCCAAGGAAATGGTCCTGAGATTGTCGATCCATTTTAGAGAGAGAAACTGGGGCCCAGAGTGGGTAGGGACTTCTCCGTGTCACCCAGTGTATTGGCGATACAGCCAGGGGTGGGAGGTAGGACATGGGGTCAGCTGAGGGCTCCTGGGGGAGCTCCGGGCCTGCGGCCGGAATGTCTTGAGCGTCCCCATCCTCTCTGCCAGGTCTCTGGGACACCCGCATGTCCCTCGGGGAACGGTGTCCTCCACCACTGCATCCCGCCCCCGCTCAGGCACTCCCCCACCTCCCTGACGATCTCCCACCCGGACAGGCCACCCTGGCTAAAAATAGTCCAGGGGCAAGACCTCTCCCTGCGGCTCCAGCCCTTGGAAATGAACTGAGTGGGAGGAAAAATCAACACAGCCCGGGCCCCAAAATAGACGGTCACCCAGACTCTGAGGTTTGGGGCCTCAGTGTGGAGAGGCCAGGAGGCGGGATTCCTGGCCCAGCCCTACCACTGACCCACAGTACAAGGCCTGTCCTTACCCAGGCCTCGGCTGCCACAGTAGGTGGGGTTTTTGAGCTGCACAATTCCAGTTTTGACATTTCTTTGACAAGGTACAAGCATCTGCCCTTGGGAGAGAGGGGCAGAAGCCCCCAACCCACCTCCCATTAGGGATCCTGCCTTATGGGGAGATCGCTCAGCTTCCATGTAAAATGTGGTTTGCAAAAAGAATTTTCCCAAAATAAAAAAGATGAAAACCAGACTCAAATCTCTTCATTTTATAGAAGTAGAAACTGAGGCTCAGATGAGAAAAGGGACTTGTCCTCTGTCACTTACCTAGGCAGGGACAGGGCCCCAGCTCTTATTCTGGCACCTGGATATGGAGCCAGAGCCAGAGGGTCAGACCTGGGTTCAGATCTTGGCCTTGCCCCTCCAGCTGTTCCACCCTGGGTAAGTCACTTGACCTCTCTGTGCTTCAGTGAGCTGACAGTAATGATTGCTGTAGTCATCCAGGTAACTGGCTAAATGCGTGGCAGAGTCAGTGTTCAGCCAGTTAGCAGAATGATTTCCAGCAGCCTGTGAAGGGTTGAACCAGCACCTGAGCCTGACTCTGACTCCTGTCTCCCTGCCCGCTCTGCCAGTACGACAGGACAGAAACTGCAGTCAACAACCTCAACCCCGCATTCTCCAAGAAGTTCGTCCTCGACTACCACTTTGAGGAGGTGCAGAAGCTCAAGTTTGCCCTGTTCGACCAGGACAAGTCCAGCATGCAGCTCGACGAGCATGATTTCCTGGGCCAGTTCTCCTGCAGCCTGGGCATGGTGAGCTGGGCCCCTACCCCAGATGTCACCGGGCTCCCAAGAACTGTCCCAAGGAGAGAGTCTCTCCTGCCACCTGCTTTCCTTGGCTCCATTTTCCTGGTTGGCTCCCAAGGTGGCATCACAAATACAGATAGCCTTTTGGGCCAGCAGCCATAAAAAAAGGGGAGTAGTATGGTGGGTTTGGGGCCAGGCTGAAGAGCTCGCGTTGGAAGACAATGCTGCCACACAGGAACTGGGGCCCCACGTGGCCAGCGCTTCTGATTTTAGAGGCAGTGATCAGCCATGGTCTTGACATCCTGGGGTAGGAGCATCCAACCAGTAACCATGACACCATGGTAGTCCTACTCGTTGCTGACTCAGCGTGACCCTGGGCAGCTTCCTCTGCCTATCTGGGCCACGCTTTCCCATCCAGCTCAGTCCTTGGTGAGCTTATGGAGGTTGGAAGGCCAGGAGCCCCTGACACAGGGTCTGATCATCCTCTATGGCTACGTGTCCTTGGGCAAGCCCCACCCCCTCTGGGCCTCAGTTTCCTCATATTTCACTTGGGGATAATGGTGGCTGCCCAGCTTATAGGGAGGGTGAGGGAATAAAATGAAAAATGCTCTGAGGTCCTAATGGAGATTGAAATGCCCTGGGCCTTCCCAGAGATAATGTTCAATGAAAAAAGCAAGGATCCAACAGCCGTTCAAGAAGTGAGCCATCCATCAGGGTCCCCGCCATGCTGCGTGTCCACACACGACAACCGAGGAGAGAGTTTCCGGCTGAGCGGACAGAGGCCAGGAACCTACGACGGAGGGGACACCTATGCAGGGCCTGACACCAGCGAAGCCTGGAGGGAGGGGCGGGGCAGGAAGTGGCTGTGGTCTCTGCACTGCCGCTGAGGCCAATGACAAGCAACGAAGCTTCCACCACACTGCAACCCAGCCTTTCTTCCCTTCCGCTCGCCCTGCTCCTGCCGAGGTCCCCACTGGCTGGACTCCCGCCAGCCAGAGGACAGGGAGCCAGGTGCTGCGGTGCACGGTGGTACAGAACAGGTGGACAGGGGCAGGGAGGGGACTGCAGAGAAGATCGGCACGGGGGAAACGGGAGCATGCTTCTATCAGCACAAAGCATACTCAGGGCATTTGCCCTAAGAAACCAAGAACCGGGGGGCCTGTGAAGGGTGTGGGAGTGGGGTGCACGGAGCTGGTGGGCAGGCCACTTTACAGTGTGGTCCACGCCTCCTTTCTCTGTTGTACTGATGCTGAACCTGTGTGAGTGTATTTCCTATCCAAACCAATGGAAATGCACAGAAGGACTTTATCAGAGGAAAATGGGGTCTGTGGATGGCTTTGGGGGAGGCAGTTAGGGGACAAGACTCCCTACGGTTGTCTCCAGAATGTGAGCCCTGCGAGAGCCTTTTTCTGGGGGCAGCCAGGTGGACGGGAGTCAGACTGCGGAGATTCCATCCCAGCGGTGGGACTTCAGGCAAGTGTCTTAACCTCTCTGGGCCTCAGTCTCCTCTGCTACCCATTGGGGTTAGCAATGGCTGCTGTCTGCCTCCCATAATGAAGATCACACAGGCGGAGGTTTCGCCTGGCACAGGGCAGCTGCTGTGAGCGGTGCCTGATGAGCAGTTTTCCTCACGGAGCTCCTCTCTCCTTCCTCCCCCCAGATCGTTTCCAGCAAAAAGATCACTCGGCCACTGCTGCTGATGAATGACAAGCCTGCGGGGAAGGGCTTGATTACGGTACCAACACCCCCCTCCAACCCCCTCTGCCTCTGCCCTCCGCCCCCCCCTCCCGCCCCCATCAATGGGCCGCTTCCCTGGCAGATAATCACTAGCTTTGTTTGGAGTAAAAAGGCCCAACTTACAACTTAGCAACAGGTCTCTTAGCAACGGGCTCCTGGCTCCACACATGATGCATTGGGGGCCGCCAAGCTGGGGATAGGGGCCCGGGGCAGGGGTGCTCCTACTGGTCCCTGAGGCCTCCAGAGCTCTCCCAGCATCCCTGCCTTGCACTGACTGGCCCCTGCCCGTGCTCCCTTGGGGGTCTTTCAGGAGTGCCTTGCCCATCGGAGCTTGGCTGTGGCTGCAGCATGCAGAGATTCCTCATGTGCAATGATTTCTTGCGATGCGCGAGCCCTTTGTGTGGATGAGCTGCTAGTCCTCACAGACTCCCAGAAAGCGTGGAAACCCTGTTTTACAGATGAGGGAACTGAAGCCCAGAGAGGCATGAGATTATCCCCTAGATTGTCCCCCTTCAGAGCCTGAGTGATTCGGGGACCTCCACATGCTGGAGGAGGAGGGCCAAACCTACATGTGTTCACGTGAAGTCACTCCCCTGCCCTAGAACCTCCCTGGCCCTTAACGGCCTGTGGAACCTTGCAGTCAAGGCCGTGAGGGACCTGGCAGTCCCCACCTCGTTTCCTGCCTCAGCCATGTTTCACCCCAGTCATGTACGTGCCCTGAGTTCAAGGCAAACTGTATTCTTGGCATACCTTGCACATACCCTAGGCCTTTATCCACAGTTCCTGCCACCTGGCATGTCCTCTCCCAACCCTCCCCCGACCTTTTCAGGGTTCAAAACCTCCCCATCACCCGGCCTTCACAAGCTAGTTCCCCTCTACCTGGAAGCCAACCCTGACGGACTGACTCAGCCTGGTAGGCCATTGCCCCCAGCATTTCCACCCGTCCCTCTCTAGGCCTCTGTTCTTTCCTCTGTGAAATGGGTGCAGCAATAGAACCCACCCCACAGCGAGTCTCGGCTGGAGGAGAGGAAGGGAAGAGGGGCGTCCAGCCTGGCCACTGTCTGTGGTTTAGGAGGGTGGAGAAGCATGTTCCGTGAGGTCATCCTAGAGGTGTGAAGGGGAAGGGAAGCCCTAGACTAGAGAAGACCCAGCTTACACTGCTGCTGTCAGCCAGAGGGCTTTCCTCAGAGGCTGGAAAGGGCAGATGACAGCCCTGGGGTCACCCAGCCTGTCCGTCACTGGCTGGGCCGGGGCCAGAGGGCCATGGCTGCTGGGGAGGCATAGACGATAGACGACAGCGTGAGCTGATGACACAGCAGAGGGAGCTCGGTTAGCTCCCATCCTCGCCCTGGGCCTCAGTTTCCCTAGCTGCATAGCGAAGTTGCTGGAATTCTCAATACCTTAGTGTTTTCAGGTGGCTGTGCTTTGAGTCTGCAGTGGGGGTGTGAGGGGGCCTGTCAGGGTGCTCCCCGGTCCAGAACATCTCCCCAGGGCTCAAGACCACCCCTCACGTCTGGTCTCTGCTTTATCTCCCCTCACCATCCTGTGGCCCCCTCTGCTGAGCCACATGGGGTCACTTTCTGATTCCTCGTATCCAATGGGTTACCCCTTTCTTCAGAAGATGGAAACTGATATTTGCGGAAGAAAAGAGACTTGTTCAAGGTTGCCTGGCGCTACCCCTCCCCCCTTCCCCCTTAGCCCTGGAGAGTCGGGGCACCCTGTGCCCGCCGGGGGTGTCTAAAGAGCAGGTCCTGACCCCTCACATTCCTCTGGCCTCACAGATTGCTGCCCAGGAGCTGTCAGACAACCGGGTCATTACACTGAGTCTGGCGGGCAGGAGGCTGGACAAGAAGGTGAGATGGGAAAGGAGGGGGTTCACCTTCGGGGAGCAGGATCCTTCCCCCACCCCCGGGTCACATGGCCTACCCCTGCAGCTTCTGGCCCCTGCTGTCATCACCC
>NW_006433950.1:7297670-7299234 GCF_000325575.1 Pteropus alecto
CACAGGGCTCTACTAGCCACCCCAAATTAGTACCGCTTCATCACTGAAGTAATGAGTTTCTCATGCCTTAGAGGTATTCAAACATGGCTGCTTGTCAAGACCCACCCATTGGGACGCCCCGTCTCGTTTTGTGTAAACGCTAGGATCCTTCCGGTAACATACAGGGCCCCACCTGATGTAGCCACAGCCCCCGACTCCCCGACCTCACACCTTCCACTCTCCCGACCTTTATTACGCTTCAGCTGAAGCAGCCTCTTCCCCCAGGATTACAACCGGGGCCCCTCCTGCCTCAGGACCTTTGCCCTCGCCGTTCCCGCCGCCTGCAATGTTCTTTTCCCTGAATATTCTCGCAATGGCCCCCTCACCTCCATCAGGCCCGTGTTCTTTGTCACCTCCTCAGCAAGGCCTTCCCTGAGATTGTAGCGGTCCCCGAGTTCTCACCCCTCCTGCTTTCCTTGTCTCTTTAACGCTAATTCCTGCCTAACACATATTACTTACTTATTTTCTGTCTCCCCCACTTGAATATAGTCTCTTCAGAGTGACACTTTAAAACGATAAATAAACAAACAAATAAATAAATCGGTTTTTAAAAGACATCCTGTCCCTTCTGTCACGTGCTGGGAGAGCTGCTATTTTTCAGATTCCCACTACAATAAATTAAAACCACATCCTGGTAGAGGCCGCCCCCTGCACTGGGAACAGCCACCCTTTTGAAGTCCTGCCCAATCTAAGATGCTGGCATCGTAGCTCCTGTCAGCTACAGGCAACAGGGTCTCTGAGCACGAGCCGTGGTAACCTTAGGACGGGGTGGCTTCTCCTGGGGGAGGCAGTTGGTCCCACGGGGCTGCAGTCGTCTTGGGCTTCTTGCTGAGCCTTGCAGAGGCTGAGGAGAGAGGGGCCAGGCTGCCTCCGCCCCCAGCCCTGCCCCTGCCCCTGGGCTTGGGGAGGCAGCTAGGCCATGCCCTTCTCCTCTCTGAATCCGGCAGAGTTCTCTCTCCCTCACCCACCGCCTCCTGCTTCCTCTAGGACCTCTTTGGGAAGTCAGATCCATTTCTCGAATTCTATAAGCCAGGAGATGATGGCAAGTGGATGCTGGTCCACAGGACTGAGGTGGGTGCGTGGGGGCCCGGGGGTCTCTAGGCCAGTGGGTCTGAAGTCCAGCCACCTCCGATGGCTCGGGATGGGGCCGTGCACCCGCAGCCATGCGGTGTGCAGGGACACCCTGATGGCACCCAAGGGACCCTCCCCGCCACAGAGATGCCCACTGGCATCCCTAGAAGTGTGGTTGTGGGGCTCTCCATCTTGCCATTCCCTGTTTCCCAACCCCGAACCCCAGAGCAATGCTGTCCCAGGCCCGAGCTCATCCTCATCCCTCACTGTCCTATAGGTGATCAAGTACACGCTGGACCCTGTGTGGAAGCCATTCACTGTGCCACTGGTGTCCCTGTGTGATGGGGACATGGAGAAGCCCATCCAGGTGAGGGATGCCCTGGAGCCCTAGTCCCCACCCCGCAAGTCTCCCCATCTACCCAAGGCTTTCTGGGGGTGCCCTGGCAAAGCTTTC
>NW_006433950.1:7299257-7304678 GCF_000325575.1 Pteropus alecto
GAGGGGCAGGACCCCTAGGTTTTCATCTAGAGTCTGCCTGACCCTGTGAGTGACCTGGGCAGGGCCCCAAGCTCTGTCTAAAACAGAGTGACCGTCCTGTTCTCCCCGAAGTCTGCAGTGCTGCTAGTTAGGGTAACGAATGCAAAAACCCCTCGGAAATGACCAAGCGTTGTCGCAGTGATGGGGGCAATGATTACTCGTCTCTAAAACCCCTCGGTCCTCAGGGGCGGATCTGAGAGCAAATCCGCTGGGCCAGGCCGGCATCCCCAGACAGCATCCTAGGAAACCTGGGTTCAGTTCTGTGTTCAGTGCTGCTGCTGTGAGACTTCAGGCAAGCGCTTTCCTCCCAGAGCCTCGGTTTACCCATCAGTAGAATGAGTACGATAACCCCTGTCTTCCTCCTAGGAGTGCCATGTAGTTAGAGAGAATGTAAAGCCAGGGTTTTTTTCTGCCTATCTCACGGGGAAGAAGTCTAGGGAGGGTGACAGGTCATGGCCCATGAAGCCAGGTGGGCCACAAGACAGATAAGGAGCCAAGTGATGGGTGTCTGAGGAGTCAAGCTTCTTGCACCGGAGGGTACAGCCTCCATTGCTGGGGTGGCATACTTTCTCTTCTTCCCAGAAATCATGGAAGGCTTCCTGCAGGAGGCAGTTCAGGAGCTAATGATGTCATCCCAGGACAGCTAGACAGATGCCAGGGGAAGACGGAGGCACCACTAGAAGACGTGGGGTTTGCTCAGGAAGCTGAGAGGGGCTGGAGAGCACCTCTTTGGGGGGCAGCTCTGGAGTGACCTCACTGGACCTCACTGTCCTCTGGCAGGTTATGTGCTATGACTATGACAACGACGGGGGCCACGATTTCATCGGCGAGTTCCAGACCTCAGTGTCACAGATGCGTGAGGCTCGAGATGGCATCCCGGTAAGGTGCATGCGCGTGAGCCCGAGACCTCAGCAGGGGAGGGGGAAGGGGCGCAGGCTTTTGGATCAGGCAGACGGGGGCTCAGATTTCACGTCTCTGACTGTATGACCTTGAACGAGACATTCAATTTCTCTGAGCCTCAGTTTCCCCATCTGTCAAATGAAGGAAGAGAAGTAGTGTGGGAAAGAAACGAGGTGATACAGGCAAAGGGCCCAGCATAGTGAGTACTCGGGAGCTGTCCACGTAACTCACCCCGACAAGCTGGGCCCTGGGTGACGGTACTTAGTACATGAGTAGACATGACATGGATGAGTTGTCTAGGGGTGGTGGGTAAACACAGCTCCTCCTACCATGGGCAGGCAAAGCTTGGTGTGAGCCCAGGTGGCAGGAACAATTTCCAGGTGGGAATGTCCAGGAAGTCTTCCTGGAGGAGGCACGCTGCCCCTGGTGAACACTTTGGAGGAGATTTCGGGGTCCAGGGGAGGCTCAGTCTCCATGGAGACCACGAGGTGAGCGTTTGTTCTCTTCCTGTGTTGTCCAGCTGGAGTTCGAGTGTATCAACCCCAAGAAGCAGAGGAAGAAGAAGAATTATAAAAACTCAGGCATCATCATTCTACGTTCCTGCAAGGTAGGCCAGTGGAGGGTGGGGGAGAGGGCACAGGGCAAAGCCAGCTAAGCTTGGGTTCCAATCCTAGTTCTGCCAGGTCCTGACTCTGTCACCTTCTGAGCTTAACCGGTATGGGCCTCAGTCTCCTTATCTGTAGAATGGGGAAATTAATGAGGTAAAGTGTGTAAAGAGTCTCACATCACGGTCCTATGTGGAGGTCCGGGGGGGCACGAGATGACCTTTCAGGGCCCCTCCGAGTTGGAGAGTAACTGTAGCTTCTTCCCATGTGGGTGGCTTACCCACCGTGTGTTCAGCGTCAGAGGGGCAGAGGACATGGGGCCAGGGCACCTGTCCACTGGCAGTGACATCAGGGAGGGGTCAGGTACCTGACTCCCGTGGTATAGCTGGGGCCACTGAGGCCCAGAGAGGCAGTGAAGTTCACGCCAGAAGTGTCCAGGCTGAGGTCAGGGGCCAGGTCCCCTGGCCTCGTGGGTAGCCTGGTGTCTGCTGGAATCGGGCAGCAAGAGCCTTCGATGCTGGGCCTGGCATCCTGATGCTCTACCAGCTGGCGGGCCCCATACCCCAGGCCTCCTCGTCCTGGTCTGGAGCCCACGCTGCCACGCTGGGGTTTACACGAGCATTCATTGGTGAGGTCACAATGCAGAAGTGCTCCATGAGAGTTCAGCTGTCAGGTTCCAGCATCATGATTTCGGGTCCTTGTTTCTGAAATTTGTCATTCGCATCTCCCTTTCATGCTTTTTGGCACCTGCCTTACTTATTATGTTTTTGTCATCAACCCCTTCCCCCATTTTTGTTCCTTTTTTTACTTAAATACATTCATTTTGAAAGGAACCCTTATAACTCTAGCAAAATTTTGGCCAGTATCTTTTGCCAAAAGGAGGCAAAGACCATAAAAAAAAAAAAAACGAAACGTTTAGCAGCTTTATTAATTTACAGAGGAAGGCCTTGAGCAGTGGCCTGGCCCTCTCTGTTAAAAGTAAAAGTTGGTAAGGGCTAGAGAGAGCTTAAGGACCGAATAGCAACAACTTGTTTCTTTCCGTCACATAATCGGTAGGTATAATGGATGCTGGGCCCAGGATCCTGCCTGCATCATCACGCATCCATGTAACCTGTGTGTTTGTCCCCCATTGACTGGGAACTGTCACTCTGAGTGCTTTGTTCCAGAGAGTTGGGGTTTGTTGTAATCAGATCAGATTCTGGAATCTGACTTTTTGGGTCTCCATGACCACCTTACTAAGGTGTCAGGGCACAGCAGCCCCCTGGAGGTCATCCATGAAGAGGGCCAGCCCTCGGGTGCCAGGTGGGGACCCACTGACTTCCTGATTCCTTTCAGATAAACCGGGACTACTCCTTCCTGGACTACATCCTGGGAGGTTGCCAGCTCATGTTCACCGTAAGCCCCCACAACCCCACACCCCAGTGAGGACTGCCCCCCTTCACCCCCGCAAGGGCTTGGGCTGTAGCAGGGGCTGGGTAAACTTCAGGAAGGACTGCCCCGGGTCAGGGAGTGTGTCTGGCATAGGCACATGGGCCTGAGTCGGGGCTTAGCTGCAGGTCAGCATGTAACTGGCTACCCAGCCCACAGAGTTCACTGGCTACATCCCTTCAGGAAGAAAAAGCCAACTTCCTCCTCGCTGGCCACAGGCCTTCCTGCCTCATCTGTTCCCCCTCCTTGCTCACTGGGCTTCTTCCACACTGACCTTCACTGTTCCTGCCACGTGCCAAGGTTCACTCTGTCCTAGGCCCTTGCATTTGCTAGTCCTCCTGTCTAGAACACTTCCCTGGAAACTTTTTCTGGCTGCAGCCCTACCATCCCACACGCCAGGGCACAGAGATCACCTCGTTAGGGAGCTCTCCCCTGATGCTGGGCTGGGGTTCCCTCAGGGCTGAGAGCAGATGGAGACTTGTTCCCTGCCCATCAACAGCCCAGGTCCTTGTGGGGCACCTGACCAGTGCTCCGTGCCCAGCCCTGGACCTGGCTCCTTGGAGGCGTGCGTTTCGCCTTTGGGGAGCACCTAGTCTGACCGGGGAGACAGGCACTGCCCCACCAGGCAGACCCAGGTTCCCAGGCCCCTTGGTAGTCTGAGGGATGATGAGGAGATGGCATGGGGTGGGGGCGAGGTGTCTGGGAAGCTTCGTGGAGCAGCGGCATCTGAATTGGGCCAGAAAGATGGAGGAGAATCAGACAGGGAGAACAGATAGCCCGGCTCTTTAGGTAGAAGGAACTTAATGAATAAAGGCCTGGAAATGGGAACAGATGAGTGCAGGGATAGGGATGGTGAGAGAAAAAGGAATCTGAGGCTGTAAGTTGGTCTTATCTCACATCTGGGCAACAGACTTTATGCTTAGGACATAGCGAGCCACAGACGGCCTGAGAGCCAGAGGAGTAATACAACCAGACGGTTCCCAGGTCTCAGACCGTCTTATGGAAGGGTGGGTTGGGGCTGGGAGATGAGTTGCCTTCCCATGTCCCATCATCCTCTCTGTTCCCTGTGGGTAAGATAGGGAGCCGGGGTGTCTGGCCATACTGGATGGTCTTTTTCCCACCCCCCACTCTGCAGGTTGGAATAGACTTTACAGCCTCCAATGGTAATCCCCTCGACCCTTCCTCTTTGCACTATATCAACCCTATGGGCACCAATGAATACCTGTCGGCCATCTGGGCTGTTGGGCAGATCATTCAGGACTATGACAGGTAAGCTTGGGGAGGGACTCTGAAGGTCAGCTCAGGCTCCATCCAACTGGGAAAGCTCAACTTATCAAAACCAGAGATCATCAAACCTTGCTCAGAGGCGTGCGTGCTGTTATCGCCCTGCGCATCCCTGTGGCAGACATTGCTAATCGATTGCTGACCTCTTAGTTACTGAGCCCAGATCCACACTGGGATCCTTCTCCACACAGTACACCGAGGAGTAAGAAAATGAGTCAAGATAAAAGACGAAACTCATTTGCTCTTGTTGCAACTGCCCTTTTTAGAGCTAGGGAAGTGGAGGCCTGGGGTTGGGTGGAGAATTTGCTCAAAGTCACACAGATCAGGGAGACCAGAGCCCAGGCATTCTGCTTCCGAGGCCCAGCACCTAACGCCCTGTTAGTCTCCTGTCGGGGGCTTCGGAGGAGCAACCAGCGTGTGTGGGGCCCTCCTCCCATGACCATGCTTCCTGAAGATCTTTGGGGGTGTGGGGTGGGGTGCAAAGCCAGTGAAAGAAAGCTTTGTAGGGGGTGTGGTCATCAACAGGATGTGTCACATGCGAAGTCCAGAGGGACTTGGAGGATCCGGAAGTCACTTGTGGGCTGTGGCATCATTGTCCCAGATGGTGCTTGTTGGGACCTCTCAGGTCAGAGGGTGGAATGACTATGGGGAGCAAGGGAGGAAGGAGCAGGGATTTGGCAAGAAGAACGGGCTCAGGAATCCTGTGTGCACTCGACCTCGAGAAAGGTAGCCTGAGGACCAGCATCTGACTCCCAGGGTGGCTGATTCTGGGCCACATTAAGAGAGATACAGCATGCAGAGCTGGGGAGATGGACGTCTCTATCTGCATCGTTGGGCAGAGGTGCCTCTTGTGGCTGCTCCAGAGACCCTTGGATTCAGCTGCTGGCTCAGCCCCCCCACGGAGCCTTCTCAGGGGCATCCAGGCTTAGCGAGGGCCCAGTGAGCTGGAGGCCTTGCTGGACACCTGCCCCAGTCCTGCCCCTCTCTCCGTCTTCACCATCTCAGCGAGAGGCACCAGAACTCACCCCAAACCCTTCACTTCCTTCCTTCCCTCATCTCCCCCATCACCCTTTCAGCAAACCCTTTCCGAATACTTGAATCTAACCTCTCCTCTCCACCCCACTGCAGCCAGCCTCTTTGAGCCACCATCTCCTCCTGCCCAGGT
>NW_006433950.1:7304696-7312602 GCF_000325575.1 Pteropus alecto
GTAGCCTCCTTACCGGTCTTCCCGCTTCTGCCCTGGCCCCCGACAGTTTGTCCTCCACGGAACGGCCAGGGGGATCCTCAGTAAATACATGTTGAATGAATGAACCAATGAGATATGGTCCCTGCCTTCAGGGACTTCCTAGTTGGTGGGGAAAATGGAGAAGAAATCACCGGAGTTCCCAGAGACCCATTTACATGTGAGGCAGGCACTATGGCTGCACCAAAGAGAGGCATCTGGGGGTATCAGGGAAACCCCCGGAGAGAGGGAGCCATTTGAACTGGGCCTGAGAGGATGAGTAGGAATTTGCCACAGGCAACAGATTGAAGAGAGGTATTTCAGAAGGGGGTGCAACAGGATTGCAGCTGGAGCTTTAAGGTGTCCTGTGTGTTTGGGGACAGCGAGTGGCCAGTGGGGTATGAGAAAGGGCAGGTGGAAGGAGACTAGGCCCTAAGGCTGTACGATAAAGGGCCTCGAATGCCAAGCCAGGATTCTCATTTCGGGAGAATCTTTCCCAGCCGTAAAAGGGAGGTTGAGTCAGCCAGTGCATTTCACTTCCATCATGACCGTGGTTTAGTAGCTGCCCAAAGCCTCAGTTTGAGAAGGACCTAGAAGCTGCACCCAGGCCCATTGGTTAGAAGGCCGTGGTTGATTGACAGTCTCTGCCGCAGGAGTAGATGCGGTCGAGCCACGCATTCGCAGACGCCGGAGGTGGGTTTGGCTCCGTAGGTCATTGGCACAGAACTTTTTCTTTCTATCCCTGGGGGTGTGCAAGGGAGAGAGGGCCAGCCCCGGGTAGCAGGTTGGAAGGGGAGCCCGTAGGTAGGAGGAGTGTCTCACGGTGTTTTATTTTCTCCTCATTAGTGATAAGATGTTTCCGGCTCTAGGGTTTGGGGCCCAGTTGCCCCCGGACTGGAAGGTGAGTGAAGCGGGCTGTTTCCGCTCGGCCGAGGTGGGATTGATGTGTGTGACCTCTCCGAGATCCGCTTTGGAAAGACCTGGGGCCGGGGCCCAGCTGCCCTGCCTTGTCTGAGTTCCCCCGGAGCCGCCCTTATGTCTCCACCTGAATCCCATGTAGGCCCTGGGCCTCCTAACCAGCAGGACAGCTATGGTCTCTACCGGCCCCCTCCCCGCAACTTCGTCTGCTGGCCATTTTGGGGAGTGGGGCAAGATCCTGCGAAACCAAAGCTGGGTTTCTGGGCAGACACCATGATGCCAGGGGTGTATGAGGGGAGGAGGGTGGGTTGGTGCGGCCAGGCCCAGCATGAGCCGGTTGCTAGGACACCAGCCGGCTTTCAAAGAACTCTGGCTCAACGAGATGTTTTCCTGTGCAAAAGCCTCCTTGGAAATGTCACAGGGCAACTCTAGGGAGGCTAGGGCTTGGCCAGGCTGGAGGGCCCAGCCGTGCCCAGAGGGATGCTGTAGCGCCCAGGCTGGGAGAGGCCAGATGCTCTGTCTCTCCACCCCCGCCAGGCTTGGCCCCTCCTGGCCCCTTCCCGTCCCTTCTCATTCTAACCCACCTTGACTCTGCCGCATGAACCTTCTTTCCTTCCTTCCCACCTCAAGGCTTCTGCGTGTGACGTTCTCCTGGCCTGTCGCTCCCTTTCGCTGAGTTTTCACACCGATTCTCATCATTCCCCTGGGAGGCCTTCCCTGAGTACTTATTTGTTGACAGTGAATTTGGGGCCTCCAGGTGTTGGTTCTCTGATGGTTGGAAGCTGGAAGGAGCTAGAAGAACCTTGAGACCCAGTTGCCTGCCCTTGGGGCTTCGGTTCCTTCCTGTCCTGGGCAGTAGCTGAGGGACTCAGAAAGCATGTCCCTGAGGAGATGGCATGAGGGCTCGGACCCTCAAAACGAGCCAGAGTTAGTAAAACAAAAGTAAAACAAAAGAGGGATTGGGCGGAAGGAAGGTCTGTGTCGGGGAGGAGAGCAGAGTTTATGACTCTTCCCACTGTACAGATGGGGAAACTGAGGCTCAGAGAGGACAGTCCGTCTGAGATCCTGTCAGCTCCCTCCCAACCTCCCTCCACTGTCCTGCCCCTGCCAGGGCCACAGGGAGCAGCGTCTTAAGTAACTGGCCAACTAGGGGCCGGGCAGGATCAGGTGGGGTTAACTGGCTATCGATTGTCACAGGCCTCAGAGAGTTCCAGGACAAAGACTGGCTTGTCCCCAGGGGCCCCTAATCGGCTTGGTGTGGGCTCCAGGAAGCTTGTCCTGTTTACTGGCATTTCTTAGGCAAACCAAGGCGACCAGCATGGGAGGGGGCTGGGCTGCCACGGACAGCTGGACTTCTTGTCCCCCGGATCTGTTCCTGGCTCTGCTGTGGCTCACTCACTATTCCCTGGCCTCAGTATGCCTTGGCCCTGCCCTCTCTAAACCTGTGTTGCCACCTGTGAAATGGAACTGCTGGAGTAGGTGACCTGAGAGGCCTGAGGTGTGGACAGTGACCTCCCACAGCCCCCCCCACTTGACCCCAGGACAGACCCTCCCCCAAAGAGGGGCACAGAGCGGGGAATGAAGAGATTGGGTGGCTGAGAAAGCGAAATATTAATCCTTTCCTGTCAGAAGGGGGCTTTTCCCCTTTGGTCTCTAAAATCTCCTAAAATCTGATTTTTCGGGAAATTGTTGGCCCAAGGGAGGCCTGTTTCCCTGGCAACCATTTTCCTCTCTCAGCCCCTTCCATACAAGCCCCCCTCTTCATCTCTGTAGATGGTCATGAAGTTGCCATGGCAATAAGGACTGCCGGCCCTTACACCTGGAGCCCAGAGTGGGGACAGGGTAAAGAGGGCCCCTGGACAGGGAGGGACTGGGCTCAAGAGGGACATCAGGGGACCGGCTCCGTGCCAGGCATTTAGGGCCAAAAGAACAAAGAACAGAAGCGACCGGTCCCTGGAAGAAGGTGGGGTCTCCTCAGGCCGCCCACCCACTAGGATGAACTATCCCTGCCGAGTCCCTCCTCTCATGCCCGGGGGCCAGCCCTTCTCAAGGCATGAGGGGCCCGGGGCTCAGGCCTGTCCTGCTACGTGGCCTTGACGCCTGGCTTCCCCTCTCTGGGCCTGTTTGTTTGTGGAGTGGAGATGTTGGACTTCCAGCACGTCCACTGTAGTGTCTCGGAGCGAAAACGTCTCTCTGGAATCGTTTGTGTCCAGGCTGAAGCTCTCCCTTAGCCTGGACCTCTCCACCCTCCTAATTTAATGCCCCTGGGTGACGAACAGCTTCTGAGGTTAGAGGGTTCATGGAACAAGAGCTCGGGAGGCAGCCTGACCCTGGTTCTAGTCCCGACCCTGCCCTTCAGTACGTGGAAACGTCCTAGTTCATTCCGTGTCCGCTTCACCATCTGAAAAGTGGGGTAATTCACAGGCCTTTCCTCACTGGCCTGTCGTGAGGAAGGAACGAGGCGAAGCACTGGACGTGGGGCAGCGAGGCAGGGGGCTGAGCGGTGTTTGGCTGTGAGGGGGCAGGGGGAGGGAGAATGGGGAGGTCGCCGCATCTGAGCTCTGGCCTCTCCTGAGGCCCCAGGTTCTGCAGTCACCCTAGTCCTAGTCACAGCTCTGAACAGGGTCCACCTGGGCTCAGGGGCTGGGCCTGGAGGAACCATGACAGCCCTCTCTGCACCTGTCCCCCCGCCCGGCCCCACTATCCAGGTCCCCCAGTCCAGCTCTGAGTGGGTTGCCGGCTAATCCCCAGCTTGGTTCGCTTGCGTAAGTTGAGCTCCTTTCCAGGCTCCTCCACCATTAGAATGGGGAAGAGCCCTGGAGCCCAGGGAAGTGGGACTTTCATTACGGCCCCCACCATACTGAGCGCCAGCGACCAAGGGGCATTCCAAATGCCCCGTGATCCACCACCCACAGGGGCACCTCTCTGTCCCACTGGGGGACTCTCGTAGTGGGGTGAGGATCAGGGCAGCCCTGATCCCGCAGAAGAGACTGGGGTGACGTGCAAGGATCTTGGTTTCCTCCATCATGAACCGCGGCGGCTGGGTCTGTCCGTGTCTGTCCGTGTCTGTCTGTGTGGGTCAGACCCAGCAGCGGATGGGAAAGCACATGTGCGGAATATCGATAGCCTTGACCTGGGGCTGGGGAGCAATAAAGAGCCAGGCATCTTCAGAGGAGCCTGCGCCTGGTGGGAAGGTGGGGGTGCACTTGGACTTGGAGGCTGGGGGTGGCCTGGGCCCAGGTCTGGAGCCCGGAGGCTGCCAGTTCAGCATTTTCTCTGCATTTCAGGTCTCTCATGAGTTTGCCATCAACTTCAACCCCACCAACCCCTTCTGCTCAGGTGAGTGTCAAGCCCACCTGCATCTGCCTTGGTTTTTACACCTGGCCATCTCTGGGCGGAGGGAGGGCAGAGTACAGGTTTCTGTCCCGTTCTCCCCTCCCCCACCACTCACGCTCGCTCAGAATGACAGATGAGGAGAGAGCTAGGGCTTGGAGTCAGGCAGTCCTGGAATCAAGGCCAGCTGCTGCCTTTTCCTGGCTGTGTGACCTTGGAGAAATCACTGCACCTCTCGGAGCCGAGACTTTGCCTCCTCACCTGCCCCAGGGAGGTGTGATACCTGCTTGGCTCGCCTCACTCTGGTCAGGTGAGATTTAAGAGAACTGTTGACAGGAAGCCCTGTGTAGAGCAGGAGGAGGTAAGGGTGGCAGGTTATGCAGCTGCCTCTCACCTCCCGTCCGCCCTCCCTGGGTGGGCCCAGCCCTGCCCTGTTCTCCCTGCCCTCCACAGAGAGCCTGAGGGTTGCCTGGGGGAGGGCAGCAAGAAGGGCAGGGAGTGAAGGGGGTGTCTGTGCTTATCACTGGCACCTCCAGGCCTACGAGGATTTCTGAGCCCTGCAGAGTCAGTTAAGGACGTACTGGAGGAGGAGCGGGTGCTCCAGGTGGGCCTGGAAGACGGCGGTCCCTGCCATCGTGGGAACTTTCAGCCTAGGATTTGGTTTGGGTGTAGCATCTACCTTCCCTGGGGATCCCCAAAGCTGGGCCAGGTTTGTACTTGGGAGGGAAATGTATCAAACTGCCAACTTGGGGATGATGCTGTGACTCAGAAGCCACGGGCATCTGTTGGCAAGACGCGGCCCCGTACTCCTGCTGGAGTCTGGTTTGGAGCAGGATCCAGAGATGTTTCGTGCAGATTCATCTTGATCAACCTCATCTCTGGCCAGAGATCTGCTGGGCACGACCACGGGGCAGGGGGATATTCTTCGGCTGTTTACAGAGCATCTACTATGCAGGGGCTGTGCGAGCATCTAAGTCCCCCCAACAATCCTGAGCAGAAGCCGTAGTGTATCCAGAATGGACCTCCAGATGGCTTCCCATGGCCCTGAAATGTCACTGCAGGCTTTGCCAAGCCTGCTGGACTCCCTCCTGCCAACTGCCCAAAAGTGTAGGTTATCGGTCTCATTAGCAGACAAGGAAACAGGCTCAGGAAGATTAAACAAGTTGCCCCAGGTTTCCCAGCTAAGTGGTAAAGGCAGAATTCAAACTCAGGCCTACCTGACTCCACATTTGGGGCTCTTTGCTCTATACCGCCCTAGCCCTGCCCTCTGGGAGCTTCCGGTCTCATGGGGCGCACACTGGCCATGGCAGGGGCATCTGGTTACAGTCGGGATGAGAGCGGGTGCAGGGTCAGGGAGGGCCTGGCTGATACAGACTCTTCTCCTTGAGGCAGGCGTGGACGGCATCGCCCAGGCATACTCAGCTTGCCTGCCCCACATCCGCTTCTACGGTCCCACCAATTTCTCTCCCATCGTCAACCACGTGGCCCGGTTTGCAGCCCAGGCCATGCAGCAGCAGACGGCCACGGTGAGTAGGCAGCCACCAGTGTGGATGCGCCGGACAGGGCTGGCACTGGCGGGGCCAGACTGAGGTCCATCCTTCCTACCCGCCCCCCTCCACCAGGCTGTCCCGCTGCATAGCCTGCCTTCCCTTGTTCTAAAATCCTAGGTGCCCCTGCATCTCAGTTCACATGCAGGTATGGTTACGGGAGTTGGACCAAGCTCAGCTTGACTGGTCCCGGCCTCCTGGAACACAGACCGGAGGTGGACGTAGAAGCAGGCCCAGTAGGAAACAGAGCTACAGTCGATGGGGTGTGCCTCCCCAGGGCAGCGGGTGCACATGGAAACTCGGAGGAGGGGGCCTGCCACTCTAAAGGTGACCCTCGGGGCCACCTCGTCCCAATGGAACAACCCCCGTCTTACGCTGAGGGCCAAGGAACAGTGTGGCCCTGGCCTGGCCTCGTCCCAGGCATCTGTGTCCCTGGTCATCTCCCACCCCCAAGCCCTCTGCTCGATGCCAGTATCGGGGGGTTCCAAAGGTCACCTTCTCCAGCTCCCCCGCCGTCCACCAAGGCCTGCTCTGGCCTCGCTCTGCAGTGTGAGTTGGGGACTGTCCTCCACCTGCCCAGGTCCTGCGCCCAGTCCCCCTCATTAGGGGCCTCTCTGAGGCTGGGAGCCCAGGAGCAGCCTTGGGGTGGCGGAACCTGGCCTGGAACTGAGGAGACTGGGGTCTGGCCACCGTCCCCCGGGACACCTGTACAAACTGTTAGCCCTCCGCCCCAGGCTTCCTCCCCCTCCAAAAGGAATGGGTCACTGCACAAGGGCCAAAGTCCTTCTAGACCGTCCTTTTCACTCCCAGAATAGTGTATCAAATTCACCCACTCCCCCCTTCCCCATGGGAGGGTCCTTTCAGCGGCAGATATCAGAGCCTGCCCCTCCCTGGCCTTCCTCAGCGACTGCCCAGCCCTTCCGTCACTTACAGCCATTCCGCCGCTGACCTCTCTTCTGTCCCTTGGACACGCCATGCTTGTTCCCTCCACAGAAACTTTGCTCTGCCATCTCCTCCGCCTGGAGGTTCTTCCCTGACTCCGCTTGGCTGGTTCCCTCAGGGTCCCTTCCAGGGCCCCTCTCCCGCCCCCCCGTCTTTCCTCGGCCACCCGCCCGGAGTCCGTCTCCTGCCTCCCCTTTATTCCCATCTTAACTTGGATGACATCTCCTTCACGTGCTTGGTGTCTTGTCTATCGTGCATCTCCCCGTTGGACTCTTGGCCCCACGGGATGGGCTGTGTCTGGGTGGTCGCTGTCATCTGCTTGCTGTGGGCTGGGGGCAGTGCAAGGAAGTGGGAGGAGGTGACTCTCCCAGAGGGAAAGGGATGTGGTCCCACTGGGACTGCCTGGAGGAGAGAGGCATCTACTTGGTCCCTAGGGCGGCGGACGTTGGCGGTTGGCAGATAGCAGCAGAGGGTCTGTAGGGAGGGGGACGTGGGGTCAGCCTGCCAGGGCTGGAATTTCGCCCTTGGCCCTTCCTCACTGTGACATGGGCAAATCACTGAACCTCTCGGAGCCTCGGTTTCGTTATCTGTCCGGTGGGAACACTAACAGGACCTGCTTCGAGGGGTTAGGAGTACATGAGATGATGCAACCCCTGGCACCCAAAGACATCTGAAGGAGAAAGGACGGGTGGCAACAAGCTCCTGGCAGAGGCCCCTGGCAGAGGGAACCACGGAGGCCAGGGACAGGCAGGAGGGAGGTCGATGGGTGAGGGGCAGCAGCAGCGAAGGAAAGCAGTCCGGGTCTTTTCCGTTTGGGGGAACGTGATTGTGATTGGCCCTGTGGTGGCAGCTGAGGGCCTGAGACCAGCCCCTTCCCAGCTCTGAGCCTACTTCCTTTATGAATGGGAGAAGTTAAGCCCCAGGGGTGCTGTGAGCATCTGGGGCAACCTGACTGGGACAGTAACTGGGAAAGGCCTGGGAGTGCCTTTTGATAAAATTCCTAGAGGTGGGGGTGCCAGGAGGAGGAGGCTAGAATTGTTCCTTGCTTGTGGCCAGCCAGGCTCTTGTCCCACCCAGTCTATTATCTGCCTGAGCCAGCTTTCGAAGGAATGGAAAAAGACCTGCATCCCTGTTTAAGGGGAAAAAATGCC
>NW_006433950.1:7312622-7347548 GCF_000325575.1 Pteropus alecto
TCTCTCCAGGGCCCTTTCACCTGCCATGCCAGGTAGGACTGGGCAGGAGGCAGGGTCCTGGGGTGCCGTGGGCCTGTGCCTGCCGGATCCTAGGTCTGCAGGGGCCCTGGGCCCTGGAGAAGGCCAGGAAGGTGCTTTCATGTTCTGAGGAACAACTGCTGAGGGCCCCCAGAGGGAAGGACTTGGCCCTTTCTCTGAGCAAGTCTGAGTTCTGACTAGTTCTAACCCTCTTGACACTGCAGCTACTTTGTGTGACCTGCTCCGCCCGACCTGGGGAGGTCGTCTTCCCAGCTCGCTCACCCTGGGGAGGCACTGTCACCCACCCCAGCTGTGCAACCTTGGGCCATCTCTAAGCATTTCTGGGCTGCAGGAGTGGGGCCTGGTCTCTACTGGCCCCTCCCACAGGATGTCCAAGAGCTGGTACCCACATGTCTCCGCCTCCTGCCTGTACTCTGTCCCATGACTCACCTTGCATGGAAGGTGGGAGAGGTGGGGCTGTCTGAGGGTTCAGCCCCAAGCTCTGGAAGCCCCTCAACCTGGTTCAAACCTTGGTTCCCCATTTCCTGGCTATGTGACTCACAGCAGGTTGCTTAAGCTCTCTGAATCTGTTTTCTCACCTGAACAGCGTAGACGATGGAACAGTACCTGCCTAAGAGAAGCATTGTGAGGATTCAGCCAAATCAGCACATAAATTGCTCTGCACCGTGCCTGACACATAATAAGCACTCAATGAACGTGGGTGGCTGAATCTTCTGCGGACACCCCTTGGGCCAGCATTTGGTGATGCCGAGCACAAGAAAAAAATTGATGAAATTAACTGATGCTTTTATACAGTTGTTTTTTGGGGAACACTTGGTGTAGCGTCACCCTCCCTGTCCCCAGACATACCCACACGCATGCACACCCACGTACAGGAAATCGAGAGCAGGTGGTAGGAAGTGTTGCTCTAGGCAGGGCTGTAGTCTCTCCGTTCATTCATGTGACATGTCTTTACCAAGCATATGCTGCGTGGCACTGGGGGGACTGTGATGCACAAGATAATGGCCTCTGTGCTCCCAGAGCCCACAGTCCAGTGGGGAGCCAGGTGAGGAAGCTGCAGCTGTGATGCAAGGTGATTAAACCTGTGATTATAGACGTACAGGATCATAAAGGTGGCACCTAACCCAGACGGAGGGCTTTAAGCTGAGTTGGGAGGGTGCTTAAGAGTTAGCCTTGTAAAGGCTGTGTGTGTGAGAGTGATGTCCCAGGCAGAGAGAACCACACGTGCCAAGGCCTGGAGGCACGGCATGTGGGCATAGCTGAAGGAGAGTGTGGTGTAAGGGGGTGAGTTGTGGTAGGTGAGGTTGAAAGGTAAGCCAGCTCCCACAGGGCTTTGGAAGCTCGTGAGGAATCTGGATTTTCTCTCGAGGGCAGTGAGGAGCCACTGAAGGGTGAGGTGGGGCCAGGGAGCTTTTATCATGTGACCTTCATTCTTCCCTCTGCTCTGTCCCATAAGACCTGGGCCATCTCATCCATGTCCCGTTCTGGTTGGCCTGCTGGGTGTCTGGTTTCCCCGTGGAGGGGGAGTTGGGGAGCAGCCAGGACCCCGGGGATTTCCTCCCTTCCACTCTTGCCACAGGGTCTTCGGCAGCCAGCTTCCCAGAAATAAGTCACAAGTGTCGAGTGTTGCTTCCTTGAATCCTGCCTGGAACTGCGGTCAAGTCAGTTTCATACAAACCAAATCACACATTAAATGGATTAGGGGAAGTGGCTAGTTAGGGTCTTAGAAGCCTAAAGAACCTCTGATAAAGGCGAAAGATACTCCACCCTTGAAACGAGTTGGGAGATTGCATTTTGGGTTTGACCTGACAGAGATTGGTTGTGTTTCTGGAGCTGGTTGTGTTTCTGAAGCACGGACAGGGGGCAAGCTCATGAGGTGGAGAAGAGGGTGCAAGGGGCAGCCCTGAGGAGCCCTCCCTGTGGGGCCATGCTGGCCGTAGAAGCAGAGCTCAGGGCTGCGGAGGGCCTTCCCGTGTGCTTGGGGTGGAGGGGGACACTCGGATGGGTCTTGGAGGTGTGGTGGAGGAGGGTATGCCAGGCAGAAGGAAGTAAACCAGGAAAGGCATATGGAGGTGGGAAAGCTTGGGGTAGCGTAGACCAGAACTGGCTGTGGGGACAGTAGAGCCCCTTCCCACTTCTTCCTGCCTGATTACACCCTAAATCCTCCCCTTCCACAGCCACCTCCCCTCTGAATCGTCTTGGGGTTAGGGCCGTGGGCCCCAGGGGTTGTAACGGACCTTAGAAGCTCCTGGATAGCCTTGGCTCTGCCCAGGGTGGACGAGAAGCCAAGGACTTGTCAGCTGTACTTCTATTGCCAAGGCTGACCCAGGCTGCTGACCCCAAGCTGAGGCCAGGCACATGGATGTGGGCATTGTGGCTGGCGGGTTGACAGACAGGAGCAAGGGTTAAAGTCCAGTGCCGTGGCTCTGGGTCCTGCCCTGGGCTGCTATCCTGGACGTTCAGGCCTTCTGACCCTGGGGTGCTGGGAGAGAGGGTGCAGGGCCCTGATGCCAGTGAGCAGCAGAGGACATTGTGGGAGAGCCCCCACTTTGGAGTCAGCCAGGCTTGGGTTAGAATCTAGACTGTACCATCCTGTCTGGGAGGCCTTGAGCAAGCCACTGAACCTCGCTCAGCCCATTTCATCTCTAAAAGGAGAATCACAGTGTGAGGGTGACGGGGGAGTGTCTGGATGGTCCTTGTCACTGTGACATGGGAGACTGCCTCACCCTGTCAGTGCCCACGGTCCCGCAGTAACCCAGGCCCTGTCTGCGCCCACCTCCCTGGGGAAAGACGCTCCAGGGCTCCGAGGGAGGCCCAGGCCTCTGCACTCCAAGTCTCCTAGTGTAGCCGTGCGCCGATGAAAAGGGGGGAGGCAAGAGTGTCATGAGGGGAGGTAGGTGGGAGGCCGCTGGAATGGGCTTGGAGACCAGTCCCACCCACTGCTGGCCAAGGCCAGGCACTCTTCCTATTGCCAGGCCTCTCAGTGTCTTCCTTCCTCTCAGCTTAGGTGCCCCAGAAATATTGCCCTGGACTATTTCTGATGGGATGGAAGCGGGGTTCTAGGGCCACTTAGGGAAGGCGTGCTGGGATGATGGTGGGCTATGGGGGGACAAGGGTCTGGATGGGCTTATGAGCCCTCCCCCCGCAACCCTTGGGAATGGGGGGCTGGCAGCAGCAGCCCTCCACTGCAGGGATTCAGGCTGCCATCTCCATAGCAACAGGTATCCCTAGCTAAGGGATTGCTCTCTTAAAGGCACAGTGCAGGAGGAGCTGGCCTACTGCTGCCGAGAGCTGGGGTTAGAATGATGGGGTACCTGCCTCCACAAGGCTCACCCTCCTCTTTCCTTCCGTAGTTTGCTTGGGGAACAGGCAGGAGAACAAGGCATCCTAGGGGTGTATCTTGTATACTCTGTACACTCCCCAGGGAGCAAACAGGTGAGAAGGTGACCAAGTGCTGCCCTGAGGGCTGGCTTTGGCCTGCTCTACTTAGCTCCATGACCTTGACTAGTCTGGGCCCCAACTTTCTCTCCTGAGAATCAGAATGGTCAGACTGGAAGGCAAAAGCCCTAAACAGAGATTAGGAGCATATGGGTTTTTCTGTTTCTTTTACGGATGGGCATAACCGAGTTCCCCGAGAAGGGGCCAGAGGGTGTTAAGGACATTGCTGAGCTGAAGACGAGGTCTCGGCCAGCTTGGAATCCTGGGGCCTCCGCCTACGGATCATCCAGTGAGCTTTCCTGGACTTCATTCACTCACCTCCAACTCAGCAGTTTATACTATAGTCACATTACTCATTCAGTACTTTTTTGCCTAATTTTATAAAGAAACTTTGTAATCTGCTGTAAGTTATCATTTGCTATAGAGTAACAGTAAATATATAAGAAACTACAATGATATTAAAGTCTAGCTAAAGACCATTGTCCCCTGCAGCTCTGAGCTTCCTGCCTTCTCTCTTTGTTAGTAAGGAAGGTTAGCAAGTGGTGGAAAGGTATTAAAGACACCCTCACACCAAATTGAGACTTCCTCCTGGGTGCAGTTTATAGGATTGAAAGACCTCTGCAAAACTAACACCCTTCCCACTGTGACTCAATGCTGTCTGGTGTGTGACCCGTCTGCTTGTTGCCAGCGGAGTCCCACGGTCCCAGGAGCACTGGCCTAGCTGACCTGCTCAGCTCCTGCAAGGTGTCTCGGCGTCCAGCCATGCTTGCAGGGTGTGAGCAGGGGCACGGGGATCCGTGTGCAGGTCGAGCAGAGAGGCTGCTCACGGAGTCTGTCGGCCAGCGGTCTTCCTCGCCAGCCACAGGCCTGCCTGCCAGGAATGCAGCTCTCGATTAATCAGCGAGCTGCTGCCACGTGGCAGGCACTTTCTCTCTCTGAGAGAAGTGTAGCAACTCCTACACTTTGCAGATGAAGAAACTGAGGCACTGAGTCAAGTCAGAGGCTCAGTGCGGTGACTAGAAGAGCTGGGCCTTGGGTCCTAGGCTCTCAGCCTATAACACGCGGGGCAGGGGGATGAGGGCAGTTTGTGCTCCGCTGTTTAAACAACTGAGGTCTTTAGGGGCCAGGGCGCCAGGGGAGGGGCTGGGATTTGACTACAGCTGGGGAAGAAGAGCCAGCTTCCTCCCAGGGGTCAGAGGGCTTTTGGGAAGGTTAAGATAGGAGGGAGGGATATGGGGTGCCCCTGCTGAATGCCGGCTGACCCCCTTCCTGCAGCAATACTTCATCCTCCTCATCATCACGGACGGTGTCATCAGCGACATGGAGGAGACACGGCACGCCGTGGTGCAGGCTTCCAAGCTGCCCATGTCCATCATCATCGTGGGCGTGGGTAACGCGGACTTCACCGCCATGGAGTTCCTGGACGGAGACAGCCGCATGCTGCGCTCCCACACGGGGGAGGAAGCGGCCCGCGATATCGTGCAGTTTGTCCCCTTTAGAGAGTTTCGCAACGTGAGTGCGGGGGCCGGGCTGGGGAGGGGACGGTCACGGGACCCCCGGAGCCATAGTAACGATCAAGGACAAAGGTCCTAGGATTGTTTGCTCGTCCGAGGCTCCTCTACCCTGAGCCCCATTGACCGCATGCTTCCTGAGGGCCTACTATGTGCCCCAGACGAGGCCATGTGAGCGTGAGCACTTGCTTCGGCAAGCTGATGGAACGCAGCAGGGGCGCGGTGGCCAGGCCAAGTTGAGGCTCCAGGGCAGGGTTTCCTGGGGGACCTGCCCTCGAACCCTGACCAGAAGTCAGTTACCCATGCGACACAAAGATTTCCAGGAGACAGAGGACGAGAGCAAAGGCCTAGAGGTGCGAGAGGCTTTTGCGGTGACCCCGTCGCCCAGCTTCCTCATGTCATGAGTGGGAAACCAGGCCCATCTTAGGATGGCCTCTTCTCCCTAAGGGCCTCTGCAGCAGGGACTGGTGGCCCCACCTGGCTCCTGTTAGCTGGGCCCATGAAGAACCCCAGAGGGAGCCCAGCCCCGTCAGATGCACCCCCTATACTGCCAGCCTTTTATTTGACCAGAGGCACCGTGTGACCTTGGACAAGTCCTTGACCTCTAGGCCTCAGTTCTCTCAGCTATAGGGCCCCTCGGGGTACTCTGGCTCAGATCTGGGAGCCAGTCCCAGCAAGAACTGACCACTCTGTTTCGTACCCAGTGGTCCTCATATATCTCTACCCAGGACCCTCTGGACCTACCTGAGATGGTTTGACTCCTTCCTCTGGAGGCATTAGCTTCCTGACAAATGCCGGGTATCGGCCACCGTTCACACGCATGGGACATCGACTGACCCCTCCCTGTGCCTGGCTTGTGGCCGCACATTCAGCAGTAAACCAGACAGTCGTGGCTGTTTATACCAGCCAAGGAGGTGCTCGGGAAATGTTTGCCAGATGAGTAGGCCGTGCAGCTCGCCTCCGCCAGCTCTTTCCCCGAAAAGCCTCCCACAGACAACTTCTTCCTAAAATGTTACTCCCGGGCATCTCGAGTGCTTAGGAGTTACACCTCCCGTAAAGGCAGGCCCTGCGAACGGTGGCATTTCAGGCATGGACAGGGATGAGGGACGCCAGTTTCAGACCGCCCTGGCCCTTGGCCCTGATTTCGTCCTCCGGGAACACCGTCAATAGCAGCTCCCTTGGCGTCCTGCCCCTCATGACTCCCGTTTGGTAATCCCTTATCCTCTCTTCTCTCCACCCTGCTCTCGACCCTGCAGGCGGCAAAAGAGACCTTGGCCAAAGCCGTGCTGGCGGAGCTGCCCCAACAAGTTGTGCAGTATTTCAAGCATAAAAACCTGCCCCCCACCAACTCGGAGCCCGCCTGAGCGCCGGCCCGTCCGTGCCCAGCAGCAGCATGCCGGCTGGGCCTCCCGCCCGCCCCAGGAACGTGCACGCTCACCCTGCTTCCTTGTGGGTGGATTTTTTTTTTTTTGAACTGATCCACATGTTTATTTTTTACAACCGGACCTCCATCCCCAACTTCCCCCGGGCCAGCTGGGCATCCTTTGTTGGAGTCGACGGATGATGCTGCCGGGCCAAACCGGCTCCCTCTCCCCCTCTCCCCACCCTCCCCATTCTTAAGTATTGAATGTACTTTGTATAATTTTCGTGGAATTATTATTGTTATTAAAGAGAATAAAATTTTTACAATCATAATTGGTTTTCTCCCAGTAACTGGCGGCCGACTCAGAGCAGCGTGTCCCCAGTGTGCACTCTGTGTCACGCCTGCACCTAACTCCTGCTCTGTTTTTTAATACCGTGACCACGTTCTGTGTGTCATATGCGGGGTAATAAAGGAGTTGCAGATGTCCCTGTGCCAGCTCCTTCCTCAGCTTACTGATCGGATGGACTTACCGATCCGGGTAAAGAACATGAAAACCTCTTTTCTCCAGAAAGCCTATGAGGTCAATGTCATCACTTCTACTTGGGGACCTGCATTCCACGCAAACTCTGACACTTCTGTTAAATTGGCACAGAACCTGGCAGCGTATACGCTCGATAAATATTTGTGGGTGAATAGAATGCACAGGACCCCACCGGCGACTGTAGGTTTTCTGGCCCCTGCAGAGCGCACGCATTTCTGGAGTCCCCACATGCTGGCCCAGCCACCACATGGTCACTACCCCTTTTTCCTTTTGGTCCACTCTGTCCTATGCCCTTCTACACACACTCTCTCTCACACACACACAGACTGCAGTCACTGCCACCCATTTGCTGCTCCTCCGGGTCTCCCAGACACAGGGGTCCGCCCTGTGATTTGCAGTGTGTGAAAGGCTCTTTGGCCTCAGGTTGCTAACTAAATAGGGCTGCTTTTGTCCCTGCTGCCAGCAGCCACTGGTTTCTCCCACATGCCCCTCTCTGGGCTCAGGCCCAACTTCATGCAGCCAGCCAGGGAACCAGTCTGTACAACCCCACCTCAGTTCCCTCCCTCTTCCATATAACACTTCCTTCTCTCTTACCAACCTCCCCCCACATTCCCCCCCCACCCCGGGAGTCCTAGACAGCCCCTTTGCCACAGGCTGGTGTATAACCAACAACTGACATTTATATTAAGCACGGTTCCCAGCTCCGTGTTAACTGTTTCGCAGGTATAATCCTGATGAACCCTTCCATCAGCCTGTCTGTGACCACTTCAGAGATGAGAAAACAAGCAGAGAAGCTAATCAAACCTATCGGAGGCAGAGCCAGAACTTAGATCCAGGTCTGGCAGACTCCAGGGCCCACGCTTGTTCCACTGCTCTGAGTGTCCTCCCTCAACCCTACAAGGGTCTTCTGCTCAAGCTGCTGAGTTTGTCCTTCTTCACTGAGACTGTGAAGTCACTTACCTCAACCTACTCTCCCAGGTCATTCTTGCCAGTGGCCTACTAGACCGGTGTACCGGGTGGTATACCAGGCGGGTTCCTACCTCCGGGCACCTGGTAACCTCAGGAGCCAGTGTTCACCTGGTGGGAGCCAACGAGAGACATCTATCTTCTTCCTAAACTTTCAATGCCTCTGCTAATTCTGTGGCTACCACGTCAGCTGAAATATCCTTTAGAGACACCTTCATTTCTCCTGAGGGCTGCAGGACTGCATGGAGCCCTGATGCCAAGGACCTTGGGAAATTGCAGCACATGGGTCCAGGGGCCAGTTGGCAACATGGATGGAATCCTGGGACCAGCACATCTGGCAACTTTAGTGCACACCTGGCCTCCAGGCTGACTGCGAGGCTGGGTATTGGTGGAAACAGCAGCACGAGACCGCTGGCTTGCCCTCCCGTTTGATGGCTGAAGTGAGCCTAGCTGGATGTCACAAGCAGGGAAGTTTGTACCCATCCCAGCCTGGGGGAATCTGTCAAGTCCTGTTGACCAGAGGCCTCTCTCTAGAGAAGTAGCCTTCTCCTCCCAGCCCCACATCCTCCCCTTAGCCTTCGGGGGATGGGTGTATTGGGGTGACTACTTCTCATGCAGCCCTCTCACTTATACCTCCCCACGGAAATAATTTACCAGATTAGTGAAACTGGGGAGTCTGACACCTCCCGGGCCATGTGAAGGTAGAATCCCTGCCTTCCAACTGGGTCCATCCCAAGTGCTTCACTGTGGAGGACCTGCCTACTCAGGTGTGGCGCCCCCGCCCCCGCTTCCCACTTCACGTAAGAGCGGGCCCAGCCAACTCTGCCTTTTATTCCTCCTTCTCTGCCCAACGTTGGGTGGGTCAGGCAAGCAAGCCCTCTACTATCAGCTGACTTGAGCTCACAGGGGACATGAACGCGCCCAAACTCCTGACCAGGCCGAACTGCCACTTAAAAACAAAAACAAAAAAACAAATAATTAAATCCTGGGGATGTGATGTTCAGCATGGTAACTATAGCTAACAATACTGTATTGTACGTTTGAAAGTTGCTAATCGAGATCTTAAAAGCACTCATCACACAAAAAAATTTTATAACTACGTGTGGCGATTGATAATTTCAAAACATATACATTGAATATGTTGTATACTTGAAACTAATGTTATATGTCAATTATATCTCAATAAAAACAAACCAAACCTTCGTGCTGCTACTCGTTCTCACACGTGACTAGTAGGCTGAAAAGAATTGGAAGGATCACCCTGCATCACCTCCGCTGAGGCCTGAGCACTGGCATTTAAAGTTTCACTGAGACCACAGAAAGCCAGAGGTAGAGTTAAAGGCTCAAAATGAAAATTCTGGTTCTGTCACCTAGCTGTGTGCCCTTGGGCAAGTCACTGAACTTGAGTTTCCTCAATGAATTTGGGTTTCCTCAGTGAATTTGGGTTTCCTCAATAAAATGTAGAGAAGGGGTGCCTTGCAAGACTTTTTCTCAGGGTCAAAGACACTACAGTCCACAAAAGTGGTTCACAAATGTCCCAAACAGTACCTGGCACGTACACAGCAGGCTTGGTACAGATTCAAAGAAAACAAATCATAAGAGATAGTGACATTCATGACTATTACTAAAGTAGTAAGGGAGAAGCCCAGCCGAGTCTAACACTCGGAGTGGAAGCTGACTGTGGGTTTTGCTGCCCGCCTCCTCTGCCAAGCTCCAGTGCTGGGGCCACATTCTGCCTGTCACTGCTGTGACACTCCCTCTCTCTCTAAACCGTTGCTCCGGCAGGTGAGAGGAAAATGCCAGCCAGCCCTTAACAGCACTACTAAGGCATGAATGTGCAGACCGACTTCTTGTGTTCAACCTGTGACTACGAAGTCTGCCAAGACTCTAGCCTCCCGCAGAGAACTTGCAATCCATCCTGTCCTGGGTAAGTGGGCTGGGCATGCCAGCAAATCGAGAAAATACCCAAGTCCTAACGATGGTGCATTGCTATTGAAATCTCCTTCTTGTTTTTCTAGAGGGGCTTAAGATGACAGCTGAGCCATATACCCACAGCTAGGACACCCGAGCCAAGGAACCGGGTGTGCCTGAGCAATTAACATTTAGCTAAGAGGGAGGCACACAGAACAAGCTGGTGGTTGGAGCTCTGACTGCCGGATTTGACCCTTCATCCTGTCAATGTTCTAGCTGCAACTGAGGAAGGCCAGTAGGAAGGACAAACCTGCCATAAATCATCACTAACAGAAACTCTGGACACCCCACCTAGAAACGGGGGAGGCCAACGGCGAGAGCATTAACGAGATGGCTACCCGTTTACTGAGCATTGTGTGCCAGACACACCAAGCACTTAATCTAGATTATCTATCACCCTCACTAGGGAGTAGGTGTTGCTATTCCTATCTACCTAAGAGGAAACTGAGGCCCAGAGAGGTTAAGGGCTTTGCCCAAGTGACCCAGCTGGTATATGTCTGGTTCCAAGCTCATAACCACTGTGGGTATATCCAGGTTTCCAGGGTGGAGCAGCAGAAGCAGGAAAGTCTCAGGCAAATGAAGCTTCTCTCGTGGGTGGAAAGGAGGCAGCCAGAGAAAAGAACTCTTGGAGAGTGAAAAAAATAAGGACGCAAGATACAAGACTCAGTCACTCCTAGGTAGGGGCTCGACTCTCAGTCTAGAATGATCCTGAAAAAAACTCAAGTTCTCCCTACCCCTCCAAATGTGAGAAGCCAACTGTTGCTCCTCCCAGGTCCTGGGGCCAGGGAAGGCATACACAAACAGGTCACCAGCTGCATCTTTAAGTCCAGTCACATCGGCTGCCCTGCTTTTTATAGATGGCAAATGGATGCTTTGACTTTCATTCTCCCTCTCTCCCAACCCAGGTGGGTGACAGGGCCAAAGGTGGGTAGATGGCTAGCAGGAAGTGGCTGAGAGGGCAGTGCGCGCCACAAATAGAGCTGGCAACAGGATTCCTCACAGACGAGCTTTCTCCCTCGCATAGTTCAAGAGTTGTAAGAATGTGACCACTGGGGACAACGTAAGCAGGTTTAAAGAAACCCAGCCCAAACGGTTTTTATCCCATATTACTTAGTTATAAAACCCCAATTCTCTATTACAGTAGCAGGGCTGCATTTTATGGTTTAAAGCAGTGTTTCTTTCCAGCCCTGTTTTTTCTCTTCTTTGAGTTTGAACCACAAAGTTTACACTGCATGCTTTCCAAAGCTGCTCGCTGCGGCGGTCCCCAATCTGTGTGGCAGCATGGACCAGGGCTTCTTTGAGAACCTAATGCCTGATGATCTGAGGCGGAGCTGAGGCGGTGATGCTGGCACTGGGGAGCGGCTGCAAATGCAGATGAAGCTTCACTCACTTGCCCGCCGCTCACCTCCTGCCATGCAGCCACGGACCAGTACCGGTCCGCAGCCGTGGGGTCAGGCACCTCTCACCTATAGGACAGACCTGGTCCTGCTTATTCTATTCATGGGTTTGACAGAACCCGTGTTTCAGTTCCAATACTCTAGATACAAGAGAATGTGATGAATCGATCACCAGTGATTCTCAGTCCCGCCTGAGACACCATTAACGGAAATCTATCAGAAGGGCCCCAACCTTCTCGACACAATCTAGCCGTCGTGATGTATGGGGAGGGAGTTGGGAACACGAGACTGAGAACAGGAAAAGCAAGATGTTGTTCTCCGACAGATTTATTAGCTTTCAAATTAAATGTTTTAAATTCCTGCAACCCTTTATCAACTTCTTCCAATATCAACAGAGGCCACAGGGTATACTAGCGGCCTCTTAAAAGTCAAACCATATAAAGAGGGTGGCTTTGATTCCTTGGTCTGCCTCCTGAAATGATCTGAGGTGGCTCTGGGTACGCTCTGTAACAATGACAGCACAAAAGCAGGAACAATGAAGCAGAGAAGCAGAAGGTGCCTGCACGGTTTCACCTAAACGTCTCGTCTGTTAGAGTGGAGATGACGCGCCTGTCCTGACAAGTCAGGAACAATGAGCACAGAGTAGCTCTGAAACGGAGGAAGAATCACAAGGCATCGGTTATGGGTGAAGGGAAGTCACCATCTGCGAATGGGCACCAGAATGTCACTGCAGTGGAAGGGGAAAAGGAGTGAGCTGGAGGAGATCCAGGGGCCTCTGCCTACGTTAAAACTGAGTAGCTTCTCTGCCTGCCAGCATCACAGTGTCAACACATTCTGTGTGTGTCTCTCTCCGTCTCACACCCAAGGAAGTACAAACAATTGATGCGGAAATCGGGGGGAATAAAGAACCACTCAGGCCCTCTCTCCTGAAGCAGAGGGGCCTACGGATTATTTTTCATAAAGTCCAAACCTCTGTCCTTGAGGCCTCCCTACCTGTCTCCTTCCATCCTTCCTTGCTTCCCTTTATGAGACAGAGGTAGAGCAGGACCTCTACGTCCTGGCTGCTCCCTGCCTCGGAGCTGCTCTGTGTGGGAAAAGAGCAGGAGGGGCAGCAGATAAAAGAGGAGAGGACTAGGACCGCACCTTTCCGCTGGAAATAGCTTCCATAGTTGGAAGCCACAACTATAAATGGACCAAATCGAGAAGGACCCCGACAGACTACAGAGCATAGTCAGAATGTGCAGGTGTATCCCACTGGTTTGCGATATTAGGATTCTAAGAGCTGCCAAAAATAAGTCGTGTTGTCCACATACCTACTAGCACTTCTGATTTCTGGCTATGATGAAATAAGGCCTATGCCTGTCTCTCTAAGGTTTAGAGTCTTAAATGGGATTAGATGAAGGGAAAAGAGGGAGTAAGTTTTTTAAGAGTAAGGAATTTCACAAAGAATAATGAGTGTTAAGGACACCCCCCTGCAGACGTAGTTTTTAATCTCAGTCACACAACGTTAAGAACTGGTCAGTCCCAGGGGTGCGCCATTTCATTACCTGAGTCAGCTCTCTCCCCCCATATGCTCCACAATGCGGTATAACCAAACGCTGCGTTCATCTAGAATAGAATGTTTAAATAATACCTGTCCAATAACGACCCTTGCTTCTCTGTGCTGCTGGGAAAGGAGGGGAAAAAAAAGATACAAGAAAGCAGCATAACCCAAATCCTTTGCAAGCCAGCTGGTGCCTATCTTCCCAGGGCATTTTTAGTGGGACTTCTGCTAGGCCCTAAGCCCCCACCCCCACATCAGTGAGGGAAGAAGCTGCAAGACAGGTTCGGGCATCTGCACTGGAGTGGAAGGAGAAACCAAACACAAGTTGGGCCACAAGTGGACTCTGGCACGTTTTTAGATGAGGTTAGAAATGTCACGCTGTGCACAGGAAGCAGGCGAAGGAGTTTTCTGAGGGAGGTAATGCCTGTAGGCAGATGAACAGTCCGGCTTACTCTCGGGGAGCTCCTGGTGGGAGGAGCTAGGGGGCCTCCAGGAAGGTGTTGGTTCGGAAGATGGAGGAGACAATCTTGCCGGTGGCGTTGATAGTGCCTTCGCTGTCCGAGCTGGACTCAGAATCACTGCTCCCAGAGTAGGCGCCCAAGCCAGGGAGGATGCCAATGCAGACCGCCGCCGAGGGGCAGTGGATGGACGGGCCACTCAGGGTCGTGCTTCCGAGAGACGCGCAGGACGGGGCTTCTGCAGAGAAGGAGAAGGCCTGTTATTGCATCACTTTTCCACGGCCGATGCACCTCCCAGGGGCCAGGCGCTGGGCCGCGGGCTTCACCTTGGAAGCCTCCAAACAACCCTGCGCGGGCCACACCGCACTCATCGTCACCTTGGAGTGTGTTCCTCGTTTACAACTAGAAAACTGAAGCCACAGTCAGAGCACATTTAAGACCATGCAGAATGTCACCGAGCAGCTGAGGCTCTTTTTGCCCCAGAAAACCAACAGTTATGCTGTCACCTTAGTGACAGAAAGCCTCGATCTGGAAAACGCAGGACTTAAAGGTTAAAGAGAAAGTTACCTCTATTCCACTCCTTCCTTCTACATGTTTCAAGCTTCGTTTATCCCCCATTTTACTGATGAGGGAGGTCAGATGACCTGCTAAGGTTATATGCCGCTTAGAGTAGAAAATGTTAAACGCAATCTGAATCAAAAAATAACTTACTAAAATGATACCTAAGCTCTTACTGCAAAGTAAGAGCTGGAGTTCAAGCTTCATTGTCTCAGGCTGACAAGCATGTTACCATCTAAGGTTTTGTCTTAACGACAACAAAAAAGCTTATGTAAAAATGAAAAGACCACATGGTTCTCAAAATATAAAATTACGAGTAAGCAAAAACTACGCTAACAGGCTGAGAGATTTCAAATGGCCGGGACACAGAGTCCAGGAGCTCAGAATGTCTGCCTGTCGTATTGGAAGTCCTAATAAGAGGGAGAAAAAGGTGATGCTAAAACATGGAGATGTGGAAAAGTGAGACGACAGCTGACGACGACTACAGAGATGGCGACAACAATGCTACAAGAACGGAGAGACACATATTTGCAATAAATACCACAAAAGCTAATTTCTTTAAGATAATAAAGAGTTCTTCCAAAACCAGCCAAGCGAACAACTGAATCGAGAAATGGACAGGAGACATGAACAGTTCACAGAATTTTAAACACGGAGCATAAACAATATATAAGGAGGGAAGGTATGGGGCGTGGGTATCTTTACATGTTGCTGAGGGATGTACAGGCCAATACAGCAATGTCCTTCAAACGTAAATTATGCTCATATGAGAACATTCACTGCAGCATTGCTGATAGCAGCAAGAGACTGAAAACCACCAAAATGTCCATTAAGAGGGGACCAGTGAGGTCGTGGACTACTAACTAGTCAGCCATGAAGAAAAGTATCTCTGTGTTTACTGGTATCAAATGATCCCCAAGACAAAGTGCTGAACGAAAGACGTGAGGGTATGTATAAGTTAGAATTTGTGTGTATGTGTGTCGGGGAACATGCCATGTACATGCATTACATCTGAAAAAAACAAAAACAAAAACGGTAACAGTGGATGCTCCGGGGAGAGAAACAATGGTTGGGGAACAGGGGTGACTTAACTTTTCACTCCGCACTCCTTTGCCCATTTTGCATTTTCTATTATGTGCATATACTACCTGTTCAGACTATTTTTTAAAAAAGTAAATGCAAAAATTTAATGCGCATCTTGGGCCACTTAAATTATGGCAGAACAGTTGCATACAGCTCTATAGCCCCAAGGGCATCCCTGTGCGACAGTCAGGAAGGCTGTGGAAGACTGGACAGTCCCAATGACGAGGGGGATCACTAGTTTGTATTGTCCTCTAACCATAAGTTAGTCTCCTGAGGGCAAGGGATCTTTCTTCATCATACCATCCCCTGGACATATAGCACAGGGCCTGGCACAGAGCAGGCCAGCATTCACAATGAGTGAGAATGCAGGAAAATGTGTTAAAGATATTTTACAGCGTTCCATTGCAAATGGCTAAAATTTTTTGGGGGGGAGGGGTGATGAAAATATAGGCATAACATCAAACTGTAAGCCATTCATTACTTAAATATTCATTGTATTATTATGTCACATATACAATGATATTTTCAGTACTCTTAGAAAAGCTTGGTAAAAAAATCTCAAAAACCTAATATCTTATAAGGGTATGAATCAGTTACTTAGAAAAGTAATTTTTGTGAAGCTGCTCAGTGAGCTTTGTCATTTTATTAGGTATTTCAAAGGTGAACCGAATTTTCTTAGACAGAAAAGAAGGATCAGGTTTAGAGTACCTATGGCGGATGAGAGCTGCCCGATGGGAAGGATGGAAGTCAGCCATAGGAATGCAACCAAGAATCTACACCACTGTGGCATTAGCAGAGTTTAAGCCAAAAGACCAAATCTCCCAATCATCTAGGTTTCAAGAAAGAAAAGACTGCGACTCTGACAAATTTCATTGCAAAGCAGTTAACTGTCCAAAGAGAACAAAGTGGTGCCCTCCGATCTCACTCATTTGGTAAGTTTCCTGCCAACTTCTGCATTTGCAGGACCACATTGTTATACCAAATTAACACTGAAAATTACTAATAGAGAATGTTCTTGGGATGCAGACAGATGCGTGACTTGAGAGTAGATGGGTCCACTTGTGCATTCGCAGGCTCTGCTCAGAGCTTAAGTCCAGAGACTCCAGTGGGGGCAGCCTCGCTCTCCATTGGGGTCACAGAGCTATCTTCTGGGGGACCAAGGGGACAAATGCTTCTACTGCTGAGGACAAGACGCTGAAGCAAGATACAGGAGATATTCTTCTAGTATGGCCTCAGCTCCAAGCAAAAGAGGATGTTCCCTGCCCAGCTTTTGCAGCAAGAATACAGGAAGGGGTGGGAAGAAGGGATTCAGAATGACAAAAAAAATGGCTCTGAAACACAAGTGTCTGACTCAGATAGTTTAAAGATCCCACACAAGTTTTCCTTTCCACTGATTCATGCAAATAGTTCTAATCAGGGAATAAGCACCAGATACAGAGCTACTGGTTAACTAGCTGAAGTATGTTTAAGATTTCTATGAAGTATTATATACAGGTGTGTGTGCATACACACACAGACACACACACACACACAGTATACACTTACCCTATTTATGCAGCCACTTGCAGTTTAGCAAGATTCCTATATGTTAAGATATCAGTGAAATGAACTCGTACATTGCTGATGGGAATGTAAACTAGGATAACTTCTTTACAGGGCAATTTGGCAGTATTTACCTAAATTACAAAGGTATAATCTCTCTGACCCCATGATTCTAAGTATTTAGGCTGGTACCTTTATGGATATGAAAAGTGATGCATGAGTACAGCATTATTTAATATAACATAACAGAAAGAATGGAAACAATCTAAATGTTCATCAATAAAAAATGGGATACATATTCAATGGTACGATCATATAATGGAATATTAAGCAGCCTTAAAAAGGAACAAAGAAATGTACAGATATGCAATAATTCCCAAGGTACAATAACAAGTAAACTAAGCATTGAACAGAGGAGTATGCTAATTAAAACAGTAATGATGAGAAGTACAACAATAACATATGAAGTATTCCTGCAAAAAAATCAGCCTGAATTGATCAAGCTCTAGATCTAACTACCATTTTACCGGACCACAGGTTAGAGTATAAAGGAACACCATGGGAATACGATCAGCAAAATCTAGAGTGTGGGAAAATCCACAGGACAAAACAGTTTCTTCACAAATAAAATATAAAGAAAACAAAAACTAAATTAAAAAGGAGGAAGACCTACAGGTTAAACGAGAGTTAAAAGACATATTAGTCTATTGTTAAGATGCCATAAGATGGCAGTATTCCCAAACTGATCTACAGATCCAAGCAATCCCTATCAATATCCTAGCTGCTTTTTTTTTTTGTAGAAATTGACTATTTGACCCCAACATTCACATGGAAATGAAAGGGATCTGGAAAAGGAACAAAGTTGGAAGACTCACACTTTTCCAATTTCAAAACTTACTGCAAAGCTATTTAGTGATCAAGACTGTGGTAATGGCATTAAGATAGACATATATAAATCGATGGAAAAGAAAAGAGAGTCCAGAAATAAACCTACATATGGTCAACTGATTTTCAACAAAAGTGTCATGACAATTCAGTGGGGAAAAGAATAAATAGTCTTTTCAACAAATGGTGCTGGGCCAATAGGACATCCGCACAGAATGAAACTGGATCCCTACTCACACCATATACAAAAATTAACTCAAAATGGATCAACAACAAAAATATAAGAGCTAAAACTCTATAAAACTCTTAGAAGGAAACAAAGGAGTAAATCTTCATAGGCGATGGTTTCTTGGACACAACAACTAAAGTACAAGAAACCAAAGAAAAAAATAAATTAGATGTTATCAAAATTTAAAACTTTTGTGCTCCAAAGGACACGATCAAGAAAGTGAAGCTACAACCCACAGAAAAGGAGAAAATGTTCATAAATAATATATCTGAGAAGTGTCTCATATCCAGAATACACAAAGAACCCTTACGACTCAACAACAGACAATCCAATTTAAAAACAGTCTCAGGATTTGAGTATTTTTCCAAAGAAGATATGCAAATGGCCAATAAGTACATGATGCCAATACCATTAGTCATTAGGAAAATGCAAACCAAAAACCACAATGAAATATCACTTCAGACTCACAAAGGTGAATTAAAAAAAAAAGTATTGAAAAGGTCGTGAAGAAACTGGAACTCTCACATATTGCTGGTAGAATGTAAAAATGGTACAGCCAATTTGGAATTCAATTTGGCACTTCTGCAAAAAAGTTAAACATAGTTACCATATTACCCAGCAGCTCCTTTCCTAGCTTCATACCCGAGTACTGAAAACAGTGGTTCACACAAGAACTTGTACGTGAATATTCATAACAGCATGATTCATAATAGCCAAAAAGTAGAAACAACCCAAATGTTCATCAACTGATGAATGGACAAAATGTGGCATACCGTATAATGGAATATTATTCAGCTGTGAAAAGTATTGATACATGCTACAATGCGGATGAACTTTGAAAACATGTGAAGTGAAAAAGCCAGACACAAAAGGCCATGTATTGCATGATTTCATTTATGTGAAATGTCTAGAAAAGGCAAATCCATAGAGAGTAGATTAGTAGTTGCCTAATTTACTAATCTAGATTAGTAGCAGCTGGGGAGAGGGAAGAATGGGGAGTAACTGCTCATAGGCATGGCGTTTCTTTTTGAGGTGATAAAAATGTTTTGGAATTAGATAGTGGGATAATGAATATACAGCCTTGTGACCCTACTAAGTGTATTTCATACTGAATTGTATCCTTTAAAAGAGAGAATTTTATGCTATGTGAATTACATCACAATAATTTTTTAAGCCATATGGCCAATGTCTGATTCTCACTGGAATCTGATTTTTAAAAAAACAATTGTCAAAAAAATTTTATGGGAAAATGAATACTACTTTGATATTTGATAAGATTTAGAAATTATTATAATTATTTTAGGTGTGATAATGGTACTGCAATTATGTTAAAAACAAATAAAACGACTCTTATTTTTTAGGGAATTACGTATGAAACAATCTGATGTCTGAGATTTGCCTCAAAATACTACAGTTAGGGAGGCATAAATGAAATAAAATTGGGTATGTGTCAAAAATTGTTGAAGCTACATGATGGGGTTCATTGTATCATTATCTCAATGTCTGAGTATGTTTTAAGTCATCTATAATAAAACTTTTTTAAAGAATATATTTCTAATTGCTTGAAGATACATAGAATAGCTCGAGATGGATACATACGAAATGTATGGTACTGTTCCCCTTTGGGAAAGAGAATTGGATGGAAGATGATATATAGGCAGAAGTGAGACTTCACTGAATGTCCTTTTTAAAAGTAGATTCTACACCAAAAGTTATCAAGCAACAGCTGACCATTACCAGTGCTTAGTAGTTACATATTTTTAAAGTCCATTACTTTTTTTTGAAAGAGAAACACATGTAAGCCCTGTTTTAGAGATGACCCATTGAGTTTAGCTCAGTCTCAATCCCACAGGGATTTAGGGGTAGATCCGAAAACACTCTTGAATTTCTAATTCCTGATCCGACCCCTGAATACACTCACCTTCACTTAAAACTGTGCCACTTAATACAGTGCCAGATTTGATCACATAAAAGTGACCACCAAAGAAAGTGTACTCCTGGAAACTGTATTAAGCCTCTAGGTTCAATCCAGTCCAACCATCAGCAGGAGCCAGGTATTCGACCTCTCACTGGTAGCAAGCCAGGTGAAACCAAGAAACTTGACATTAGGGGAGACAGAAAAAAATCTCTTTGTGAGCAGAAGTGATATGACCAGGGCTTTGGCTTTGTAAGCACTCCTAGGGAGCACACTGGTCATTTATCAGTTCCACTGGTTTCTAACATATTATGACTCTGCAGGGCAGCTGACACATTCTTGGGTATTAAATCTTGCCTGGTACAAAACAGTTTGGTACAGTAAGTTTAGGTAGGCTTGCTTAAAGATAAATGCATCCATTCATAGGTACAATGCATTCCAGCCCTTTACTGTGGTCATGTGCCTTATGAGTAAAGAACAAAGTGAAAGATGCCACCTACCTTGATTCTTGTCTTCTGGGTCAGGGTCCGATTTCAGCCTTTTCACACTGTTGCCACTCTCTGAGCTGTAACAGAAAACATGGTGATATGAGCTGCGTCCAATCTTGGGGATCAAAGTTTTGGGAATGAGAAGCTCCATAACCATTTATATGGGTCTTAGGTAGCCTCAAGGAGATGGAATGATCTGAAATGAAAAGTTTTCACTTCAAAGTCTCCTTCCGGTTATATTGTTACAATAACTACTTAACCCCCCCCTGCCCAATTCAAGGGGTAAAGCGTTACATGTCAAGCATAACCTAAACTTCAGATTCTTTGTTGTCCTTATCATTTATCTTAGTTAGAACCACAGATGGATTTCGAGACAACTTAGACATGTTCATAAATGACAAAAACTTAGTTATTAAAGACTGAAAGAAACATCTTTAGTGACATGCTAGAGATTCTGAAAGTCACCCAAAAGACCTTCACTAAAAGAACATATAAACGTGTACTTCAACAAGGAAGGAAACGATCCCAGAACGAAGGCCTTAATCCAAAAAGAGATGGTGAAAAAGACACTGGCTAATACAAATATAAAGCTAAACGAATGTTGTCTGTATAAAAAAATAACATCTAATTTATGGTGTTAAACATGACCATACTGAAGTCCTAGGCAGTACTAGCATGTATAAAATGAAGAGGGTGACTGTGGCTAAAAGTTCTAAGGACCACGTATAATTTTGTAGGAAAGTAAGATACCTATTTACTTTAGGTTTTGCTAAGTGTGCCTCGTAAATTGCAAGGTTAGTCACCAAAAGAGTAAAAATAGACTACATAAATCCAAATTAGTAAAAAGAAAAATATTTTTTAATCTTAATATTTTTAAAAGCAAAAAGAAAAAAATTTTAAGTAAAAAGACAAACGTTAAGATAGTAAAAACATCAAAAATCCTAAATCCAAACCTACCAGTAAAAAGAGATCAAAACTAAATTGTAAATCAGCTATTATGAGACACAACTAAAAACTTGATGAAATGAGACGATTACAGATATAGCAGCAATAAGAAAAATAAAAAAATACTAACGACTTTAGCTAATGCATTAGAAATAAGACGAAATGGACGAATACCCAGAAAATACAACCAAATAAAACTGACTTAAAAAGATACGGATAAACTTAAATAGTCCTATAATCAGAAATTTTAAAAAAAGAGTGACCAAAATGACTTTACAGGAGTTATTTCAAACTTTTACAAAACAGAACACTATATCTTACACAAATTCCTCCAGAGAACAGAAAAAAAGGGAACACTTCTTACATCATTCTATGAAGCTAGTTTTAATCTTCATGTGAAAATTAGATAAACTGAGGAAAACAATACAGGCCAGTATCACTCAAAAACATAGATTCAACAACTGATATAAAAATATTAGCAAAGCAAACCAGAGTTGAAAAAAAAATGATATATTACTGCCAAGCTGGGTTACTCACAGAGATATCACATTAGAAAAATCTATAAGTTTAATTTTTTACTGTAACAGAGTAAAGAAAAAAAAGATCAATTCAAAAGCAGAAAAACAAACAGACAAAATTTAACAGTTCATGGCTACAAAAATCCTTAGCAAACTAGAAACAGAACTCCCAAAGTTCTGTTAACCTTCCAAAGGATACCTGAAAAAAAAGAAATGATAAATACATCCTTAGTAAAAAAGTTATACACATATTCTGTTTAAAATTAGAGATAAAACAAGAATGTGCACAGGAACTGTTTCTATCTAACATTTTACTGGTCTAGCCAATGCAGTAAGATAAGAAAAAGGAATTAAAAGGTATAAGAGAATAAAACTGTCATTATTTATAGATGGTAACTCTCTATATAGAAATTTCAAAAGAATCCACTGACAAATTATTGATGTTAATAAGAGTTACTAGAGAATTATTATTAAAGTTAATAAGAGCTGGGAGGCTGGATGTAGAGTTTCCATCGATTGTACTTTTACATAACAGCACCAAAAAATATAAAACTTAAAAATAAATTTAACAAAAGATGTAACTTTTTGTGAAAGACAACCGTAAGACTTTACAGAATGACAATACCAATAAATGTTGACATATGGCAGGGCTAGAAAGACTCAAATCCATAAAGATCTGTTTTCTCCATAGATTTATCAAGAATTTAATAATATTCCAGTAAAAATCACAGTAAGAGATTTTTTAAGAACTTAAACTAAATCTAAAATGAAGAACAAAGTGGCCCAAACCCAGAATAGCCAACATGTTTTGAAGGACAAGATCAAAGTTTGAGGATAGATTCCCTACCATACCAAGATTTATTATAAAGCTACAATAATTACACAGAGTGGTACTGCTCCAACAGATCCAAGGAACAGAAAAAGAGAACCCCCAAACAAACCCATATATGTATGGAAACTTGTTAAAAGACAGAGGTGACATTGAAGATAACTAGGGAAAACAGGCAGAAATATTTAGTAAATATTGCTAGAAAACTGGCCTTTAATTTGAAGAAAAAAACTGAAATGGGATCCCTTCTTCATACTCTTCACAAAAATCAATTCCAGACAGATTAAAGGCTAAGATGTGAAAGATAAAACTCTAAAACTTTCAGAAGAAAAACTATTTTATGACCTCAGTGTAGGAAGTATTTCTTGAACAAAATATAAAATGCTTTTACCATAAAAGAAAATATTGATATACCTGACTCTCTTAAAATTGACCACCTTCAAAAGGTACAAACTTCCATTTATAAAATAAATGTCTTGGGATGTACAGTATGGTGACTATGGTCAATATTTGCATGTCAATATATTTCCAAGTTGCTAAGAGAGTAGAGTTTGAAGTTCTCATCACAAAAAAAAAAAATTGTAACTATATATGGAGAGGGATGTTAACCAGATTTAGACTCCCAGACCTCACTCCAAACTTACTGAACTAGAATTTGTGTGAGGCCTGGAAGCCCCATTAACAAACTCTGAAGTGGTTCTAATCAACACAGTCTGGATACATTAGAACTACCCCAGGAGACTAATCTATGCTACACAAAACAACAATAAAGAATGTAGTTTCAAAACCTAAAAAGGGGTTATATGCATGTCACCAAATATGCCCTTTTGAAAAGTGCCGAAGACTGTAGGGAGATAGTAATGACACCATTCTGCTAGCAGCAAGACACCGCTGAGAAATAACTTACTGTCCACCTAGAGTGCCCTTTCTTGGCACTGTCCAGTAAAACTGACCCAGGTCCAAATCTTGAAAGATAATGGGCCAGGCATGAAAGCTTATGTGAAAACTTGAAAGGAACAATTCACAGCTGTGGTTAAGTGGCTCTTCACAGGCTACTAGTCCTCCTCCCCTCTGCTGCTATGCATACCATGACGACGTTTTACATGTAAGTAATGTTCCTAGAACAGCTGCAACAGATGGACGGTGCGCCAAACCACAAGACTGCATCAGTACACTCCCTTCACAGCATGTGGCTGGTTGATGGCCTATCACATTGATTTCCTTAATAGACTGCACTTAAAGTTTACATCATTTTGTGTATAGTATGGCTAGTCAAATGGAAAGGACCAGATTTAATCACTTTGGTGCCATTTCAGGATTTGGAGAGGAGCAAAAATAACGAACTTATCAAAACCTCTAGGCAGTGTTGCTGCCCCCACATCAATCGAGCAGAGCCCTGTCAGGCCCATAACGCTGTCGCAGCTGCCATGTCCTTACAGGACACAATGCCTTTGCGGCAGCTGCTCCTCCTGCCTGGAACCTTCTCCTCTCCCGTCTGTCTAAGCCCTAGTCATCCTACCCAAATCAGTATTTCCTTTCTAACACCTTCCCTAACTTCTCCATCATGACCACACAAACCCTCTTTAGGACGAGTTATGTGTTTCCTCCTCTATAGAACTTGCTAAGTCGTTTGCCAAGAAACATAAATGGTCAAATGTTGAACTCCACCTCTTATTATTTTGTGGCTTTGGAAAAATGTTCTCATCTTCTCAAATTCTCCGTCTCCTCATCTGATAATAATAACTTGTATTTCATAGACTTGTTGGGAGGAATAAATGAGATTATGCATTAAAAGCACTTAACACAATGCCCGGCACACATCAGGGACCAAATGAAGAGTAGCTATTTATGATGCTCAATGAACAATCAGAGAGATAAGGATCAAAGGCTATAGGAAGATAGCAAATCTGAAAGGGGAGAGAGGTCAGGCTACCAAAGGGACTTCACTGAGACTTATGCTTAGGTAACCTTTTGCTCTGGATACATGACAAGTGACATTTCAGAGCACACGGTCAGAGGGAGATTTAAGTTGTCCAAGTGCTGGCTCACCTCTTATGCTTCACAGCTCCTGCCAACAGCTTTGCCTGGGAGAACTTATTCTTGGTTTCTATGGGTTTCACAGCCACTTTCTTCTCCACTTCTTTCTTGTTTTCTGGAGAAATTCCAACCTTGTTGAGATTACTGTGAGTTAAAGGTTAAGGGTCAAACTAAGCAAAAAGAAGAGATATGGTGGAACAATGGTAAATCAAGAGAAGGAACACAAATATAATCCACTAGCACTTCAGATTTGTCGAGCATTGTTTAGCCTACTTATTAAAAAAAAAAGCACTTCCCTCTTTATTCCGCCAGTCAGATCCAGTTGATTTAAAGAGAAATTGAAGGTGGCTAGAGAGGAAGATGGCAAATCAAGCACAAAATACAAAACTTTTCCCTCAGATTCTCAATGAAAATCTGAGTACAGCCAGAAAACCTGCTATTTACCAAAGACATAGTCGATACCACGCTTGCTGGGAAAAACAAAAATCTTAAGCAATATAAATGCAACAGAAAAAAATGTGGCTTCTTTAAAAACAGAAAATGTTTGTTTCCTCCTTAAGGGTAAAATCAAATTTTGCAGAATGTCCTATGACTATTAATGACATTAAGTCTTAGACAGGACAAGGACTAACTCCTATTATGCTGATACAGGGCAACATCCAAATCACTTAAGGCTCAATAAAAAACAGAGTCTCTCCCCTGTCCCAAACCTATTAAATGCGGGCCACCAGAGGCCTAGGAACCTGTTTTAACTTCTCAAGGTGATTTTAATGAGAATCCCTTGTGCGTATGTAACACAGCACAAGAACCGAAAAGTTGTTTTTAAAGGCATAATATTCACTTGTGATAGCACTTTTTTCATGCTTGATGTCAATGTCAGGCTTTCAAGGTTTGTCACTTTCTTTTGTTCTCTCCACCAGCCTCTTCCCCACCTTCCTTTTCATTTTCTCTCTTCCAACCTATTATGCAATAGGTAAGTACTCTAACATGGTGCATGCAATTCCTTAGTTAAGATGCAGTAGTACCTTATTGGAACAATAGTGACATCTAGTGCTCAAGATATCTAAGAGGCACGTATTATCAACCCTGCCAAATCAAGCACATAAAGAGCTGGGGGTGGGGGTATATAGTCTAAGCTATTTATTTGTCTTTAAACATTGGAGAAAACTGGGTACCAGAAATAAAGAAATTCTAATTCTGATCGCTCTTCAGCAACCAGCTGAGACCAGAGCTCTTACGGACACCAGTTACCTTAAATGTTTGTGATGTTCAGTGGGGATTACTCAATGCTCACACTATTCCCGTTTCGTCAATTTAATGTTTTTAAGGTCATTGTGGAAACATAAATACTAAATGTTCACTTTTCTAAGAATAAAAATGAAAGAAACAATTTTATCTAATACAGAATGCCAAAACCATGAGCATGCTGATTTTTACCTGCAAAAGGGACAAAAACGCTCAAAGAAAATTCTTAATATTAAATATCGAAAAAAATTTAAAAAGGAAATAACACGAAAGCACACACGTGTTCATAAGATCAGGACACAGACAAAAACCAACACTTAATTTTTTACTCTTTTAATTTAGATGAAAAGCGTTCAAGCTTTTAAGGGAGAAGATGGAAGGAGGTGGTAATAATATTATTTTTGATCTATACCCAAAGCATAAGCAATTTTTCCCCTGAAGTCCCTCTCCCCCTACAATGCTTTAAATAAACACACCTTAAAAATCTCAAGGAATTCATTAAATGAAGCACTTTTAAAAATCACAGTTTTTAATACACATAATTTTGCTAAATGCTGGTTAACCTGAAGGAAATAACAGTTCTGTTGTTGTTTATATGGCACAAACCACTGCTTATTTGTATTCACGAGTATCAATCACATTATAAAATAAATCATATTATAATAATCAAGCAAAGCTAAGAACCAGCCCCTGGTTTAGAGCTTCCATAAACAAATGTCTAATCCTTCAATTCCTATCTCAACGTGTCTCTGGCAACACACATGGCTGGGATTAGTGCATTAAACATCAGTGGTCTGGAAAGCTTGCTTTTCTTCAGTTTTTCTAAACAGTCAGAACTTTCCAAGTTTCCAGTGAAAGCCAATACCCCTGGGGCCTCTTCCATGTTGTACTATAATATCACCAGGACAGAAAAGTTTCTTTTGTCTCACTGCCTCCCTGTTCATTCTTCCCTTTGAATTGAAAACCGAAGGGCCTTTCCCACTCATACCATACCAACACTGCTTTCCAGAATGCTGCTTTGGGACACACACTCTGTCTTATTTGCTAGCCTGCCAAATTACGCATATAAAGTAGGACAATTCAAGGGATAAGTTTTAATCAATGTATTTCCTTAGAGGAAAAAGTCTGGTGCCTGAAACAATTCAATACATATATCTGCCCATTCTGCAAACATCAATGCATAATATTATTCTGAGGTCAGCAAGGAAGGGAGTGGGAGAGGGGAGCTTCAGAAGAATCAGCTGGAACTGACGTGTGCCTTTCCATCAACTCCTATCTTGACGTTACACCAGAGTTCTACTAGGAGAACTGGGACTGAAGCCAGGTCTTTCGCCACCAGTGCAGAGCAGGTTTTATAGCACCGTGCTGCCACCTTATCTCAATCAGTGTCTGTCACCTTGATGTAAACCTAATCTCTGGGAATCTACACACACCGTCTCCCGTATAACTCTTTAATGGAAGCTACTGCACACACCCTGCAAAAAAATACCAACTCACACATACATGCAGTGTCTTATCAATCTTAGAGGTGAAGCCTGTTCAATCGCGCTAGTAAGGTTATTCAACATATAAATTTGAAACATTCAAATAAGATTTCTCATAGGAGAAAAAAGAACTAAGGTGGCCTTAATCTTTCCTATGAGTCATTCATTAAGTTATTCACGTATACACTGAGAACCCACTATATGCCAGGGACTGGGAAATCAGCGGAGACCAAGCCCTTGTTCTTGTGCTTACTTTACATTCCAGCAGTAAAGGGGCAAACACACCAGTAAAAAGCAAATAAATTAAGATTCCTCCGGCAGTGACAAGTACTATTTGAAACTGACGTAGTGATTAGAGTGGGTTCAACTTTAGATGGGGAGCTTAGTGAAAGTCTCTATGAGGAAGGGAGAAGTGAACTGGGACCATGAAATGCCAGCCTTGTAAAATCTGAGGGCAGAGCATTCCAGGACAGGGAGAAAAGAAATACAAAGGCCTTGAGATGGAATCACAAAGCTCGGTGAGAGAGGAACATAAAAAAGGCCAGTAGGCTGCGGTACGGCCACTAATAGGAAGACTAAGTTCAAGATGCGACAGGGAGGTGGGTTGGCCTAAATAATGCGGAGCCCTGTAGGGCCGGATAAAGAATATAGATTTACGTTAAAATGCAACAGGAAGCCACTAGTGTTTCCAACAGGAAAGTGACACGATTCTATGTATGTTTTTGAAAGTTCCCTTTGACTGTTGCTTGGAGAAGGGATTCTTGGGGACAAGAGTATAAGCAGAGACTAATTAGACGGTTGTAGTATTCCAGCTACTGCAATGGCAGCAGAGACAGCAGAAATGCACAGATTGGGAGTACATTTTGGAGGTAATTTTTAGCCTAGTCACCTGCAATACAAAAGTATCCTTACTGAAATTGGGGAAAAAAAAAAAAAGATTGGGGGGCGCAGTGTGATGAGGTGGGGGTACTGAGGCATGGAACTGAGAATTTTGATTTAGCCAAGTTACGTTTGGGGTGCCTATCAGAACATTCAAGTGGCTGTCAAAAAGGCACTACTAAGCCAAAACAGTCATTTTTGTTGTTTTCTCTACCCCTTTATGGGCGCAGACCTGGCTGTACTTGTAGGGAAGGTGACTGAGGACCCAGGAGAGTAGTTTAACATTTTCTTTTAAAACTCAGAAGCTAATTTCTCCCCTGGATGAGGTTTATTGCCAATCTGTTTCAGAGTCTAATCCTACGAGGCAAGAATATCCTGGTACTGACTATTAGGATTTAGGCCTTTAGTTAATCCTTCAGGATCTGGACTTTTGATTGCAACAGACTCTTACATGCAACAGAACTCCATAAATCACTGCCAGTTATGAAGTCACGAAAATATCATCGTTGAAAGGAAACTCAAGAGTTCACCAAGCAGATCTTCATTCTATTTATGAATAAACTAAATCCGTAGACATTGATGGGAAAACCGACACCTTACAGACTTCTCTCAAAGTACAAAGGATATTCTGTATTCCTTCAGTTCTTTCAGTTCTTCCTCTCTTCGCTGCTTTTCAAAAAAAACGAGAAACCTCGTCAAGGAAGTTGGTCTCATCTTCATCTAAGCCTCTTACCATGTTTTCTGAGGAAATAATTAAACAAGGAACACTTAGCAGGCTAAAGGGAAAATATAGTCAAATAAGATTTTTCCTTTTTCTTTTTTTTTTAATAAACAGCAGATCCTTCGGGGGATTAGAAGAAAGAATTTGTAAATAACGTGGCTTTCGAATAGATAACATGGCATAAAATCAAGGCATTTCTCCCATTACTAGATATTAGCATAGAATTAAAATGGGTATCTTGAGCTCTAAACAAAAATGTTCAACGTGGCTAACAGGCAGAAGTTTGTCTCTTTTCCACCTAATGAGCATTTAGAGACTAAGATAATCAAGACAATTCCATGGCTAGTTAGAAAAAGTGTTGCATGAGGCCAACGTGCATCAAAAAGACCCCGCGGAGTCCCTTGGATTCTGTGTTTTCTAAAGCTTACTGAATTTGAACTGCTCCTCGTACTCCTGCTGCTTCCTGTCTTTCTGTTCCTGCAGCCTTTCATATAGAGACCGAGGGTCATAAACCTCCTCTGGACATTCTGAAAGGAAAAGGAAGGGAGAGAAAAAGGAGGAGAGATGGGGAGGGGAAAAAAGATACACACTTTAGAACGCTTTCATATTATTTTGGAATCGCAAAAGATTTTAAAGATCAAGTCCACTTTCTGCACGATCCTGAGGGCAAGGATAACACAAAAATAGGACAAAATCCACAGCTTCCCTTTGGACTTCAGAGAGTGACCAGCAGTTCTCAAAGCCAGCTGTCTGTCAACAGGGCCCATAGCCTGAGACAGTTAACTGTCTTGGAAATTAGATGAGGAGCCGGCCCAAACCCTACAGAGCAGCAGCATTCTCAGTTGCTCAGATCCCAGATACACCCGTATAGATGAAACAGACTAGCGGGATCTCCTGGAAGATAGTGTGGTAGAGTGGAAAGGTCAAGGGTAAGTAGGAGTATCCTGGTTCTGCTCCCAGCTGTGGAGGCCTAACACAGGGTTCCTTCACCCGTCCGAGGCGTGGTCGTCTACTCTAAAGCGAGGACAGCGTTACCTACTTGCAGGGTCAGTGTGAGGACTGAGATCATGACGCTGAACGCCAAGCTATAAGCCCATGTACCTTCCGGGTCTTCGGGTTTTCGAACTTTCTCCCATTCCTCTTGCCTCCTTTTGCGCCGCTCATCTAGTTCTGCCTCTGACACAAACCTCTTTTTGATAACAAGGTTGCCATCATCCCCTCCATCCATAATGGAACAATCAGTCTACAGAAAACAAACAAAACATTTCAAGTGAGAAATGCAATTCAGATTCTAAAGAGAAACAAGAAAATTCAGCTTTGTCTCACCCAGCAGTGGACTATCTCGAAATTCCCTATGACCTTGAATTGAAGAAATCTTCAAGTACTTTAATGCACTGATTGTTGACGAAAGCACATGATTACATTTTTCCTACTGTATCAAGTAGTTTTATTAACAATACGTTGTCTACAGTCAGTGGGAGGACTTGAATAATTCTCATTACATGCTGTTCTACAATAATCTTACTTTGCAGATACTTCTCTGCCCCTCTAATCTAGGGACATATTGGCCTCTTGGGCACCCTATCTTTTTCCCAGTTCTCATCCTCCTTTAATTCTGTAACATCTAGTATTGTTCGTTCTCGAAATTCCCGTTTCAAGGATATTATACTATCTCAATTCGCCTGTTCTTGTTTCCCAGTAGATCCAGAGTGGAGAAACTCAGGTACTTAGGGAGACTTAGAGATCAAGCCTGGTCGGCACAGCAGCGAAGTGATAAGCCTAGGGCACACAAACCATGAATGGAAAAAAGGAAACTAGAAGAACTCAGATTTCCCAGCTTCAGGTTCAATGTACTCTGCACTAAACTTAACTGACTCCCCGTCTCCTTCCTGATCTCCCTCCCTGTAAACTCCGTTGTCTGTGCCACTTGAGATTCTATCTTTGATCCTCCTCTTTCCTCACTCCCACAATGACCTCGACCACTTTATGTGTATCTTGATGCAGAAGACTCCCAAATCTCAATCTATAACTTCACCTGCACCTCTCCAGAAAGGAGGGGCGAAGGAATAAAGACAGAGGAGTGTGCATTACTCCTTCAAAGATAAACTTTTCTGCTTTTCTTTGCTGGTGCCTTTCCTTTTGAAGAATTGTGGAATTGTCTCTCAGACATGTTGTGGTGTTCACAGAATTACATCCTAACAAAGAAGCACATATTCAGCACTACTGGCACATCAATTCGATGTTCATTTCAGGACGATGCCTAATAACAACGATAAGTCTCTACTGCTAGCACAGAAATAAAGTACCAACCATTTACTGAATCCTTACCATGCACTGAATACTTTTTATGTTTTATTACCTCCTTTACACTCACACTGACCCTATGGGAAATATTATCTCTTTACAGATGAAGACATTGAGGCCCAGAGAAGTTAGGTCACTTGTCTAAGGTGATAAGGTTGGTGAATGGTAGAGCTGAGAATCAAATCCAGGCCTGACATCAAAAATTCGTACTCTTGTCCACTTCACCATACCCCTCTCCAGAAACCAGGGATCCTGGTTAAAAAGAAGGACATGTCAATTTCAGCTTTCTTCCTACATCAAATTCCAGTGCTGAGAATGTTCATGTAACATTTTTCTTCAATAACGATGAAATGGAAGCTGAGAAAATAAATGCAAACATTCAGAACAAGAGAATAGTCTCAGCCTAAGCCCTACTGTTGCTGAAGTTTAGTTCAATATAACAAGAGGAGAATTTTGAAATTTACAAGAAAACCAAACCAACTGACAGAAGCTGTTGCTCCTACCTAAAGCTCACAACCTGGATACTTCTGACTTAGCCTAACTCAGCGTCTCCCGCCAGAAGCCTACGACAGAGGCAGAACTTTTCAGTCTCTGTGCTCATGCCAAACATTCCTCAAGTTCTACAGAATGACCCCTTATGAAACAAGTACCAACATTTTCTTAGATGTCCCTAGCATAGAAAATGTCAACTATGTAGGGCTCTAATAAATGGGAGAGGCATACTGGACCCTCGATTTCTCCCTCTTTTAGCTCTATCTCTCATTTCTTGCCCTATATTGGTGGCAGTCTGGTGTCTCCCAATCACCCTTGTTTCCTGATAAATAATTCAGTGGGTCAGGTCCTTATAGCCCACCTAATACGATTCCCCATCTGGCATCTGGAGATTTTCATCCAATCCGTATTTTAAAACTTCAAGATGGACCACCACACTCCCTCTCAGCCAGCGGACTCTGAGCACATCTACTGGTCGGAGAGTTCTTCCTTAAACTAAACTGAAATCTGTCTCCCTAAAAATTCCACACATACGTTCAATCCACTGGGACTACACAAAAGGAGCCAAATCCTTTTTCAACATGATATTGTTTCAGCTGAAGACAACTCCCATGTTCTTCCTAATTTGTCTCTTCTGCGCCAAACATCTCTAGTTCCTTTAATCTTATAAAAATAGAGAAAAATAATAGTGTCTCAAAGCAGTGAATTTATCAGATTGCATACGATTTAAACCTGGGGAATAAATACTGGGATACGGCAATGCCACTGGCATTCTATTAAATGCATCTCTTCACTCTCATTTTACATTTAAAAAATGAAAATTATATTGATACCGAAAACAATATTCCAAAAGGCCCAAATAAAACCTAGAATCTGACATGCTTCCTTCTAAATAAAAATTCAGAGACTAAAGATTTATTCTTATAACTCAAAATTAAGAAAAGAAAACCATTTATTTTAATTGTCATGGTCTGTTGAGGTTTTGGAACAAGAAGAACCTATTTTCATTTAACTTTAAGAAAGATCCCTGAAACTCGGGATACATGTAAATAAGGGCTTGAATCTGAAATAGAAACTAGAGAAAAATAAGGATATTCCCAACATTTACCAATCACTTTTGGGAAAACACTAACTGATGAGATTCTAAGAAATTCTTCCTCTCTTTTTCGTCAATCTTTTTCTCTTAAGTGTTGGAATTCAACATCTACCCAAAGAGTGAGTCTGTGTGATTACCCATCCATCTTTCGCACACAGAGACAAAACCAGGAATCGCAGTTGGTTAATGAAAATGAGAGTAAAGCAGCAGCACATTTTAAAGAAGGAAATTTAAAGGCAATGGCTTTAGAATTTGATAGAGAAACTCTACTTCTCAGCTCTCAACGGGCTGGTTTCCTGAAAAAAGTCACATAATCAAAGCTAATGAACACTTATAAGTCTGCTCTTTAAAGCTAGTATTATAATCCTGACAATCTTTTGATTCTAAAATAAAGCTAGACGGCCATACCTAATTATAATGAACTTCTGTGAGTTTAGGGACAAGACTAAAACACAGGCTGCTCTATCCATCTCTTCCTTCTGTAGGTCCTCATTGCCCGGCATTTCAACTGTCGCTCTCTCCTAGACTTCAAGTGCCTACAGTGGCTCTCTGGCTAATTAATTTGGTCATCTTTCTATGTTAGGAGAGGTCAAAGACAGGGGCAGAAAATGTTCACAAACAAGTGGCCATACTCTTGAATATTCTGGATAATATGCAGAATATCTTTTTCCAGAAATATGCAGGTCTTTTCAGTCTTCAAAACTTCACTGTCGATAAATGCTGCCAAGAAGCACGCTTAATTTCAGACATCTTTTACTACAACCTCATCTAATTAAACCAATATATAACCAGTACCTTCTGTTGCAGTCTTCTTACCAAGAGGGAGTACAGACGATAATAAAAAAAAAAAAAGTATAGAAGACTGAAATCAAGAGACCCCAGTTCAAAACCTGGTTCTGTCACTTACCAGTTGTATGACCGTGGGCAAGTCACTTAACTCCTCTGAGCCTTGGTTTCCTCATCCACAGACTGCACTCACCAATGGGGATTAAAATAGTACTGCACAACATAAATTTTTTGTAAAGATAAACAAGATAATTCGTGTACAGCACTTTGTACAGTGTTTGGCACATGCTTAACAATGCTTTGAAAGGCTTGTCATTACTGCAAAGCACTACGCTAAGCTCTGGACTCTGTAGGAATGAGAGAAATACTGTCTGTCCTCCAGGAGTGGGGAAGATATAAACCAGCAGCATAAACAGTCATGACATTTGACGTGGGAAAGGGGTCACATCCAACTGAGAGAAATTAGGTAAAACTGACATGTATATGTAATTTGATTCTGTATTTTTCCTTTAGTGTGGTTCTTTATTTTACTGCTTTACTTTATTAGTAGTTCAATTTAAATAAACTCAGTACTATGCTAAATGCTGAACTCTGTCCAGCACTGTGCCAAATTCTATGGGGTGCATAAAGGAAATAAACTTTAAGAGTTAGTACTCCTGAACTAGTTAATACCAGATAATAGCATATACAATGAATTAACAAGGTGAACAGTACACGTAAGAAGCAGTAACGAAGGGCATGAATGTGGATCAGTCCAGTTTCCCAGGCTGAAAACCTGGACATATACCTAGGCTCCTTTTTCTCATTCCCTTATATTCCTCCAGTCACCAAGTTCTGTTGTTTCTATCTCATACTGACCTCTTTTTAATCCACCTCACCTTTCTTTGTTTTCTTTTTCTTTTTCTTTCTTTCTTTCTTTCTTTCTTTCTCTCTTTTTTTTTTCTTTCTTTCTTTCTTTCTTTTTTTTTTTTACGAGAAGAGTCCTTTTCTTTCTAATCTCTTTCTTTTCAGACCTCATCTTGCATGGACTACTACAATACCATTCCACTCGACTCCTTGTTCCTACTCTAGCCCCTACCACAGCCATTTATAACTCTACTGTAGCACTCATCCACTGTATTTTATCATTTCTGACAGCTCCAACAGCTCTCTGTATCCACAGTGCTTATTAGCACAGTGTCTGGCAAACATTACGTATATAATAAATACTTATTGAATAAACCAACCATGAAGAGGATTTTAAGAATTTAAGCAGGGAGGAATGATCCCACATGAATATGCCCGGCTATTGTCTGATATAAGTTATAGAGAATGGTAGACATTAAATATGTATTTGCTGAGGTTTCTATGTCCCATGGGGAATTCTATTCAAGCACCATATAATTTGTGCAGGAGGAAACAAAAGACCAAAAATTAAATCACTTTACTATATTATAGAATTAATGTCTTTTTCAAGAATAACTCTTGCTACTCTCCTTTAATTTCGACTGACTAAAATGTTCTCTTACTCTAAGTAATAAGTTCACCCTACACAAAGCATTTTTCTTTAAAGAGTCCAATGTTCATTGGCTGTTTGCTCTGCAGTAGGGAGTGGTAAGTATCTGCAACTCGTTTACCTCTCTCTGGAAATAGAAAAACCAGAAGTTAAAAGTGTTTATTTCTA
>NW_006433950.1:7347593-7357673 GCF_000325575.1 Pteropus alecto
GTTTGCTAGAATAATTAAAAACACACACACACAAACAAACAAAAGCCCAGGGGCCTGGGAATCTAACTATAAAGATTCATGTAGGAATAAAGAGACATTACATTGGGAATACTTATTTTGTCCTTACTGTGTTTAATTTTAGAAATAAATACTGTCAACTTTCCTATCATAGCTTTTTCCTTCAAGGTGACTTAAGTAATTATCAAACAAAACATTACATTATTTTCAAAAGGATTAAAGTTATTCAAATAGAGAATAGAAAACTAAAACCATACCAAAATCACTTTGTCCAAACTTAAAAGTTTCAAACTGATAAAGAACACAGTTTTCGCATTTGCTTGACAGCCAAAAAACAAAGTTCTTATATTTCAAGCCAACATGACTGTTAAACACTGCACTTACTGTGCTTGTACTGGAGACTGTGGTATTTAATTTCCAGGTTGGTGGGACAAAATAGGCTCAGTGTCTTACACAGCATCCATCCAAGTTTTAAGATACATAACTTACACTGTTGCCTCCAAAATAATTGCTATTGCTGAAAAAAAAAATTATTCTTTTTTCACGCAGGCTTCCAACCCCCCTGCCCTCTGGCAATCACCAGTTTGTTCTCTGTATCTGTGAGTGTGAAAAAGGTGAAGAGATGAAAGAGCACAAATTAGTAGCTACGAAACAGTTACAGGGATGCAGAGTGCGGCACAAGGAATACAGTAAATAATTCCACTTAGCTGGTACCATAATACAAGTTAATGAGATCTGGTTTCCATGGAATTGAATTTTGTGATGGCAGACTACTCAAGTGTTTACAGCAGTAGCCACAATACCCTCCTAATTCTAACATTAGATAGACTGTAAGTGTAAAAATACACCAGGGGGAATCAGATCTCTGTGTTAGCATGTTCTAAGGCTTCTCTTTAGGTAGCAAGAATAACAGGCCAATACATTTTCCTTTTGTCAGTAAATATAGTTAAGCATTGTTCTTCCTAAATTTTTGCCCTGATGTTCGAGTCACACGGGATTTCAAAATGCAGGACAGCAACTAAGAGGAATCCTCCATCTTAGCAAACTCAACTATATTCCAAATGGACTGCTTTCTGGAGAGAAGGCTCTTCTACCAAGCCATAGCAATTTAGCTAAAACCAATGTCCTCTAGATTTTAAAACTTCAGAAAATGACAACTACTAGCAGAGAACAATCTGCTAGCATTTATTACTAGACAAAGTAATCCTCAATCTTCTAACAATGAAATTTACTTAACATCCCTCAGTACCAAAGAAGACTAAAAGAACCTAAAAATGAGTATACATCACAGCAATTTAATTCATATTTAAAGTAACCTTCTGGTTGTCTAGGCATCTAAAAACACGCACACAATAAAAAGTTATTTTAAAAAACCTATATATACCATTTATCTTCCCATAAGAGAAGAACAGTCTCATCATATGTGCATTTACCTTGAATTCATTATATGCACTGGAAGAAAACAAGAAAGATCTTAAAATATTGGTTCCCTTAGCAGTTCCCCAGTTCACGTGTGCCTCTCAGAATATAAACACTTCCCTCACTATGTATGATTCTAATATTAGTTCTATTTGTTACACACTGTGACTTCTAAATGCAAACCAACTACTTCATCTGGGGCTCACAGGAAGAAAAACAGCATCTGTTCCAAAGCTGGAGGAAAACCTGGCCATGCTGGAATTTTGCTGCGCTGGTATACCTACATCCAACATGGTGCTTCCCTAAAAGATTTTTGAAGGTAGCTGTGATTATGCACTACTTTGCCATATGGGCTGGCTTTGGAACCTAACCCACACTAAATCGTACCCTCCCTCCCCCAGGTTATATAACTCTGCTCTCTAAGATCAAATTTAAAAATAAAATAAAGGCTTTGCATTACAGAAACCAAATATAAGGCCAATTAACTCATTTGGTTATATTTTTGAAGTAAATCTTTACAAGGGACATATTATGTGCAAGGCACAATGCTAGGTACTAACCTGGCACTCTACTTTTTAGCAAGTGAGGAACTTGCATTCAGTAACAGGTTGGCACATGAGCAATTTAAAGAAAAGTAGAATGAGGTCAAATTCTGTAAGTAATTAGAAGCACTGAGGAGTTCAAGAAAGGACTAGAAAAAAACATCAGGGAAGCTTAATTTTGATAATGCCTGTTATGCTGCACAGTGAAAAATGGTGGAAGTTTTCGGTATACAAAGAAAAATAACCTTCAACTCAAGATTGCCTCAAATCATGAATTTCATATTCCAAAATCAGAATGAAAGGGTTCTTTCATTCTCAGAAACAGTGGACTAATTGAGACCAATCCTCTCCCTCTATGATAAAAAAGAAACGGAAGAAAAATTTTAAATAATTCTTACAGAAAAGCTAACAAGATAGTAAAGAATTTAGCAAAAATCCAAGAAAAGGGGAAAACGAGAAATTCAGCCCAATACTCAAACTTGTCTTCACACTGAGGGTGTCTCTGACCTTGAAAGCTGCTGTGTTTGTGCCTTCCTAAAGCTACAGAAACAAAAGTCAAAGCCAGGAACCCCACAGGATGTGAAGGGAGTCTGAGAACCACCTCCTTCTCCTGAATCTGGTACCCCAAGAACTACATCCTCAAGGTAAAGGTGAACCAGAAAGAAAAAAGCCAGCCTCCTGGTGGCATGCAGGAAAGGCAGATAGTGGATTTAAAGCACAGATTCTACAACAACTATGCTTACCATGTTTAAAGAGATAAAAACCACCCTTAAAATTAATAGCAGAGAATAAGAAGCTGTAAAACAGTGGTACAGCACATCTGAAAAAGAACTAAATAGAACTTCAGGAACTAAAAAATGCAATAACTGAATTTAAGATTTCAATGGATGAGTTTAATAATACATTCGAAATAACAAGAGAGAATTAATGAAAAAGAAATTATCCAGAATGTAGTACGGAAAAATAAAAAGACAGTGAGAGGAAGAGAACAGAGTAAAAAAAAAAGGTCTATGTTTCATCAGTAAAGGAAGATAAACAATGGAGCAGAAGCAATATAGGAATATAAACTGGCTGAGAATTTTACAGAACTAATGAAGACAGTAATCCACAAATTCAAGTCTAATAAACACCAAACAAATCTAACAAAAACAAATCCATAGTTGGATATATTATAGTGAAAATGCAGAAAACCAAAGACCAAACATCCTATAGAGTGAGACAGATCATATTTAAGAAAGACAAAGAATGTTCAAAAGATGATCCATAGAGATCAACTGAAACTGCTTCATGTAGCTGCCTCAATGATTGAGCTGAACCATGCGCTTAAATTATTTCACTTACCAGAAACGTGGTTTTCGAATTCTAAAGCAGCAGCTTGACTCTAACCAAACATCAAGATTCTTAGAAGGTGAAAGGAAAGGCTGCTAACCAGGTAGACGGTCTTGAAATAATTCTTCCTTTCTTAGAACCATGAAGAATTGCCCCATTGGTGTAAAAGGCACCCACACCAAGACTTCAGCTGGGAAAGATACTTGGGCAGCCTCTGTTTTCAGACCCTTACAAATTGTTAACAGCTCATCTCAAGCTCTATTTGAAAGACTATAAAAGCAGATTTTAACTGAGCTCAATTCCTCGTTTCAAAGAGGAGTCTATAGAGATTCAAGGATTTCAGAAGTAGTGCCCACCAAACTATTTTATGGGGTCCCTCTTAAGACATCAATAAACCAAACAACTGAAGAATCAACAAATCTTACCTCACAGCTGGTACCCAAGATGTCACTGGGAATTCTGACCACCAGGCCCACATTTGGCTTCCTGGGTCCCACTCCAGACCTACTCAGTCAGACTATCCGGGAGTGGGGTCCGAGAATCTGCATTTTAAAAGGGCTGCAGAAGATCTTGTTTTCTACTAGTTTAAGAACTGCTGAGAACGAACAGGTCTCCTCCTTTCCCCCCCGTGCAGATCGATACTCACATGGGCCACCAACTCTCAAACGAATGCTTCAACTCTTGGTCTTAGTTTCCTAAGTATTCTACAAAACGAGCACGCTATGGCAGCTGGTACACGGAATATAGTAAATATGTTTCCCATCTTACACTTACTTACATGCTGTGATTCAACCATTTCCAACCAGGCATCCCCACATCTCCTGAGGAGCCTGGAGCCGTTCCCAGAGCTCTGGAAAAGGGCCCGCTCCTCACTTGGAGCCTCGATGGCCCCACCTAGCAGAAAAGGTGGAGGGGAGCCTGCAAGAAGCCCGAAGTCCCAATTCCGCTCGAAAGGGTCGGGGATCCTGTCCCACACGACCTGGAGGCCATTCTGCGGGCTCCCTCGGCCCCCCTCAGGTTGGGCCCAGCAAGCCCCGGGCCCTGGCAACTCAGACACTGGACGAGTGCGCACACTGAGAACAGGCCTGGCCCTAAACCTCACATCAGACACAGCCCCCCGGTCTCCTCAGCGAAGAAGCTGGAGCCCAGGTCTCACCGCCTGGCCAGAGCCCTGGCCCCACTCACCTACCGGCGCACTGGAGGCGAGACCCTCGCTCCTCGGTGGCGCCCACCCCAAACCGCCACCGCAAAGGCCGATCGCTCTTTAGGGGGGAAAAAAAAAAAAAAAGGAAGAAAAAAAAAAGGAAAAGAAAATAGCCTTTGCTTTTGTATTTCTTTTGACCCTTCAGGGCTTCCTGCTCCTCACCGCCACAACAAAGTTCCACCCCGCTTCCGGCGGCCTAACCCAATCCGCACCGTTCTTCCTCCCCAGGAGTCCGATGGAAATCCGGTGCCTAGAAAGCTGGCGGGAGACACTTGATTGGGCCATTCACACCTCAGCAAGGGGATTGGCCAGCTCGCTCCCAGGGGGCGGGCCAGGCCGGGCAGTCACGTGATACAGACCCCGCAAGGTGATTGGTTGTCAAGGAGAGGGATTGCCACCGAGGAAGGGGCGTTTCCTAGGGGACTGAGGGCGGGCCGCGGCTGTGCGAAGCGGGGGTGGGCCCCGCGCGTAATGGCAGTGCCGTGGCCTCGCGTCCATCTTTACGGCTCTCTCGGACCTGTCACAAAGGAGTCGCGCCGCCGCCGCCGCCGCCCCCTCTTTTGGGTGGACCCGGGAGCTGGAGAAAGTCAGTGCCGCAGCCCGGCCGCGCTGATCCGGGAAGACCCGGGGGACGCGGAGTGGGGGGAAGTCTGAGAGCCGGGGACGTCCGTCAGGGCGGGGGACAGCCGCCCGAGTCTGCGGCTGGGAGACGGGACTGGGGTCGGGGGAAGCTCCGGGAAGGGGCCCAGGAGGGGTGGCGTTGGGCAGAGCCCGGGAAAGAGCCCGGAGGCTCTCCACCGGGTTGCCTGCTGAAGGCGCCTGAAGAGGTTCCTGGAAGAGGATGTTTCTCCTTTAGGGTGTTCTTGACCCGAGGAGGTTCTTGGGGGTCGCCTTTCTGAGGAGGCCGCGGCTAAAGGGGCCCAGGTGAGAGGCAGGTAACTCCTGGGAGGTTCCTGATATTTAGGAGGGCTCTCGGGGGTGTCCAGGGCGGAAGAGGTAGATGGGAGGACGCTTTGGGAGGGTTTCCTTTTGTGGAGTTTAAGGTTTAGGTGGCACGGGTGGGAGGCAGACCTTCCCTAGGGAGACGTAGAAATACCTCGGGGTCGAGAGATGCAGCTGACAGAGAGGCTAGGAGTTGGGAGCCAGCGCTAGCGGATTCTCCTACTCCAGAGGCCTGATATGAAAAATGGGTATGGGCCTTGGAGAGAGAGGATCGCTGGGCGGTTCTGGGAGGAAGAGACCCCCATCCATAGGAAAGCCCCGGCGGGAACGGTGAGAAGGTACCAGGAACGGCAAGACCCTTCTCTCTGGAGACCGACCAAGTGTCTTAAACACAGAATTCAGCTACTCTGGGCTTAGTGCAAGTGGGGCGGGGGAAGTCCATCCCACCAACACTTTCTGCGTGACTCCAGATCGGGCTTTTGTCCCCACCTGCTGCCTCAGTCTCCCTGTCTTTGGAGAGGGAGACCAAGGCAGAGATGGCCCATTGAGACTGCAGTTCTATCCTTTCTGAATGAGGTTGCTCTCCCTGGAGTGTTGTACTTTGAACTGTTTAGGGTTGGAAGTGTCTGTTATTGACTGAGTGGAGTCTGGCAGTTGTCTGAGCAACTCACTCACCGTCTACTTGTCCTTAGAGGAGTGACAACTTCCTTGGGTCTCTTCTCTAAAATAACGCAGAGTGTGAAAGTACTTTACATACCACAAGCTTTGTGAAAGTAAAGTGCTGTGATTCTACCACCAAACAGGTTGCTGTTGAATAAAAGTGAAGGCACTTTCTAAACTGAAACCGTGCATAGATGTAAGGGAGCAGAATTAATACAGTAGTCTGTGGGGTGCTGGGAGCCATATTGTACTGAAGACAAGGTTTACTGCTTTTTAGGTCATAGGATAATCTAAACCCATGGTTTCAACCCCTGCTTAGATGGGGATGGAATGGTGCTGGCAGGAGGCTGCACTATAATATCTTTTCCTTGAGGAAGTTTTTCCCTGACAGCTGAAATTTTCCTCTCTAAGTAATTTGCTCTCAATAATGTAAACTATCTCTAATTTGCTCTCAAATGTAAACTATCTCATATATATATATATTTTTTTTTTCACATATATATTCATATATATATTCACATATATATTCATATATATATTCCTATATGAGAATATTTCCTTTATATGGGAGTATTTCTATATATATGGGAATATATATAATGGAATATATATATGTGTGTGTATGTATGTATTCATGGTCATTGGATGTCTACTGGTAGTGAATACCTTGCTTCCTCCCTCAGTTGTGATTTTATAAATGAGACTTTTTTTTCATTTGAGGCATATTAGCAATTGATTTTAAATTTCTCTTCTGCAATATTTCTATATTTTTCACCATATATATAGAGTTTGCATTTCCTGACATCTTGCTTTGTAGCTCCCTCTGTGAAGGTATAAGATATTTGTGTTTAGGTATGACGTTTTCCTGATATTTGGTTAGTGGCATTTGTTAGAGTTGGTTTTCCAAATATTAGGTAATTTGTGATTTTTGTAGTGTTTTTTGTTGTTTGTTTGTTTGTTTGTTTTTAACAAAATGCTCTCTCTTGTTTCCTGTTTTTCTACTCTTAAATTCCATGGTGCTTTTGTGAGTTTTCTGATTTCCCGGGATACATGTTGTCCTGACCTACTGCCTAATGTTTTTCTTTGACCTGCTTTTTTGCTGTTTTCACAAACCGTTCATTATTTCTTACTCCATAATTATTTTTAAATTATTGATTATAGGAAGTGTTCCAGCATACTCTGTGTGGACTTTTTCTGCTTTCTCAGCAAAATAACTTTTTACTTAGTAAATTGGCCAAGAATCAAGGGGAAATAGAAACTTAGCATTTTATGTAATAGTCTGTTACTCTATAGTGAATAGGAGAAGAATTTGGCAAGAGAATAACAAAAAAAATTGTGTGTTCCTGAAGTGCATTTACAACAGTCTGTTTCAACTCATGAGCTTAATTTAGTCTGTCAAGAACTGTATATACTTCGCCTAATAATGAAATAATTTGTTATAATGAAGTGAGATGTCACTTTGCATCTTTTAAAAATACAACTCTCTTTGTTACTCCAATAACTATATAGTTTGAGAAATTATTAGGAATTCTCGAGGACGGTTATCACCATTACACTACTTTAAACTGGAGATTTTCCGTTTTGTGGTAAGATCCTTGTAAGATAGAATGTGATAGTCACAGGGCTGCACCATAGATGGGAACCATAGTGGAACCAGTAATCCATTTCAAAAGAGTTATTTGAGAGTAGTAAACTATCAATTTAACTTCTCTTCAAATAGTTGACGTTTTCAAGACACTTACCATTGAATTCAGATGGTTTCTTCCTGGTATTCAAATTAGAAAATTGAAAAACAGAATAGTCAAAGTAGTGAATGCTAAAACTTGGGCCACAGCCTTTAGGAGGAGACTTTTACAACTTTTAGGAGTGCAAAAGAATGAATATTTTCCCTTTAGTTTATCTATTCAATAAATCAGCTTTTGAAATAGTTTTCTTGCCAACTTTTATGATTAGAAAAATATATATTTGATATATTTTACTCTCGATGTCTGTTCCAAAGGGGAGTACTTGCTGGTTAAATATGTAAAAGCATATTTAACTATAGATAACGGCGTGATATATACAAGGCTAAATGAGGTGAAGTGGTGGGCTCTTAGAGAATATTCCCCTTTCTCCCTTTCTGAGCTTTTGAAACCTAAGAATGCATTTGAGATAGCAAAGAATTGATGCACTCCTTAAGGAATGAACCCTGTTCATAGCTTCCTTCTTCCTTGAAATTACAGTTTCCAGGCATAATTTCATGGGTCCTGTACACATCAAATAGAAGGTTTAAAATACCTTACTTGGCAAGTTTATTATTACCTCAGAGTTTAATGTTTCAGTGGTAGCTTTTTCTTACCCCTTCTACCTTCTAAAGAATTACGTTTCCTCTCCTGTGCTGGCTTAATGCACTGATCCTCAAAGTCTGACTCCTAGGGAGCCCCACCTTGTGGGGAGCCCCACCTCATGGGAAGCGCAGCTCCTTTTCTTCCATTCTTATTGCCTCATAGTTGTTCACACTTACATATGCCTGAGAGCTACTTATTCATATCCTACCAAGCGAATTATTAAGGATTACTAAAACCTGGTATTCATAAACCAAGATTAGCCCAACAGTAGAAATTACTAACACCTTTTTCTCTCAGGAAGTCTCGCCTGGGCAATGTGGCACCAGTGCAAAGCTTCTGACTGGGGTTCCCGCAGTGTTCAGGAAGGATACTTATTGGGATGCAGCATCTGTATTGTGCCAAGTTGATCTTGGTTTTCCATCTTGCATCCTCTTGTGTTTTGTTGTTTTGTTTTTTGTTTTTCATGAGAATTACTATTAGCTTCTTTATTGATGTAACATATGGGCTTTTGGTTAATCTTTCACTGTGGTCGGGGATATTGGACCAACAATAGTTTGGCTTATAATTTAAGACATGACTGTTGCAGTGCAAATACAAGTCCTCCATACCCTTTTTGCTAATGCTGTTATATATAGTCACCTAAAAACTCGCTTGTACAGAGATACCTGAATGTTACTTCCGTTTCCACTGGAAAAATGGTGGAGTGAGAGAGGCCTCCTCCTGGTGGACCTGACACTATCCATAGGCTTCTCTGGTGTGTACTGTATTATAGGTAGGGCACTCAGTGCATTGTCTGTTGTTTGTCCTTCATCCCTTTGCCAGAGCATGAGGGACCTTTTTCATCTTTGCTCAGTGCCTGGTATATAAGCCTTAGATTCATATTTATTGAATGATGTCTTAGTTTTTCAAAGAGGTAAATATTTTGGAAACATTTTCTATTTTTACAGATTTTAGAATAAATTTACTTTAAAAAGTTGCCGAAAACCTGTTAGGTTCTAGATATCCAATTGAGCGTGCAATTGAATGTTTTCAGACGCTTAAGTAGATCTTATTAAGGAAAGTGTTGCTATTTATGTTGTTTATACATTTCGCTTGTTTTTCTTAATAGAAAAGAGTTTTCTATCATAGAAAAATTTTTATTCTTATATTATGAATCATGTGTTTAAATAACACATCCGTATGATTTCTTGTTGTTTGGTTTCTTGGGCGGAGGGTGGAAATCCCAAATAGTATGGAGTTTTACATTTGTTTTTCTCCTTTGTATTGCAGCCATCATTAGTGCTCACTTCAGTTCTTCCTTAGTATTTCCTTTGTGGGTCCCAGGCAAAATTTTCAATCTTCAAGACCAGGCAGGGATTATTTACTTCTCTCTCTCTCTCAGGCAGGGATTATTTACTTCTCTCTCTCTGTCTCTCTCTCTCTCTCTGTCTCTCTCTCTCTTTTTAACTCTTATTTGCTTCTGGAAATTCCTTACTTTAGCCCAGCCCTAAATTTTATTTTTTAATACATTTTTTTGAATGCCGAAAGGATTTGTCTTTTTCCCTTTGTACTGTTGTAGGTCAGGACTATATTCTGTAATTCATTTTGCCATATGTCTCACCTGACCACAGATACCACTGCTACAGGGTTAAAATGCTTT
>NW_006433950.1:7357741-7373667 GCF_000325575.1 Pteropus alecto
TTCCTCTCAAATATATACTTGCTTAAATCAGTGCATAAGAGAAGTATCGGAATTATCCAGTGCATTTCACAAGACAACTTGAAGGTACAGTCCAAGGGATAATAGTACTCTATGTGACTTAAACCTCAGGTGGCTAGTGTCGCTGCAGGTAGATAATTTTGGACACCTGGGGGGCATGTAAAAATATTAGAGCTGCCTTCCCTTTTGGGGGAAAGTGAAGTTCCAACCAAATACCAGATGCTTTGGAGTCTAGAAACAAAAACATTCTTGTTAAAACATCTTTTAAGTGGTATCTGTTCCAATTGGCAAGTGTACTCTTGATATACAGTACATATTTCTTATCTATTGCACTACCAAATAATCAGTCTTGTCCTTCAATTTTTTTTCCCATTTAAACACAATCCAGTAAAAAGAAAAAATTCTCTTTGGGATATCCTGCAGGATATTTTAAAAACAAATATATTTCTGGGTAAGGATCTCTGTCTTGATAGGGTTTGAGTTACACAGATGGATGCATTTGACAAAACTCAGCCCATATGCTTAGCACTTGTACCTTTCATTATATGTAAATCTAACCTCTAAAAATATATTGAAGTCCAGTTAGTGATGTGTATGCTGAATTATTTAGAGGAGAGTATACTGATGCCTGCAGTTTACTCTGAAATGCATCAAAAAATGAGATAGTTTAATGATGGGTAGAAATGGATGGCTATGTGCTAAAGAAAGTATAGTAAAAAGTTAATGATATAATACAGATAATGGGTATATAATAGGTATATTTTGCTGTAAAAATCATCTTTGCCGTGTGTTTGAAATTGTTCATAATAAAATGGGGGGGAGCAGTAAACATGACATGAGGAGTTATCACTTATTATACTCTCAGGAAAAAATCCAAAACATTTTCTAATGAGAGGAAATCATTAAAATTTCCAGTCTATTATATATTGTGACTGTTCATGCTGTATGATTTAGCCTTCGAGGGGTGGGTAGTGGAATGTAAAATGCTGCATCCTTTAACATTATTTGGGAATGATGAGGTGAAGATGACAGCAATAGTAATTTCATGCCTGAAGTTTGGTTTTTCTTTCTATAGTCATTCATTTAACCAGCTTCTCTTTTCTTGGCAGCATAATCCTGAAGTTTTATTTTCAGAGAAAAGAAAGTGTTCTTAATGTCACTGAGCTGTATTATGATTGAATGCAAGCAAATATTTGAAGAGCTGAATCATTGATTCCTGGACCATTTGTTAGAGAGGATTAGACCAGTTGGCCAGATGTCTCTTGTGGTGAGCTGTTTATGATGGTAGATGTCTGTGTTTTGAATACCAGATCTCAGTGCTTTAACACTAAACTTACTGAGAGCCCAAGTATGATTTTTTTCCTCTCAGTACAGCTTTAAAAATATATAAAATGCAAAAATTTAATAAATCATAAATGATAGAAATGGAAGGAATAGTCTTTTTTAAAAGGGAATCAAAGTAAACAATGCCACTCCTCAGAGAAATAGACTGTCAAAGGAAACGTTGATTATAATTATGCTCTTACAGCAAAATGGCTGTGAACAGTATGATTTAAAAAGCATTACCATTTAGGTGGTGAGGAGTCTTTCAACTAAGCAATGGCACCCAGTGGTATCATTATCATTAATTCAGCTGATAATTGCCACATCAGTTGATAATTACCACAGCTGCAAATCTAATAGTCATATATATTTAAATTTTGTGACTAGCTTTTCTTTGGTCTGAAAATCGACTTGACCATCTAATGCTAAATAGCCTTCAAAGTTAAAGTGAAGTATATAGGTATTACAGATCTACATAATCTCTGGTGGTATTCATTTTCTCTTCCATTCAGTCTGTCAACCCTTTGATGACATTACCCATAAGCAGGGTACCACCTAGATTCATTATGATGCTTCATAGGGTGGTTATGGTGGGAAATATAGGGAGCTAATCATTGTGTTGATATGCACTGTACATAATCACTAATGGGTGTAACTGTATTCTAATGGGGTTATTTTGGATGACTTCGCCCAAAGACTATGTTCAAAGATCGTCTCAATTCATTTTTCTGGAAAGGGAGAATTAACTTTTTTGACTCCAGAAGCAGCACCCTTTAGTGTTTTATGTTTTAGTTTGTCCCTTCAATCAGTAGTAGGTCCTGCTTACTCTGCCAGATTCTTTGTTAGGTTCTGTAGCACAGTGATTTCAGACCTGGCCATCATCAGAATCACCTGGGAGCTTTTAAGAAAATACTTGCTTGGACCACATCCTAGAAATTTTGATCCTGGCTATTTGGAGTGGGACCAGGAATTTGCATTTTAAGAAACACCTAAGCAATTCTGTTGCCCATCACTTTTGAGATGATTAAGTTACAGTCCCTTCCAGGGTTCTTTGTCTAACAGAATAGATAGGTCAAATTATTTCAGAATAGAGTAGATGAGTTTTGTGAAAGGTAAGTTGTTTAGCTATCTAAGTTTTTTGACTCAGGTCTTAACCCCAGAGTCCCCAACTTAGTTACCTCCGCGGTTAGCTACCTGCTCATTTTATATCTTGCATTTTGAGATCCAGTTTAAATGTTAGGCACTGTTTCACCAGCACTATTCCATGTAATCCTCACAGTAGTAATGTAAGATGTAAGAACTATTACTATCTCTACGCTTTAAAGTGTGTCTATAGTAAGAGTAATTAGAATGTGTAGCTGTAAATATTGCAGGGCTGAGACCTGAACCCAGTCGTTCTGACTGCAAAACCCGTGTTCTGTGCTGTATAGGTGGCCTCTGGCATCTTGTACAAGATATGTAGGCTGAGTGTTACGGTCTTCAAACCATGATCCTTGGAAAGCAGGCCACATAATACTTTCTGAAGTGACATCAAAGAAAGCTATCTAAAGTGTTAATTGTTTAGCCTCATTACCCAGTCTTCTGCCTAAAGTATTTGTTCTCTGAGAAGAGTATCACGAGTGACAACCGTTTCCAGATGAAAAGGTATACATTTTTTAGTGCTGAAGAATTCTGAAAGGTCATACACTTTGTGCATTTAAGTGCCCTGCCTTTGGCTATAAAACCCTCAAAAGTGCTCTGTGTTCTCGTTTCAGAAATTTAAAAAAGACACCAGCTCTTATTTTTGCCTTGAATGTTTCATGTCTGCCTTTGAAAGTTCTCACAGCTTCTCCCCTCTAATTAACCTCTTCTTTACATCAGGTCTTTAGAGCTAGTCCTTAAAAAAGAAAGTCTTTGGTTTTGAAATATTTGAAAACTTTTAATTTTTTTTACTCAGTTTCCTTCTCTGATACATTTTGTAGTTGACATAATTTTGGGGGTCATTTACAGAAAATGACTTAGAAGAAATTGACCTGAGCTACACTTGAGTGCATTCGGAAATAGGAAAAAAAAACAACTTAATTCTTGTTTTCACCTTCAAATTTAGTCATTCTTAAAACTACTTGTATATATTAGATATCTTCCACTTACTTTGAAGTTGTACTAAATAGAAATCTGCACAGGCCAATTATTCTACATTTAGTTTATATAAGCCTTAGCGAAAAATGTTTGGGTAGAATAAAGTTTAAGAATTTGAGATCCAGCAAACTTCTTTTTAACCCACTGCTTTCCTCACGAGCATTCCCAACACTGTTTCTTGTTAATTCTAAACGGCTTTACAAGTATTGACATTCAACTATAACTTTATAGGGTCCCCTACTCCCCTTCAAGGCTTTGTTTTCTGGGACTTAATTTCACCTTGACATTCTCAAATCATTGCCAGTTATTTTTAGTACTTGATCGATCTCTCTTCCTCAGGTATGTCTTTCCCAATTTAATGCGTCTGGTTGGATCAGATCTATTTGCATATCATGCCCATCCCAACTTCCATTCCCAAATAGAGTTCCTTTGTTTGGAATCCTGGACCACTCCCTCCTATCCCCACAGAATTATTTGGTTCAGCAACAGATTTTTATAGCTAAGTGGTTAAGAAACACTGATAATCCGGAGTATGAATTTCTTTACAGCCTTAAACAGGATGAGGTAGTTATATATAGTGGTATAGAAGCATGTGTTGTTAAGGGAAAAAAGCAAATCACAAAAACAGTTTGGTATCATCCTCGTTAAGTTAAAAAGAACAAATTCGTAAGTATATAATAATAGGTATGGACAGAGATGCATGAGGTTTTAAAAGGGGCTTGCTTCTGGGAAAGGAATGGGCTAAGAAGAAAGCCTTTCAGAAGAGAGCAGAGAAGAGGCTTTCACTTTTCTGTAGACATATGCAACATTTAGATCTTAAAATTTTTTATTTTTAAAAATTAGCAGCTAAAAATTTTTAATGTAATACTTTTAGGATTTTAAGAAAGTGCTCTCCTGGCACATCAGCTAGGCTGCTTACTGCCTAGTTGCAAACCTGCCAGAAAACCTTGGAACCTGTACCTCCTCTCATCTGAATTGTTCCAACAGTGCCTTCTCTGTGAACTTGTCTATGAGAAGTTCCAGTACGTCGCTCTTTAAATGTTGCTTCTTGGTCTTTCTCAGAAACCAGTATAATTTATAAGATCAATAGAAATTTATATCAGGGACCCTTTAAAAGAGTTCTTTCTGATTTGTCTCCTGTCCCTTGGTTACCTACCCTCTGTAGTGAATTATTCACCCTGATGCCTGCAGTAACGGGAATGGCATTACTTCAACTCTTTGCTGGTTTAGAATGCGCTCACTTTTAAAAAGCTATTTCCAGCTGAGTCCTTGCATCATGCTCCTACATATATTTCAGTAATGTTCATTTAAGTACAGCCTCCAAATTTTGAAGGCAGCCTGAATGTTTTGGGAGTTCCAGGAGCATTTGTAATTTTACTTGGCTCAGCCATTGCTGGCTTGGCGTCTGGAGAGAGATAATGTCTGTTGCTTCTCCTCTCTCTCCTCCCATCCCATCTTATCCTATCCCTCCTCTGTCTCTCACCCTCTCTATATAGATTAGAATTAGATTAGATATATGTAAAGACTTGCTATCCATCTATCTCTTTTATCCTGTTTTCCCCGCTATGAACAGTAATTAAACTGGGCAAATGTTTTAAAAGAATTTGCTGCAAATCTGTCCAAAATAATAGAAGTAACTTTTCTCTTCTAATCCCACCAAACTATACATTTTATTTATTCCTGAGCCGTTGCTCTATAAAGGAAGATTTAATTGTAAATAACCAATGTTGAGTAGAGACTATACATTAGTCTCTATTCCTTATGTGTCCATTTGCATCCTTATGGGTCCTAGTTTCCAGGTCTCGGCATAATTTTTTTTACTTTTATGCTACCAGCATCGTGTCAGCCTCCTGCTTCCAAATCTTTTCTTCTTTCTAGACCTAACCAAATTTTTCTCAGCTTAATGAAGAGCTGTTTCTATCATTAGGGGTTTTTTTTTTTTGGTTTTGTTTTTGGGTTTTGATGATGATAAACATATGTGGGATAAGAATGGCCATCCACGAATTTTGGGAGGACAGGGACTGTGTCTTGCTCTCCCAATGCCAGCATGGTGGGTGACACAAGGTGCTTGGTATTTCCAGACAAAGATAATTGGTACATCCTTATTCTTTGTAGCAGACTTGTATAACAAACTGATCATTGTCAAAATGTAACTTTGTGAAATATATATTTGCCTTTCTCAAAACAGTCTTGCTCACATAACAGAAAAATTTTGTAACTACTTGTATGATTTCTCTAAATTCTTAAGAGAGCCTCCAGTGGGAAACCTGCAGCTTGGATAATTTGGAACACGCTATCTATCCTTTTATTCTTCTTGATATTAAATGAATGCTATCACATTTGTATCATAACTTTTTTAACAACAAATATCTAAATAGATATTTTATTTGAAACATATTACATTTTTTCACACATGTATATTAAGAAAGAATTCATTTTCTTATCCACAAAAGGAGCCCTTGAAACAACTGTACACATTCTTCTAAGGTATTTTGTATAGATAGAACCACACGTGGTTTTTTAAGTAATCAGTGGCAATTTCTGTGGATTATTAGGATACAGTTTAGCAATCAACTTTATAATATGATAAAGAAAAGAATTATTAATTGTTAATTTTCTTATGCAGAGATACTTTTTTGTGTCGGAAACCTGTAAAAATAACCAGAGATGATTCCTCATTCTAATCCTAATGTCTACAAAATCATACTGGGAAAGTTTGAGTAATTGAGTTGCCAAGAATCTTTGATTCATTTTCCTTGTCGTTTCTCTTTTTCTTCTAGAAGTGCTGCTGGATGACCAGGATTCCCTGTAATTGATAATGTTGGAGATCAACTCAGCAACTTTTTTCAGCATTCAGTTGTTAAAAACAAATAGGATGCAAGTTCCTCAACTCCAGATTATGAAAACCAAACTTGGAAAACTGAAAACTATCTAAATGATTGTCTTTGGTTGGGCCGTGTTCTTAGCAAGCAGAAGCCTTGGCCAGGGTCTGCTATTGACTCTCGAGGAGCACATAGCCCACTTCCTGGGCACTCGAGGTGCCACTGCTGCCATGGGTAACTCCTGTATCTGCCGAGATGACAGTGGAGCAGAAGATAGTGTTGACATCCAGCAGCAACAGGCTGAGAACAGTGCAGTACCCACTGCTGACATGAGGAGCCAACCCCGGGACCCTGTTCGGCCACCAAGGAGGGGCCGAGGACCACATGAGCCAAGGAGAAAGAAACAAAATGTAGATGGGCTAGTGCTGGACACACTGGCAGTCATACGGACTCTTGTAGATAAGTAAGTACCTGACAGTCACCTGTGTAAGGAAAAGTGTTCTTCCAGGAACCACAACTTTTGGACTCCTTCAGTTCATAGGATATGCTTGCCAAGCCTTTTGCTCATAGGGCAAGGGAGAATACTTTATTTCGTCTCTGATGACAGACTAAATTATAAGGTTTAATGTTTTACTGCTCCTGTCTAGAAATGTCTAAACATTTCTGTAACATAAAACACTAATTCAGTCTGTGGTCTTTTAGAGAATATAGTAACGGTTGAGTTTGTGTTGCAGGCTACAATAGGAAACGGTTTCATGAAGATTCACTCTTATCTTGCTAGCCTATCTGCTCCACTGACCAGAGATTCAAGATGACTTGTCTTACCAAGAGCCCGGCTGCACGCAACTTGCGTTGGCAACACGAGAACATAGAACTAGTGGCGTTTTCATCCTCCCTCTTTTATCTCTCTTATTTGGCCCTCTTAGATCCTCTTGGGAAACTTGTAAATTGAAACTGCAGGGCACACCTGTACCTGTTGTGTTTTTATCCTCCACTTTGTCTAATTCTTAAGTACAAAATCCCAGATTGAATAACAGTGAAATTAAAAGGCATTGTTCAAACCGAAAAAAATATTTAAACTTAACTGTATAGTTCAATAGTTAGGAGCATGATGGACCAAGGTTCAAATTCTGGCCCAGCCCCATAATTAACTACATGACACTGGATAAATTACTTCTCTGAGCCTCAGATTTCTCATCTCTAATAGGGGAATAATATTTTTCTTACAGAGATTATCATGAGATAATACATATAAAGCATTTACTATAGTGCCTTATAACACTTGCTCAATAGATGATAATTATTTTACAAGTTATACCTGGGTTCTTTTTGTTTCAGGCTCTGATAGTAAATTTAAGTATCTAAATATTTGATAATCAACATATAAAAACCCCGTTTTGTTTAGCATTAAGCAAAGTATACCTGTGCATATTATTCTGAGGTGATTTTTTTCCCTCATAGAAATAAATCTGTTTTGCACATCTTTTTCTCTGTAGAAGATGCTGGGGAAAGTGGTTCTTACAAATATTCTTCATAACGAATTTGAGAGGCCTTACTAAGTTTATTAAAACCAGCCTTTATAGTAGTACTGGTATCTGAATTAATTTAATGTAATCATAATATACTTGTAGGTAATACCTAGTGAATATAAATCTGTGCCATTTACATTCCCCAAACTCAAGCAAAGGGCTAGAAGCTGTTATATAAGTTTCTTCATGGTGATATTTAAAACGTACTATAATACTGTAATGAAAAGTTGTCCTTCCCAAGTAAGGAAGTAAACCACAGTGTTATTTAAGCCTACTGGAAAAACGGGTACAGAATACACTTGGCCATATTTTTTTAAAAAGTGATTCAGAGAGTGTGGGGCAAGGTAGGAGGTTTATTTACAAGCTTTAGGAAAATATTACAAATTACAAGTAAATTTGTTGATAAAGCACATAATTCACTTACATGAGGCAATTGGTGTACATTTGAATAATAGGGCAACTTTTACCTTAAACCTGTTGGTACTGAATTATAACTCTTCTGAGAATGGAAGAATTAGACAGATGTAAAGCAAATGTGAAGGGACATGTTGGAGAATATAATGGCAAAACGGTTCAGACAGTTTATAAACATAGTTAACATAGCTTGTTTTTTAGAAACTAAAAAAGAATTTCATAACCTAAAAAGTTTATAAGGCTGTTGAAACTAAATATAACAGATAGATGGGCTTAGTAAAGCTATACCTAAAACAATGTATGCGGTTATAAAATCTGAATTTATTGTTCTCTCTCAGTGTTACTTACGAAAGGGTGTCATTGATCTGAAAGGAGAGCACAGCCCCTAATGTCATAGTGAGAGAGTTGCCACAGGAAGTACACTTTAAATACACTTACTCTAAAAACATTTTGAAGTTCTATTTGCATTTTTTTCGGTAGTGACTTTACCCTCAGATCGTTGACGTTGTTAACGTTATTTACTCTCATGCGCTTTGGCACTGTAACTTGCGACTCCTCTTGGTGGAAATTTTTTTCCCCACTTGTGTTTGTGTTTTCTGTCTCTCTCTGTCATTCATGTTTTCTCTCTCTCCCTATCTGATCTTTCACTTTTGTTGTTTCCATCTGGGTTCCAGGAACCTTCAGGTGATGACTGAACCTAAAATTGATGGTTGTGCGTTCCCATCCCACTGTAAGAAGCCCAGACCCTGCAGCATGGCTTTCTCTGCCTTGTTTTTGTCACTAGAGACTTACAGCTTTGTACCAGTGGTAGCTCAGATTATCATTCATAACTTTTTCAACTCCTTTCACTGAGAGGGGAACCCTGTCCCAGCTTCCCTTGCACAAGTTGGGTTTCGGTCCCCATTACCTACCTTGCAGTCATAGAGCTCCTGGTCACCTCTGTTGGTTCCTGACCCAGAGCCTGGTAGTCCTATGGCTTTAGCACTCACCTTCTACCAGAAATTTCTGCTGTTTCTGTTCCTCAAAACAGTTTATCATTTTTTCAGTGTAGGGATGTGTTTGTCGTTGAAGCGTATCTAAAGAGAATCGAGGTGCTCGTATTCCTTATTGGGTGCTGACCTTGTCATACTTTTGTTATGTTTCTCCTCTTTCCTGATTTTATCATCTTTACCACCCACCTCCAAATATCAGTGGGTAAACCATTCTAGTGAGTGTAAGTTATGTTCTTCCAATCTGCCTGCCATATGTTTGTTTATGTCTGTATATGAGTTTATATGTAGTGTTTTTTGTTAGTTTCAGAATTTACATAACCGATATAGTTACATAAATCTCTCTGTTTTTAACTTCTCTGAACATTACGTTTGAAACCTATATTGCTATATCTGAAGCTTCAACTCCTCTGACGTCTGCAAAGTGTTCCTTTGTATACTTGAAGGTACTATATTTTGTTATCCTATAATCTGCTGATGGTCGCTTAGGTGACTTCTACATTTTCGTTCCTACAGTTAGCACTGCAGCAAGTAGCCTCGTATGCGTCTATTCTGTGTCATAGTTTCTCTAGCATTGTTGAGTGTGTGCATACTTAATCTCATTATTGCCAGATTGCTCTCCAGAAATGTTCGTATCTATCCATTACATTGTTCAAAATAATTCTTTTAAATAAGAATTTCCCTTTATTATGAAAAGACACAGGATGTGAATAACCAGTACTTAATGAGTACCTGAAATGAACTTAGCAATTCCCATATCACAAGGTTATTCTGAGGATTAAATGATTGAAGAGACTAGTTTTACATTTTTTTCATAGTAAAACAGCCACAATATATAAACAAATAAATGGTGACACTATTCCTTAAATAGTTAGATTTAGCATTGTTTGCTGGAAAATATTTCATTTATTATTGAAATTTTCTAAAGCACTTAGGATTCTTGGGGTCACAGTTTGAAAACCCACCAAATTAAGGTATTTCGTGCTGTTTTAGAAGCGTCTAGAATATTAAATAGCTCCTTAAGTTTGGTTTCTTTTTCTTCTAACACCATATTTTGAAGTTTAAGCATAAACTGTTATTTCCCAGAAGAACACTTAAAAATAGAGATGTTTATGTAGGCCCTTGTTTCCATAAATCCTCAGCCGGGATCATTATCTCCCTTCTGCGCATTTCTTTGAGGTAAATATGAGGAAGGTAATGTTGACCTCCTTGGCATTGGCCCTCTAGAGGTAAAGGTGAATGCAGGCTTTGGTCTCCAGTTTTACCTCAGGCCACATGGTGGTCCTTTCGTGTGCCTTTCTGCCCGTTTTATTTGTGGGCATCATAGACACTGACCTTGGAAACGAGCACATGTGGTATGCATTTGTCCTTGCAGATTATAGCTCTGGTGGTCTCTTCCACCTCTTTCTCTGCATTCATCTGTGTTCATTTTTTATTTCTCTTTCTACCCCCATATTTTCAGTGTAAACTTTTTTTTTTGTAATTGTCATTTCTTGGTTCCTCAAATTTGATATCTCGATTGCTTGTTTTTCAGTGATCAGGAACCTCCATATTCGATGATTACATTGCACGAAATGGCAGAAACAGGTATTTTTAAAGTTTTTAAAAAATACTTCCAGATGAAGTAATAACTATAAAGAAATGTAGCCACTTTTTTTAATAAAAGATTTCAAAAGTACTTAATATACACAACAAAGAAAAAATCCCTTAGTGTGTGGAAATTTTCCTATACAAGGGTAATAATTAATAAGCACTATATATTGCATCCTGAATATGTAGCTGCACCTCTCAGTAATGGTTTTATCTCACTGAAATTATTACAAGAAAAATTTTTTGGTGTTGATAGATCTTTGATCATAACTCTTCTAGAATGAAGATAATTTTTGTCCTTTGGTTTCCTAAGTGTCATTCTGAACATAAAGCCAGCTGCTTCAGATACTTAATCTTCTCAGTTAACTCCTATGCCATAAGTAAAATGCTGAAAACTGTTTTAAATCATATTTTGAGAACCCAGAACCATAGCTTGAATTTTCTCTAAGATGCCCAGAAATCACCAGACTCCTGTGAGTTAGGATTCTTTGACTCTACCATGATGAGTAGCAACTGATGACTATGTCCATGCCAGATATTAGCTGCTTAAAATCTACAGGATGAAAGCCAAAAGGGTTTCTATTTTAATGTAAAGTCATTTTGTGTTGTAAGTTATATATTTTCACATTTTTAAAAATGGCTCATCGTATAATCTTCTCGACTTGCTCTTAGATGAAGGATGGTTGGATGTTGTCCAGTCTTTAATTAGAGTTATTCCATTGGAAGATCCTTTGGGACCAGCTGTTATAACATTGTTATTAGATGAATGTCCATTGCCCACTAAAGTAAGTTAATTCTTTTATGAAACTGTCATCTATGCTTAAAGATAGGATGAATCAAATACAGGATTATTTGATATTAATGCATTTCTTCTTCATACCTTTGGGTTCTGTTTTATTTAATATTAATTTCATTGTGTAAATTTGGTTTTTTATTACTAATGAAATGCTACATCCTCCTATCAGTAGCTTACTATAAAGTTTTAGTTTAAAATTTTTTGTGTTAAAAATTGAAGCATTTGTATCTGAAATGCAATCTTTGTTTGGAAACTAGAGGAGAATGTTAAGTTGCTAAGCTGGTTTTATTACCTTTCTTTGAATAATTTCCTCATAACAGAAGATTTTAAAACATTTTCTATTAAGAAAAACTATTATGCTGAAAGCCCTTTCGATTCTTACTCAAACATTAAAGATTAGTATAACCTTTATTATCTCTTACATAGAACAAAAGTATCAATATTTTCATTGCTTTAAGTCCATCTATTCAATGGACTTTTTCTTTTTTTTACAATTTTGGATTCTGGCATCTTTCATTAGTTTACACCTCAGACAGTTAGGTCCAAAATGGAAAAACATTATGTACAGAAGGAAAAAGTCTTGGCCTAGTCACTGATGAATAGACCTTTGCCTAGGCTTACACACGGTTTCTGTTATAATTTGCCTCAAAACTGGTGAGATTTGTTCTTGCTTCATAAAATATCATTTTTGAAGGTAACTTTTTACTTCAACATCACTAGACTGTATTGTTATAAATTATAGTGGCCTTTGGGTAGATTTAGTCTACCCAAATGATATAATGATTTAAGAATATATAGCATATGTTTGACACAACTGGTGCATTTTGAGTCAAATGGAATCTAGGAATTCATGTAAGAAAACTTTCAGGTTGATCAAATAATATTTCCCATCAATAATGGTATTATTGGGTACATTATATCATTTTCGTATGGTTATTCTGAGTCAATTTAACACATATAGCTTTTGTCTGAAAGAATTACCTTGGGGAAAAACCTAAGTAGTGTATTTATCAAATACACTTACTCATTTCTGTTTTTAGGATGCACTCCAGAAATTGACAGAAATTCTCAATTTAAATGGAGAAGTAGCTTGCCAGGACTCAGGTCATCCTGCCAAACACAGGAACACATCTGCCGTCCTGGGCTGCTTGGCTGAGAAGCTAGCAGGTAACTCTGGGAGGCGTCACCAAGGAGGATCTTAAGTCGGACACTAAGGGGGAGATAACACTACAGGTCTTTTGTCAAACCTGCTGTACCGGAAAGAACCGTCTCCCTCCACCCCCCTCCCCCCAAAATGAGCGACAGGTATAACAGGAAAAAAATTATTCAGAGGCCGCAGAAATAAATGTAATCTAATTGAGCTTTGAGCATTTTCAGAGGGAAATTTAAAAGGAAAAGTTTTACTTATTTGCTTTAAAATTAAGAATCGGAGAAAAGGCTAAACTCAGTATAACAAATAAGATTATGTATGTATGTATGTATGTATATAACATACATATAGGCACACACACCTTAAAACTCTTAACTAGGTAATAGAAACATACAAGGTAGGGGAAGAGAAAAAGGAACTTTAAATTGGAGCAATTCCTGAGAAGAGAAGTAGTTATTTAACTTGTTTATGAAGATTACCCATTTTAGGATAGTTCACATTAAAGAACCAGCGAGTAACTCAGCTAGTTATGTCATGCATGGTGGAAGAAACAGTGGATTAGAAATCAACATGTGGGTGCAGTTCGGACGCTGCCGTGTGCTCCCCAAGTGCCCCCCAAGTGCCCTGGAGTAAGTCGCTTCACTCCAGGGCTCAGCTGCTCTACTGTGAAATGGGGATAGTACTATTCTCTACCTCAGAGGCTTGATAAGATAATATGCAGGAGAGTACTTTGTAAAAGAGTTCTATCAAAACAATTTTATTATTAGTTACTAATTAAAAATAATGTGACACATTTAATTATATCCGGTGTTTGTTGTATTCGTCTAGGTCCTGCAAGTATAGGTTTACTTAGCCCAGGAATACTGGAATATTTGCTACAGTGTCTGGTAAGTGAGACATCAAAGCTAGTTATTCTTAGTCATCTAGAATTGTTCATTTTTCTAAAATTGCCAGCTTAGCCACTAGCACAGAGAATGGAATCAGTTATAAATTTTATTTGCAGGTGTTTCCTGAGTGTTTGTTCCCTCCTATGTTAAAAAAAAAAAAAAAATGAGGGTGGGATAGGAATTTATTACAAGCAAAAACAGCAGCTGTGTTGGTCTGGTTTTAAATTTAGTTATAAGATAGCAGCTACGATTGGCTTTTTTGTGTGTGTCCTTAGAGTCTGCCAAATGGTAGTAAGGACCTCCCCAGTGGAAACAAAATTACATGGCATTCCAAGCCAGGAAACCATCAGGTCAGATTCCCGGTGTCTGTAAAGCTCTAACCCTCCCTCCCTCCTTCTTCGTTGCTGCTCTTAAAACTGTTGAAGATTTGATATATTGTCTGTGAAGCTTGTGGTTTGCTGTGGCTATGTTGTCAGATCTCTCACATTGTTGGACTACACAATCTTGACTGGTCTGTATTTTTTAAAGTTATTTTTGCAGGCCTAGTGAGCATTGGACTTTTTCAAAATCTGAAAGACCTTATTTTTCAGTACTTATATGATGTGTACTTCAAACATTTAACACTATGTTACAAAGCATTCTGGGGTACAGAAGTAGTATAACAGTCTTTTGCCCTCAAGAAGTTTCCTGATTAGTTGCAGAAATGGAACTACTCAGACATGACAGCCTCCATTTTATGACAGGATGTGATCAAGGGCACAGTCCTTCAGACTGAGTGCCGTGAGAGTTCTGAGAAGGTGATGGGGAGGTACAAAGTATAGGTGGTGAGAGCTGGGTGAGTGGGAGGTGGGAGGTATGGGTGGTGAGAGCTGGGAGAGTCATAAAAGATTTCTTGAAGGTGGAACCTCAGCTGTGTCACACCATAAGATTAGGATTTGATTGTGCTCGCAGGAGGAAAAGATGGGTTTCTTAGCTAAGGGCATATCACTGGCAGAAGCTCAGAAATAGACATGACCTTGTTCCTGGCGTATTACAGAGAATTGTCTGATCAGAAGATAGTGTTCAGAGACAGGAGGAGAGGGCTCAGGGCGTGAAAAGCCAGACAGTGGGATCGAGAATGGATATGGCAAGAATCAGGGTACTTGCTGAACAGGCTTTGCTGCGGGGAGGATGGTGGTTATGTGAGCTTTGCAGAGCTTAGTTGGGCACCGGGGAAGTGAATGGAATCGTCTGATGACGTAGAGCTCCTTTGCAGGCTCCTAACGTAGCTGTGCGAAAGGGTGGCTGTGGGAAGATGTGATGTTAAGCAGATCTTTCTTTAAATGTAAACACATGTGACACGAACTTAAATGTGACTGAAAGAGCTCACTTGCTTTCTCCCATCTACCATCAGCATTTATGGACTTACTTTCAGAGAACAGATTAAAAACTAAGCCATTAGTTGTTAATTGCATTATTTTGGAACACTTGATGAATACTTCCTTTTAGGGTTCTGAATAAAAAGTCATTTTTTGCTACAATTCTAGGTTTCTGTTTGGCTTGCTTCAGTGAATATAAGAATCAGCGTTATTTAACCAAGCCCTAATATAAATGTTACTAAGTAAAATAACAGTGTATTTAACAGGATACTTTTGAAATTTCCACATCTATAAATGAGCCCAATAACCTCAAGAAAATAACATAAGATTTGAAGAGACTCTATCTTGGTTCTTCATTACTAACAATATAAGCAGGTGGATAATCGAGACTTGCATGAGTAAAACTTTTCTGACTGCTCCAACAAAAACCTAGCACATGTATTGGGTAAGAAGAGGAAGTTGATAACTTGCCGCCTCTGCAGGGGAATGATGTTTTTGTTTTTTGTTTTTTTATCTTTTGTTGTCTTTCAGAAGTTACAGTCCCACCCCACAGTCATGCTTTTTGCACTTATCGCACTGGAAAAGTTTGCACAGACAAGTAGGTATAGTGACTTCTTGCACTAATGATCTTATGTATCGGTTGTTAAAAATCTTATTTTTCTTAGTTACTGGATGAGTTTACGCTTTGAACCCCATCAGACATGCATACATTCCGTTTTTGTCTGTGTAGACAACTCAAGGCCAGTGAGATGCAACAGGGACAAAGGCAAGAGTTTGCTCACCTAAGAATCAAAACTCGGTGACAGTGATTATCCACTTTTTATAGCTAAAAATTTAGTGATGAGGTTGCTACTATCTAGAAAATATCAGAGCTCTTGGGCTCTGTCCTTATTCTAGTTTCCAAGTTCTCCAATTGCCTCTCCTCACTCTTT
>NW_006433950.1:7373742-7422002 GCF_000325575.1 Pteropus alecto
TCCCACCACTTCCGCCCAGCAAAGCATCCTACTCTTTCATGGTTAATTCAAGGTTTATGTCTCTCCAAACAGGTGAAAATAAATTGACTATCTCTGAATCCAGTATTAGTGACCGGCTTGTCATGTTGGAGTCCTGGGCTGACGATCCTGATTATCTGAAACGTCAAGTTGGTTTCTGTGCCCAGTGGAGCTTAGACAATCTCTGTACGTAGAACTTGTCTTTTATTAAAATGCCGATTTCCATTCCCAAACCCATTTCTTCCAAAGGATCACTGGTCAGTTTGTAATAGTGAGTGAGTCTTTCTTTATAAGGTCCTCTACTGGTAGGTTGACTGTATTCTAGCAGAAAAGCCTTCTAGGGACCCTTCAAACAAGAATTACAGGGAATGCTTCTAATTCTAGCACTCTCCTATTCAAAAGCGCTTACTGGTTTCCTATTTCCTGTGGCATCAAGGCCATTGATCAGATGGCAGGCACTGTCTAATTAGCTTTTCCCAACTCAAACTATCCTCACTGTCCGACGAGCAGGTCCCAAGCATTCCTACCTCCGGGCCTGATCCCCTCAGTTGGAATTCCCTCTTTTTACTCTTCTCCATGTCCCAACTTTGCTCTTCAAAACTCAAGTCACATCTTGTCTACGCAGCAAGCGTCGCTCCTGACGTTTTTCTTTCTCTCCTCCTAGGAGCACTAGAACTAAAACCATACTGCCGCGCTTCGTACCTCCACATCTGTAGTTAGCACAGTGCTAAATTAAAGCTCAGGTTGACCTGTAACCCCCTGCTCCTGCGGCCACATTGTGGGGAGTGGCTTAGGGCACAGCCTGTGTAGTGCCAGTTAAAGAATAATTCTGAAAAAGTACGGTTCAGATTTCGTTGCATGCATAATATAAGCAGACATCTTTTTATTGTGTTTTATTGCAATATTGCTTTATTGCGCTTCGGAGATGCTGCATGTTTTACAAATTAAAGATAGATAAGGCCTTTTACCAGCAAAAAGATTATGACTCACAAAAGAATCAGATGATGGATAGCCTTTTTTTAGCAATAAAGTATTTTTTAATTAAGGTGTGTACATTGGTTTTTTAGACATAATACTGTTGTACACGTAATAGACTACATTATAGTGTAAGCATAACTTTAAAATGCACTGGGAAGCCATAAAATCCGCTTCGTTGAGGTGGTCTGGAACCAAACCCACAGTATCTCCGAGGTCTGCCTGTCACGAAAGCACGAACGTCGCATGGCCTGGTCAATCTCCTGGGAGTGTAGCAGCAAAGCCAGCGTCAGAGGTCTCCCTCCCAGGTGTGCCATGTAGGAGCGTCGCCACTCTAGCGAGGAGGGCAGCTAGACATGACACTAGCTTTTTTTCACAGCAGCCTGTCTTAGAAACATGACCACTTTTTCTCTTGCAGTTTTAAAAGAAGGTAGGCAGCTGACCTATGAGAAAGTGGACTTGAACAGCATTAGGGCCATGCTGAATAGCAACGATGTCAGCGAGTACCTGAAGATCTCACCGCATGGCTTGGAGGTAAAGCTTCTACAGCTGGTCCGTTGGGAGTGAGGGGGGAATCTTGTTCTCATTTTCATGCCCTGGTTCTGAGCAAAAGCAATTTCTTACAGAGTAGATGGAATCTTATTTCATATCGAAATGTGGTTAGAGGCAGGAGAGAGGGTATGCTGGATATTATTTACTCTTTTATATCCCACATAATGCTGGACATACAGGAAGCACGATAATATTTACTGAATTTTTGGTTTAAATATGTCTGTTTTTAAGCTCTGCCATTTTATTCAGCTAAAGCTACAGAGACTAGTATTTCTAAAAGAGACCCTTTTTTTTTTTAAGCCCGTCATAGCAAGTTGTATTCAGTCTAGCGCTTTCCCTCCTCCCTGTATCTTGGAAATGCTGCTGGTTTTGTGGTGAAGGTTGATGAGAGAGCTGCGTATGTGCAGGAAGGTACCACAAGGCACTAGACATGTCAAGATTAGAGAACTGTTCGAAGAAGGGCTGCAAACAGCTCTTTGATCTTACATATTGCCAAATGCTCGATGTAGTTTTCTGCTTTCAGTTATTTTTAGGTGCTTTATCGTATACCCTTCAATATCCTTGTCTCACTCCATCATAACGAGTACAGGTTAAGGCAATGTTCATGTATTTGTAAAAGGCTCTACTGTGAAAGCAAAGCTCTATAAGTATTTAAAAATGAAGCCAGTAACCTTCACTGATTCTTTCTGCAGCCATCTTTGAGGTCTTCCAATCCTGTTAGAACTCCCTGCAAATAAAACTATAAAATAGAGTGCGCTTCATCCAGTTTCGCCCTTTTGTCACTGAGGGTGCACAGGGAAGGAAACAGTAGTCCACCGGAGGCTGTAACAAGGACAAATCCAACCAGCCTTCCGAGCAGCCCGTTACTTTGGTGGTCGTCAGGCGTTGATGGTGGACTCTCATGCCTTTTGGTTTTGCCAGGCTCGCTGTGATGCCTCCTCTTTTGAAAGCGTGCGTTGCACCTTCTGTGTGGATGCTGGGGTGTGGTACTACGAAGTCACAGTGGTCACTTCTGGCGTCATGCAGATTGGCTGGGCCACACGAGACAGCAAGTTTCTCAATCACGTGAGTACTCTAGAGAACTGGGCCAATGAGGGCAGGGCAGTTTTTTGGCGAGTGAGTGGAGGGTGCTTATTTTTCAGATAGATTTACATAATAATCATTTCTTGAGATGAACCACATGGTGCCATATCCCTAACAGTGGCTTGCTAAACTGATGCAGACCTAGAAAACACAAGTGAAATTGCCCCTCAGCCTTTTTCCCCTCGAGTTTTAAGTTCACATTAATTTTCCACTTAGAGGTTGGATGTGTCTTTGTAGGCTTTGCTCCAGCCCCAGCCACGTCTTTGGCTCAGTTCTTATTTTGAAGCCAGTGATCATTTTTACCTCGCATTTAAGCTTTAAGAGCTTTGTAGGAATTCTCTTCCTTTTATTAAATATGAAACGTGGGCTTGACTTCTCTTACTTGATTTTTACCTTATAATTAATAGTAACATTTGTTTTCAATATCTAGTATCTTTCTTCTGTTACAGAAAGCGGAAATATAGAAAGGAAGATAAATCCACTAGAGAAAGCAGGATTGGGCTACCACTACTTGAGTGTGAGAGATTGGGGCTCCTCCCTTTCCTCCAGGTGTTGATTTCTTGCCACTTTATACCCATGTAATGCCTGGCCCAGCTGGCTTTCTTCTGTTGTTCAGATTATAAGCTATTGAGAATTAATCCAGTTTTGATCAGGACTATTTTGTGGACATATGATTTATTTTTACCCTTTGGACTGGGAAAAGCCCCTTGGATTATTTCATTAACCTAAATAAGTTTCCCATCCCACATGTAGGGTCCTAGGATGGATTTTAGAAGTGATCCAACAAAATCAAACTAAATTTCTTTGCCATAAGTATAGTTTCAGAAGAGCCCTTTCAGAAAGACTGTTTAGCATCCCAGAATTGTTCATGGCATTTTACTAAGCTCCTTGCTGGAGAGAGGTAAATTGGAGGAAGAAGGCTGGTAGAGAGGTCAGGTCCGGCTCCTGTCCATGATGGAGAAACCAGACTCCCGTCTCCTATTGCTTTTGTTGGGAATCTTCCCTGATACAGGGCCTTTAGTCAGCCCGGCCTCATTTAAAAGCTGGAAGTGTGGGACTTTATTGTGGCTCCACATAGTCAGAAGTAAGCGGGTCTGGAGAACAATGCCAGTTAGTCTCTTAGTTCCCAACATGGGCACTGATTTAAAGCAGATAGTACCAATTACACTCACAGACTGCCCCCAAATGATGTCTTAAAGATGATTTTTTTAGGACTTTAAAAAAAAAAATCTTAATTTCCAGAGCACCTTCATTTCAGTCTATCATCTGATTCTCACAACCATTTTTACTGTCATAATTTGCATTTCACAGATGAGAAAACTGAGTCAAAGTAGGACATAAAGAAACTAGCACAAAAATTCAGTCACTTTCTATTCTACAATAGTTGTTTTCTTTGCATTTGAAAATGGTGAGAATCTGAGAGAACTAGCTGATCTCATAACAGAAAAATTGTTCCAGAATTAGAAGAAATAGAGATTCCTCTGGTAAGGAAGCCTTGATATAAAGTTTGTCTCTCCTGATTTGGCAGCAATAAGTCTAGGTGTGTATATCTGAGACCGAATTTTTTTAAATCACCAATGAAGCTAGCTCATTTTATCTGGTGGTTGAAGATTATTTCTGCCATGTAGTTGCAGAAACTTTAGCTCTTCAAATTAAGAGGCATAAAATGCTGCTTTACCCTCTAAATTGCTTGATACTTGATAGATTGTTAATTTCTTTCTTTAAAAAACAAAAAACATTTTTCCCTGATCCAAGTCAACTGGCCAATTCCCTGTTAGAAATTGGTAAAATCTAATGTATCTTTTCTCAGATGTAGGGTTTTAACGATGTTGCCATACTTAGAACTTTGCTTCAAATAGACATTGTTCTGGTGATTCAGAACCATTTTGTCTGTACAGACAGGGTGTGGTTTTATGGAATAAGTCATTCCTAGGATACACCCAGTTTCTAAAGATTTGAAATCTGTCCATAGTGCCTCTTATTTTCTCTTAACACTTAGCCTTCAGTTTTCAAAAGGTGATCAAAGCATTGGGCTTGGAGATAGAGCATTAAAATTAAAACCTTGAGGATAGTTGTTCAGGTCACCTCCAGAACAGTTTGTTGTGATGTATATTTTTACAGGGGTTTGGGAGTAATGAGTCTCCAAGGGTGCGTTTCGACTTGTCTAAAATATCTTTTGCCTTTTCATGAACATCTACCATGTGACAGACCTTTCACATACTCATCTCTAATCTTTTTGAGAGTTTGGGAAGGTGGCATTCTCCCTTTTAAAGATGAAGGAATGAATTCAGAGTAATTAATTTAGAAACTTACCCAAAGTCACCCAGCCTCCAGGTGCTGGAGAAGAATTCAGACCCTGGTCAAGATAGCCCGAGCTCCTTCACCTGTTGAAGCCTCTTGCCTTAGATAAAATGACTCTTGGTAAGCAGAATAGGAATGACTTGGAAGCTTATCAGGGCCTCCCAGACCGTTGAGGGGTTTGAGAACTAGACAGGCTCCAAGGCAACGTCCAAGGCTGAGAGACAGGAATTACAGCAGCCAGTGTTTTGGGGCCAGGACGCCAACACTGCTGCAAATCAGACCTAACCATCCTTCCACGTGGGGTCACTCACCACACCAGGTATGTGATGCGAGGGTCCAGTTGGCCAAGCCTAGGTCATCCCTTACCCCTCTACCTCCAGAGCAGAACACTGTACCTTCATTACATTCCCCATAACAGAAAAGGGTTGAGGTGCTGGACAGCAGAAAAAAGGATGGCGTTTACCACATGTAGAAGGATTCAAAATATTCTCCAAATGACAAGCTATGAATAAACTTTCTTTGTTATTAGTAATGTTTCCATTACTAAAATATACATGACCGGAAACAGGCAGCTCAAGCTAACACCCTGTTCTCTTGTTTATCTGTCTCAGCCAAGGGAAACCATAGGTTTTGTCATGCTGGGAATGTTTTCAGGTTGAAGGAGAGTGTAGTACACCTAGATTGCTCTCTGAGCTGTGAACTCAAAGTGCATCTCTGCTTGGCATGGGCACCTACTTCTTAGCCCGTGGAAGGTGATCTATAGTTAAAATGATTAGTTTCCCCTTTGTCCCACAATGCCACTCTTGTGAAATTTATCGAGGCATAGAAAACTTTGCATGGTAAAGTGTGTTCTTAACAACTTTTGGTGGCTAGTAATCTAGGAATTTCTTTCAAGTGTTCTGTCGAGGACTTTATAGGACATTAGAAAGTTCAATAGAAGTAATTGCTTGCCTTTTGCCTATGCCGTGACACCCATAAAATAAAAAACAAGTTTTTTTACTTCTTCAGGCTTTGGAAGGGGTAGATAGCAAGGTATTCTTTCTGATAGATGGGTGAGTTTCTTCTCAGCCTAAAGGCAATTAGAATCAAGTTCATTTAACTCTTAAATAGTCTGAATAGTGCATTCAGAACAGCTAAGTCAGAAGCTTCAATTTGGAGAATACTCATCCAAATTCAGTATCTTACAGGTCAAGAATTTAATATATTGTAGCCAGAGTCAGAAATATGTTAGAGCCTTTTTTCAGTCTATCTCCTCACTGCATTTATCCTGTAGAATAAGCAGACCATCACCAGAACCTGAGATCTTACTTAGATTGGCCTACATTTTCAATTCTTTTCTCCATTAGAATCGTTCACCCTTGACCCTTAAAGATAGCCATTGTCTGATTTGCATGCTTCCTGTATTTTATTTATAATTTTTATTATTATTTTTATAAGCACTCAAAATAATTTCTTAAGATTCCATCCATCTTTTTATTTTAATAATAAAATAATTGTGAGATAATTATAAGGCAGTAAGTGATAAGCTGTCAAGGACCTATATGTTGCTCAAATTGAGCTGATCTCAAAATAAGTATTAGCCGATTGTCCACTGTAGTCTTTCTCTTGCCTCCAGTTTTGAAATCTGTGAGCATGTGGGTGTTTTGAAGTCTACTACATGCAAGAAAGGTGTTTGTCCCGCAGCAGTGAAGTGGAAAGCACACCAGTCTGGGAATTAGATGATTCCAAGGTCCAAACTCGACTCTCTTAGTAATTTGTCTTTAGGCAAGCCGGTTGACCTCTCTGAGCCTTTATTTCCTCTTAAAAATGGAGTGTAATGCCACCAGCCTCAAGGTGGTTAGTGAGAATTAAATGAAGTAACATATGTGAAAATTGGTCAATGTTTGTTGGTAAAGTCATCATCTGTTCTAGGAACTAGGCCTCCAAGTCAGAATTTTATATCTTCTAAAAACCATAGGCTCTCCCTTCATCCGGAAAGCTTAGACTTCCAGCCACCCAGTTGATGGTTAAGAAAGACACACTCTCTTTTCCTAGAACACAGCAGGCCTTGCTAACCTCCTGGGCTCTGTCTCCCTTCAGGAAGGCTATGGCATTGGGGACGATGAATACTCCTGTGCATACGATGGCTGCCGGCAGCTAATTTGGTACAATGCTAGAAGTAAGCCTCACCTACACCCATGCTGGAAAGAAGGTATTCATTCCTCTCCATCAGAATTTATCGACTAGGTTAAGACATTAGGTTATTATGAAGCATCTATTATGTTAGGTCTTAAAACGTTTAAATGGAAGTATATGAAATGTGAAAAGGATTAGCCTTTGTATCCCCCTGCCATGGATGTGAATGGTATTCTCCTGGTAAATTCACCTCTGGTGCCTCTAGTGGAGCTCTTCCTTCAACAAAAGCATCTCAGAATATAAAATTCTTAATTTAGTGGGAAGTGATCATCTTAAGGTTAATGTGAATTCTAATTTCCTCTCTGGGTATATGTTTTGAATCAAAGCAGCCATGGAGATTTTGAAGATAATGAAATTGTAATGCCAGTTAAATGAAGATGTTTTCAGAGACCAGATAGCTGTGGAATAGGCACTATTCGGTGGCCACCTTCTGGGCACCTCTAGAGCAATTTTTAAGGATAACTTGAGCTCTTTCAGCCTCACACACATCTGCCTAGCCTTCATTCTTCAGACGTCAGGCTCAGGATGCTGAAGCGGGCACAGGCTACCAGAACTCTCAATCATGGCTCTCAGATTTCTTGCAGGAATATATATCTTAGCAACAGCACGATCTTTTTCTCCCTGTTCAGTTTTTGTTCTATCCAGTTTGCGGTATCTATGGCCTTAGACCCATGAAAACATTTATTAATGAAAGATTCAAGCAGCAAAGTTTGAGCCACACAGTTGGTTTATTAAACACAGACCGAAGGATTTAAGGTTATTGAGTCCTTTTACCTCCAGTTAATTACAGCGCAAATAGGCCTTTCCTGCCGCGGCACCATTGTACCAGCGGATGGTCTTCTCGGGGCCTCCTGGTGCCCCCCACCAACCCATTCTGAAGACATAGGGTCATATGTAGGGAACGGTGCCTCTGGAAAGATTGTATTCCCAACATTGGAGCTAGGCAGGGGATAGAGTCCAGCTCCTTCTCCAAGCCTTCTCTCCGCTTCCTGCCACCATCAGCATCATAGATGTAACTGGATTTTCAGGCATGCCAGGGGAGCAGGGTTTGACCACTGCTGCATGGGCACAGCTCCACTTAATTAACTAAACTGATAGTGTGGGAAAGGAAAAAACCTTAAAAGCCAGCACAAGGCCTCATTTTAATGGCTTGCAGGTTCTTAAAGAAACATGAAACTGCGTTTAACAGAGCATACGATAGAAGCTCTGTCTGTAAAGACTGTCTAGTGTGGTTTCTTAGTAATTTTTAAAAAGATTACTGTAGTAATGTTTATTATAAAAATTGGAAAATAGGGGAAAAAGCAAAATGAAACTAAAATCCCTTATAATCCATCCAGAGATTTCTTTTCTTAAAAACACTTAAAATTTGATATATATATTTTTTGTTGTTATACTTAATATGCCTTAAATAGCTTTCCAGGTTATTAAATAACAGTATTTTAATATTTTTTCAATTTATTATTATATAATTGTACTATATTAATCAATGCCTCAAGGTTAGATAATTATATTTTCGCCTTTTTATCATTATTACTATAAAAGAAAAATTATAAACCATTCTGAGTTTTCTCAGGATAAATGCTTAGAAGTGAAACTTATATAGCAAGGGAGAAAAAAGATTTCATTTTTGAAATTCCCGTGCTATAAATCACTGTGTAATTTCATGTGTTTATCTTTAACAGTTTAAAAAGCAAAAATTTTATGAGTGAAGATGAATCCTTTTTTTAAACATGCTTTTGGGTAATTGTTACCCTAGGGAATTTTAAATCTCCAGAGAGGCAAAGAAGCACATAGTTTTGATCTTACCATATTTCACTGATCCTAAAATGCACGTTTTTTTCACATTTTTAGCATCTCTGAAATTGGGATGTCTCGTATAATGGATGGCCCGTCATAGATTAATTGGTAGCATTTTCTTTTTAATGGTTCATATGCTACTGGTATGTAGGGGTCAGATCAGTTGCAGAAGAAGCTAGAAAGTTGAATATGTTGAATCCAGGGCTACAGTACAGACTCAATACAGTGACATCAAAACTGAGACACTTAGCAGAATCCTGGTAATATACACCCGTATCCTAACAGTGTTTCACTTTATTCTGTAGGAGATACGGTAGGATTTCTGTTAGACTTGAATGAAAAGCAAATGATCTTCTTTCTAAATGGCAGCCAGCTGCCTCCTGAGAAGCAAGTCTTTTCATCTACTGTGTAAGTAGCTTTTTTCAGTCAAAACTTTTAGGAGATGCATGGAATGTACTTTACTCCAGAAAAAACTGTCCATTTGTGTAGTCAGTTGTGATGAGAAATCACTTTATTTCAAGTAATTGGGGACCCATTTGATTGTACCTGAAGGTGTCCCAAAATTTGAACTAGGAAGCTGAGGGCAGGAGACTGGTTCACAGTCCTGTCAGGGTTATGAACAATCTATCACCCTTCTTTTCAGCTAGGGTGTGACCCATCCCAATTCTGAGAATGAGCTTTACTTTGTTTGTATGAGTTCTCTTGACCTCTGTACTCCTTTTTATCTGTAGATCTGGATTTTTTGCTGCAGCTAGTTTCATGTCATATCAACAATGTGAGTTCAATTTTGGAGCAAAACCATTCAAATATCCACCATCTATGAAATTTAGCACTTTTAATGATTACGCCTTCCTAACAGCTGAAGAGAAAATCATCTTGCCAAGGTAAGGACTCTGCCAGGCTATCTCCAGACTTCCACGTGCGTCCCGTGAGAAATTACAAGTTTCTAAGAGACTTTTTTCAGCTTTATACAAATAATTTTGAAACCCTGAGTAAAGTAGTGACTTCCTAGGAAATATAAATTACTAAACCACATCCCAGAAGAGACATAGACAAAGTAATTATTAAAAAATTAATTGAAAAGAAATTAGGAGCTGTGTTCGCAAAAAGCACCAGACCCAGGTGGTCTCACAGGAGCCACCAAACCTTCGAGTCACAGATAACTTCACTGCCATTTATCACAGAACCCAGAAAGAAAGAGTACTCCCAAATAATGTTTATGAAATAAACAACATTGTTGTTAAAATCAGACGGTATTACATGTGCACATACACCAGAAAACCCCTGCCAACTTCGATTAAGTGTCGATGTAAAAATCCTGAATAGTAGGAAATCAAGTGCATCTTTTAACAGACTTGGGATTGTTGAAACAGACTTCTTGTTGGGTTTAAGCCATGTGGCAAACCTGCCCACACTTCTACAGCCATTAAGATGGGGATGCCATCTTGGATAAAATTTCACAGCCCTTATTTTTCAAAACTGATTGGCATTAATTGTCTCGTCGGCTAAATGCCTGCTTTTCTTCCTCACGAGATGAACACAGTCTGTTCCTTAAGCTGGGAAAGACTCCAGCTGCTTCTTGGTAATTACTTCGAGTTGGAGCTTGTTTCACAATATGAGCCAAAGTTTATCATTTTCTACCAGAGCAGCTTCCTGGGCCTGTGTGGGGAAGGCATTCCAGTTACTAATGCCACATTTGTTATATGAGTGACAGTCTCTCAGCGGTGAAGGAGACCACCCTGGTCAGGGTGGAGCCTGTGTCGGGCCATCATGCCCCTAAAGGTACCTATAAAATAAGTTATAATCCTAGCTCCTGTTTTGGCTCAAAAAGCAGGTCTGTAAACAGCTTTGTGCTTCAACTTAGACTCAGTATCTCAGGGCTCGAGAGTGGCTCTGAAGTTTCCAGATAAACTAGAAAATGTTGCATAGTGACAGCAGCATTGCTTGCAACAGCAGAACCTCCAGAATATCCCAGACAGAAAGACTGGCCACTTACATCCCAGCTCAGGGACCTGAGGTTCATTCCTAGAACTTCCCTTCACCTTGTCTTTGTTGCTTGACAGAGATTCTGGACTTTAATTCCTCCTGCGGAAAGTCTGAAGTGGCAGCTCTCGCATCTGCCATACCCCATTACCTTTTCATTTAGCCTGTCTTGAATGCGGCGCGTAAGTCCGCTTCTCACATACACCTAGAAGGGTGTGACCAATCCATCAGAGAGTTCCCCTAGAGTCTGGCCTAGATTAAAACTGCTCCAGCGTTTAGTTAACTGCCCCTGCAGAACTGGACTTTCCAAAAGTTAGATGGCAACAGGCATCAACTACCGGCAAGTCTCCTCTTATGGACAGCTTCTGGGTCCTCCCTCAGTACCACGTCAGTTCAGCACCGAAAGTGCAGCCTGCCTTGAATAAAAACAGCAGAGTTACAGTCTAGGGCAGTCCAGTGCTACATAGACCTTCGTCTCTGACAGTGACACCAAGACAGGAGTTGTCGGAGGCTAATTGAGTGTCCTCCTTAATGCCAACCTCCTGCCGGTACATACCGGTCACACTTAATTAGATTGTGGCATTAAGTGTTAATGTGCCCAAGATGGTTTTCTATGCCGTTAATATTTTCAGCTTGTGTTCCAAAAGCTGTATTCAAGGATACTTTTTACTCAGTGGCACAGCACTCCTTCCTGGCTTGAGGATAGGGGACCGTGGCCCTTTACTACCTGGGATTTTATAGATTGTTCTATATTGTGTGTACTCTCTGTCTCTAATTCATCTCCTTTCATTCATTCTTTTTTCTTCTTAACCTTTTTATTATGGCAAACTTCAAATACACAAAGAAAAAAAGAATAGTTCAGTGAAGTGCCATGTACCCACCTCTCGGCCACAAGAGTCATCCACGTGCAGCCACCTGCTTCTCCAGTCTTTCTTCATCTCTGTTAATACCTTATTATCATTCCGGTTTCCCTGGCCATAATCCTGGACTGTCCTTGACATCGCACTTTCTGTCATTCCCACATTCAATCTCTCAGCAAATCGTGCGGGCCGTGTCTTCAAATTATATCCCAAATCCAGCTACTACATATCATCTGTCACCATGGTCAAGGCCTCCATAATTCCTCACCTGGGTTATTTTGCCATGCCTTCTAACTGGTCTCCCTGTTCCTGCCTTGACCCTCTTCAGTCTATTCAGCACAGCCTCCAGAATGATTTTGTTACAGCTTAAATCAGATCGTATACTTCTCTGGTCAGAATGCTTAGTGGCCTCCCATTTCACTTAAGGTAAAAGCTTAAATTCTCGCAGTGACCTACCTTGTCCTACAGGATTTGTCCCCTCCTTTCCGTTACTTCTATTACTTATCTCCTACCCTCTTCCATTTGTTCATGCTTCTTTAGCCACCCTGGCCTCCTTACTGCTCCTAAAACATACTGTAGTTTTAAACTTTTAAACATTTAAAACACACCGAAGTCTATTGTAGCCTCAGAATCTTTGCACTTGCTGATTCTGCAGCCAGAATGGTCCTGTTTGTGTTTTCCAACACCACTAAGCAATAATTCAATTCTGGCACTATCTACCTAGAGAGAGCATCAGATCCCACAGGTTAAGGCCTGTCATACAAGACTGCTCTTCTCCCCGATTTTAGATGCCAATCAAAAGTCCAGGTTGTTTCCTGTGCATCTGACCAACCAGCTATAAATAAAAGGTTCCCACAGCCCCCTCCTTGTGATTGATCAATTTGCTAGAGCAGCTTACAGAACTCGGGAAAAGTTTACTTTATAGATTACTGGTCAATTGTAAAAAGGATATAACAGGAACAGCTAGGCAGAAGAGATGTATAGGGCAGGTTATGGGAAAAGAGCTGTCTGAAGGCGGAGAGATACTTTACTAGTCCTCTCTTCACTGCAGAATTGCTAGGGCTCGGAACAGCGCCTGGCCCGTAATGAAGCCTCAGTGCTTGAAAGAATGCCCCCTGTTCCTCTTGCCCACACATCAGGGCTGTACCTTCAGCAGTGTGGCTCTGCCGACTGCTTTTCCACTCCAGACTGAGCAAAAGTGCAAGGCAAGGATTCTACCCTGGGGTGTCTAGACCTCCAGGGAGTCTGCGATAGGCTATCATAACACCTTGAAATTGTATAAAAACGTGTATGTACATTTTTCTTGGGAAATACTGTATGCTTTTCATCAAACTCAGAGATGTGTGCCTTAAAAGGTTAAAAATTTGCTGGTAAAATAAAAAGCACTGGACTTAGAATTAAAAGATTTGAATTTGATTCCTGAATCTGTTTACTGTATGTGACCTTATGCAAATCAACTCCTTAAACTATTTGTACAAGGGCAATGACCATGCCTCCTTATTCTAAAATGGAGTCCAGTGATTTTGAATCTCTATAAGAGTGAAACGAGATGTGCGCGAAAACTACTGAACAAAAGGAATGTCGACGCAAGAACGTCCAAACCTATAGAAATATTTTATAAGAGTTTATTAGAGTTAGAGCCAAACTGAGGACAAGACTGGAATATGTCAACAGATTGAGAAAATGCTCAGGAGAATGGCAGTTTTGCAGGGGTTTTTTATGCATTTAGAATCAAAAGAGAGAAGTAAGGAAGATACATGAAATCCATTGGTGATAGATTACGGAGGCCGGAATAAGCAAGGTGGGGGGGCGGGTTTCTAAGATTGGTGGGTACAAGATACTTAACATTTAACATTTACAGTAAGTACAGATGGTGTGTGGGCACTAGGATAATAAAGAGGAATTTCAGATGCTCCACCCAGTGCCTCCCAGGGGTTATGCCTCCCAGGTGTTTGGAAAAGATTGTCTGGCATTTCAAAGGTGCATCATCCTAGATGCCTAAAGCAGGGGCGCTCAAGGCAAAGATTAACCTTTTACTAAGGGAGCTGTAGGCCTGGGACTAGACTGCCCACCTTGACCTGCCCAGTTAGGAATTTATGATCAGATCACCCTGTGTGATTACATTCCGTCACTGAGCTTGTCAGGCCTGCTGTGTGGCCCTCTGAGCTTGTCAGGCCTGCTATGTAGTCTTTTTTCGTTCACTATGCTTTCAGAGCATTTTCAAAGCATTTCTTACACATCACTGCTAACAGACCCCATTGATTTGTTGACAAACTGTGTTTTCTACTCAGGCACAGGCGTCTTGCTCTGTTGAAGCAAGTCAGCATCCGGGAAAACTGCTGCTCCCTGTGTTGCGATGAGGTAGCAGACACACAATTGAAGCCATGTGGACACAGGTAAGAGGGTTTGTTTGATTATTTCCTGTTTCGTACATCAGCCAAAGTTTCATCCATTCCGTTCCTGAATTGCTTTAAAGTGTCGTCATTTCCATAGCTGTTCATCAAGGTGGGCTGAGTGAGAAATTAGAACTGCCATGTAATGCATGGCTGCCTTCCAGAATGTGCCTGAAATATAAGAAGCCGCTTTATATGGAATGCCCGTGTTTTCTCAATACTATATTTTTAATAGTTTTCACGTCACAAAATGTAAAAGGTTTAATGCTATTTATGAGCTTCTTGGGAAATCTCTCTTAGTCTTAGGCCTCCTCATATGCTCACCACCTACAGCCCTAACCACTGAGGAGGCAGTGCCTCCCTGCCATCTAACCAGATTTCAGTTGTGTGAGATGAACTCAGAGAGCAGCCTGGATGCTGTAGAACTGAGTGGCTAAACAGCGAGACCAGCGAGTGGGCCGGTCCCCGAGAAGGGCATCCCAGCTGGAGTTAGGCAAGGAGCTGGCGGCGTGCCGGCCCGGCCTGGGCCAGGCGCGTGCTGACTGAACCTGAGCCATTCCCGTGCTGATGTTCCAGGCCAGCTCCCCGTAATTCATCACAGTTCATACCCCGCCTTACTCTTATTTGTGACATAGCTTTAGCTACCAGGTCTCCTAAGGGTCCAGAGCCTAGAGTGATGGACCCCAATTTGTCACCCCCAGGTATGGCTCAGCTTGGGCCCCTGGGGACTCTGCTTCTACTGGTCTGCTGTGTTTTGAAATGGCTTGTTAGCTGATCGGCTACTAGGGGAAGTGCATGCAATTTATCTCCTGTTGTCCTTAGCTGCACCAGTCTGTCTTCTGAAGGAAAGCACAGTGGCTCCGGCTGTGGTTTTCCTTGGTATCAACTGCGGCCCAGAATTCCTCATTTTAGCCCCTTTGGAGGTTTTAGTTTCCAGGACCTCAAAGGCAGACACAGACTTTAAATGTTGGATATCTTGATACCCGTTGGTCTCTGTTTCTGTAAGAACGTTGAGATCCCGAACAGCAGGATCTGGTCTTACTCATCTTCGCGCTCTCAGACCCTTCTCGGTGGTTTTTGCACACAGTCAGGGTTTGTGAATGAAAGCCGAAATCTAAAACCTTAGAGCCAGGCACCTAAAGTATGAGCAGTCTCCTTAATACAAAAATCCAAAACGGAGTTGGAAGAGGAAATTAAAAGAATTCCAAGAAAGTTAGCTTAACTTTCAGCAGCCACAACAATTTTAAAAGGGTGGGGGTAAAGAAGGGAAGTCCGGAGAAATTAATGACACGAAGAGACCTCAGGAAGAGATGGGAATCTAATTCCTCTTCCCACAGAAGAAACCGAGCTGTTATCGAAGCTCCCTTTGCCCTCCTCCCCGAAAGCACTAAGCAGGTGGTTTCACAGGTGAATTCTTTCAAACATCTGCAGAATAGATAAGATTCTATTTAAATTTCTCCAGACCATGGAGAAAACAGGAAAACTACCATATTCTTTTCACAAAGCCTGCATGATAATCATACCAAAAGCTGATAAAGAAAACTTAAGAATATAAATTTAAAAATCTCAGGTATTAATTAGCAAATAGGACCCAGCAACACAACCTAAGGGGCGGGAAGGGGTGGGGGGCGGCGCTGCTTATCTCAGGAACGCGGGGATGGTACAATGTAGAGACTCTATTAATGTAATTTACTCAAATAGGCCAAGGGGGAGAGGTACAAGGAATCACCACTTTCTTTAAAAATGCTGCAAAGGCACTTGTTAAAATTCAGTATCCATTCCTCATGGATGGAGGGAAGAAACCTGTATAAGATAGGAATGTGTGGATACTTCTTTAACATTATAAACACATATACATCTTAACCAAATGCTAGCATCTTTTTAATGTGACACACTGGAAGCATTCCAAGAGATGTTGTGGACAAGGCAAGGCTGCCAGCTGTCAGCACCATGACTTGCATTGTACAGGCTAAGGCGGTTAGCCAAGAGAGAAAAAAGGAGAAAACTGGAAAGAGGAGCAAATCATCATTTGGAGATTATATACCTGGGCACCAAGGGAATCGACTGAAAACCTGTTAACATCAGGGTGACAATTGAATAAGCTCGTTGGTTACAAAAAAGCAGTAGATCATCTATGTATGAATAGCAGCCAGTTAGAACATATGATTGATTCATTTTACAATAGTCAAAGTGGGGAGGCTATCTGAGAATACATACCAAGAAATTGTGGTACTTATATAAAGAAAACTTAAACTACCAAAGAATGTAATAGAAGACTTGAATAAATAGATCTATTCTGGGATAGGAAGACCTCTCACTATTGTTAAGTGATGATTTCCCCTAAACCCTAAGTTTAATTTAGTCCATATAAAAAGGGCAACATGATTTTTTTGTTGTTGTTCTAGAAATAGAAATGTCAAAAGTTCATGTGATACTAAGGCAAGAAAATTTTGAAAAATAAGGGGTATAGGGGGTCCTACCCATGGGAGGGAGACTTATTTATTTATAGAATTACTTACTTTTTTAGCCATTATTACCTTTTCAAGTAACAAGCTTACGAGTTTACATTGAGTCAGCAGTGGTGGTCAGTTTGACCTTTTGAAGTGTTGACCTAACATATTTATCTTTCTCCTCAGTGACCTGTGCATGGATTGTGCCTTGCAACTGGAGACCTGCCCATTGTGTCGTAAAGAAATAGTGTCTAGAGTCAGACAGATTTCTCATATATCATGACACACATGAAGAGGCATCATGGACTTATTTCTACTCAGTTCCAGCCAATGTTGAAAAGAAAAACAGAAAAAAAAAAAAAACCATCTCTAATCAGTTGTATGCACATTGAAACTTATAGCCATGGCCAGATTTTATGCTAAAAAATGGTAGTTTGTCAAGGACAAAATTCTCTTAGAATCTAACCCAACTTGCCAGCCCTGAGAAATTCCTTTTAAGGCCAAGGAAAGCTGAATGCTAACAAGCTAGGCCTGCGGTATCCTCCATGAAAAACAGTAGGGGACAGTCAGCGCCCTCCTGAGAGCTGAAACCACACCGGAATTTTCCATGTTGGGTTCATCTGATTGTTTAGCATAGGAGGTTTTGTCTCATTTTCTAAAGTTTTATTTTGGACAGACGTCATTATGGAGAAGTTTAAATGACAGCATTTCTGGGTTAAATATAAATTCCCATTGGTCAGAGATACTGGTGTGTTAAGCGCAGATATTGCACTGCAAGACTTGAATCTATAAAACTGGGATCACACAGGTCAATACTACAAGCAACATGGAGGGCCTGAAAGAAGGTGCACAGACTGTAGAAAAAAACCCAAATTTTTGATATTTCACTGATTCCAAAGAACATTCTAGTTTTTTTTAACTGCAGAAAATTGCTGGTATTTTCACATTCATGGTATTTCTATCCAATTTCAGTACCCACATTTTGTGAGGAAAAAATGTTTTAACAATGCAGGAGGAGTTCTTAAATTAATTGCTATGTTTGGAGAAAATTTGGTATTTAGGGTATTTTTAAGGTACCATCAAATCAGGTTTTTTGTTTTTTGTTTAAAAAAATTTTTTTTAATCAGTATTGTTCTTGGAAGTAATATACTTTGAAACTCTTGAACTCTAATAGTGTCATAAACTCTTAGAGGACAGTCTGAGAGCACGTATTCGTATTGTTTTAAATAAATACATGTTTTGAATAGTAAATTCAATCATGGATTATTGACTATGTCTTCATCAAAAGTGTTAATCCCTCTCAGGGTCTCTGGTGAAGACCTTCAAGAGTTTTGTTTTTTTCTCCCAGAAAATTGGAAGGTAGAATTGTAAATTCATAGAACTTATTTTATAATGGTGTACCTCAGCAGCTGCCTTTCAATTTATGCCAAGTCCTTACTGAGTTTATACTTGAATAGTAAATATGTCTTCTGAGTTTTACAGTGTCTTAAACTCAATGCACATTTTTTCTTCCTTTCCCACCCTTCCTTGTTTGTAGTTCATTAAACTGTCCTATCACAGAGCTGATTTCCTTCCTGGCCGTACTTGTTGGGGTGCTGGACTTTTTCCATGTCTTTAGTCTTCCATAAAATTCAAAAATATATATAAATATATATATATATGTTCTCTAGCTTGTGGTGAATACAGTAATTTGCATTGAAGAAATAAATTGCCTTTTTTGACTAAGATTTCACAATTTTCATTGATGCCTGCTGCTAAGGTTCCAAGACATCACACTCTCAGGTTTAAGGGCTACTTTCCAGGATAGGTGAGAAGCAAGTATTAGAATTAAGAAGCAACGTTACACTTACCCAGCAAATCTTTATTGAGCACCTAATATGTTCTGGGCATCGTGCCTATGTGTACTTGTGCCTATTGTGCCTATTGCTTACATGTGGTTGTGGGGAGAAGACAACAGATTTGTGTTTATTGTAATGCGTTATTAGTGCCTTGAAAGAAAAGAATAGGGCGCTATGAGAGAGAATGAGGGGGACTTAATTTAGATGGCAGGGTAGAGGAGGGTAGAAGAAACCTCACTAAGGAAGTAGTAATAGTAAAAACCCAAAGGAAAAAGTAAGACGTGGCCAGGCAGAGAGACTAAGAACAAGCTTCTAGAACTAGGTAGCCTCATAAACAATCTTATAGGCAAATTCAAGAGGAAGAGAGCTCAGTGGGCTCCATGATCTGATGGACGGCCCCCTGCAGCTAGTAAGGGAGGAATGAGTGGGTAGAATTGCATGCTCCGGTGGTGGAGAGGTCCAGGGACTGCTCAGGAAGCCATGTTAAGGATTTTGTATTTTACCCTAAGTGCAATAGAAAGTAAAGGAGTTTGAGCATGGAAGTGCTTTGATAGTTTTTTTAAAAGATGGCTGTGGCTTCCATGTGGAGAATGGAGAGGGAGGAAGGGGCAGGAGAGAGGACAAGCAAAAAATGGAAGTAGTAAGAACAGTAAGGAGACTGTGAGGGAATCTAGCAGAGAGGTGAAGGTCTATAAATTCGGGAGAGATAGAGAAAAATAAATGGAATTAATAGGTAATCTGTCGGACCCTCTTAGCTTTCTAGATCGCTATCTGCCCTTGAACTTTCACATAAGATGGTCTGCTTTTCCAGTTCTTTCAGACCATAAAACAAGATTTTAATATTAAATTATTCATTCAGGACAGAAGCAAAGTTGTAATCTTGGAGCTACTTCAAAGGGAAAGACCTTTATTCCACATAGAAGAGAAAAAACTAGGGATTAACAAGCTATGTGGAAAAGAATAAACAGTAATCTATGTTCTGCACTGCTTGTAAGCATTTTAAGAGAAGGTGAAAGCCAGGCTTTTACTGATATATTGTCCCAGAGAGAGAAAAAAAAAAAACATTTAGTTTTTATTTCCCAGAAATATCTCCAGGATTCCAGCCCCACCCCAAAAAACTGTTTTTAATGAATTGCTCCCTTTTTTGAATGATAGTGATAAAGTAAGGTCATAGTGTCATTTGCAGAATGTCAGGAAACAATGGTTCAATCACAAAAACCAAAACAATTTCACTGGCAGAAAGTGATTTGCATGAATTTCAACTATCTTGAATACGTATCTGTGAAAACCAAGATAGTCCATTTTTTCTATTAAAACAATTCTTAATGCTTACCCAAAAAATATTTAAGAAATGGAAAACATTGAATACAGTCAAGTAAAAAAATACATATATATTCAAGTAAATTTTTAATTTTTCTACAAAAAGGCCACCATTCTATTTTTGCAGAAAAGTAATATGTTCTGATTCCCAGGAGTTTTGTTTGGCAACTCAAGGACCGGGGCCATAAATACATAGCATGATGATTAAAACAGAAACGAGAGTGAGCCTGAACTGAACCCAGGTTCCAGCCCCAGGATGCCACTTATCATCAATATGCAAGTACTCAAGCTTTGCTTTCCTAATCTGTAAAATGGAGATGATAATACTCCCCTCATAGGGTTGTTTTTTTTTTTCTTCATAGAATTTCAAGTATTTCAAAAGAAGACAATGTTTCATAAATGTTTAGCACCAGTACCTGGCACATGGCTGAGTAAGTGAGTACCTAGGACTATTTATCCCCATTTGTTCTTACAGCCAGAGATGGTCAAGTAGATTAAAGATGGTCATATATTTTTTGACATTCCTCCCATCTATAAAATGAGGTTTATGTCTCCTCCTCTTAAACCTTGGTGGGCTCTGTGTCTGCTTGACCAATTGAATTCAGTGGAAATGACACTGTGCTATTTCCAGTCCTAGACCTTTAAGTGACCTGTAGCTTCCACTTACTGTCTCTTGAGATATCTGCTCTTGGACCGAGCCGCCATAGTATGCGAAAACCCAAGCATCCCTGGGAAGAGCTACATGGAGAGGAACTGAAACTCTTCCACCCCAATCCTCTGAACCAACACACCACACTGAGCTCCCAGCGAAGAGCCAGCACTAGTAGGCCAGCCATGTGAGTGGGCTTGGAAGAAGCTCCTCTAGCTGGGTTCCAGCTGCCCCAACTGATGCTGACTGGAAAGAGACAAGCTGTCCTTTCCAAATTGCAGCTCAGTGAGAAAAGTAATTGTTTTAAGTCACTAAATTTTCGGGTGGCTTATAACAGCAATAGATAACTAGAATAGATGAAATCATTTTCTCCTCCACTCTGAACTCATATAAAGCACTAGAAAGGGTGGGCAAGTTCATTTAGTCCAAAAGAAATAAGTGGTTTATAGAGAAAGTAGGTCATGAAGAAATCTGCTGAGTTTGCTTTGAGCTTTGTGACCAGTGCTGGACTTAAACAGAACTCACCCCAGTTATTCAGCAAACCTTTTTAGACGCCTGTCTTCTACTTGGTGCTAAGCAGAGTTAATACCTCCGAGAATGGATCTCCCCCTGGATACAAGAGTATCGTGATAACAATTTCTAGTTCCAGATCCCACTGATACTTACTTTACGTCCATTCAAAATGTCAATTCATTTAGGCTGGCCATCTGACCTTCAGATGAAACCTAAGCCATACCTTAAATCCCTGTAGACACGTACCACACATTTGGCCAAAAGGTATAATGCAACCGGAGACATAATGCCTAGTAGTCCAATCAAGAGAAATCAGCTCTAGGGAATCTTTTTTGCAAAATTTGGCAGTGTCGGAGCGGACTCTTCTCTGCGTTGTTCAAATAAGTTCTGTCAATTTTTATGTCGCCTAATTAGCCAAGAGACCAGTTAACTGCCTTATAATCTTTATGATGCGACTATGATCGCTGATGTAAATTACAACTTCCACTTATTGCGATGAGGCTTTCCTTCCACAAGAGGGAGTAACTGCCTTGCAAATCTGGTCTGCATTATCTGATTAAAAAAGCTAAGCAGTCGGCTTTCAAGAGATTTGCAATTTATAGTGTTCTTAAAACCCGCTTTAAACTACTTAGTCTTCCTTTTAAATCTTGTAATTTCTAAATGAGGACATCGAGGCCTTTGGCTTGGATTTCTTCCTCCATAAAACGGGGCGACGTGAGATTTAATCACCGCTCAGCGCGTGAACACGTCAGTGACCCGTTGAGCTTTTCGAGGCCCAGCTTCCCTTCGCGACCAGCTAGCCCTTTCCCTCACTTCCTTTCTCTATTTTTGCCCCGCCCTCACGTCAGGCAACGCGCGTCTGTCATTGGCTGTCGGGACCCGCGAGGCGGTGGAAGGGGTTGCAGTGACCATGGTAACGGGAGGCGGAGCGCGGCCCCGGGAGGTCGGTTATCGACGCAGGGCCTCTGCGGCTGCAGCGGCTCTTGCCGAGGCCTGGCGGGGTGTGGATCCCCAGCCGGCGCGTGGCTGCAGCCGGAGAACCTAAGGCGGTGGCCTCGGCGGCAAGACCTCCCCGATGCCGGCTGGGGCTCTGCGGAGCGGAACGGAGGCTGGGCCCGGGCCGCGGGCAGGGTAGGAAGCCGACGGGCCCGCTTGTCCGCGCAGGGTGGATGCGGTGGCGGCGGCGGCGGCGGCGGCGATGGACGCCTTAGAGGAAGAGAGCTTCGCGCTGTCCTTGTGAGTGACAACGCCCTGGAGGCCGGGGCACGCTGGCGCTCGGCCTTGGCCGTTTGAAACCGGAGTCTTCGCGGGGTGGGAGACCGCCAAGGCTCAGCACATATTCCCCGGTGTGGATTCCGCCGCTGCTGCGACCGCTGGATTTAGGCCCGGGACTGCGGGGCGGGTGTCGCGCATCTATCAAAGCCTCCATCACAATCCCCCCGCCTCTAATCTTTAGTCGTCAGCAGAGCCTGGCGGGTTTGAGCTGCCCAGGCCGGACCACGGGTTAGAGAACCCTCTACCACAAGGGGCTCCTGATCTAATTGCGCCCCAGCCCCGGCCGGTATCTCGCCCGCGCCCGCTTCACGCTCACAGATAGATAGGTGTGGGGTGATAGTGAAGATGCGGTGAGTAGATCCCGTGGGAAATAAATGCGGAGGAGTCTTAAGATGTCTCATGCGACCCTTTGCTGCTTATATTTGTCCTTTTTGTAATTGTTTCATATCAGATTTTCTGAAAATGGAACCATTTCATTCGTTTTTGATGTCACAGATGCGTTCAGTGTGTTTTATTCTGTTTGGAATTGCTAGATTAGACAATGATCATTTTAATTGTTGAAACTGAGTGATAGGTAGTTAATTTTGGTATTTTTTCTTTTGTGCATGTTTGAAAATATCCATAAATTTTTTTAAAAACGAATTATTTGAAATAGCACCTAATCCAGGCATATTTTTCAGCTCTTCCGCTTCTGATGCAGAATTCGATGCTGTGGTTGGATGCTTAGAGGACATTATCATGGGTAAGCGTCCTTGCCACAATCTGACCTGTGGACTGTTTAGTTCTTAGACCCTTGCTTTTAAGGACATTGAAATCAATTTAGTTTTTAAAAGAGGGAAAACATCAAGCTGCATATAATTTTAATGTAGCTCAATGTAATATTAAGCTTTACTGTGGTTTGTCTTAGAGGCAGACAACCCATTGACTCCTTAAAACAACTAACACCTGTCGATTCAGGAGTTGGGAAAGAACTTTCAGGTAATCGTGAACCCAGAAGTGATGGGGCTCCTGGCAGAACTTCAGGAAATACTGACCTACTTTATTTCAGAGACTAAGAACAATTTCGTTTTTTAGTTTTTAGTTGTAATAGTTTTGTGACATAAACCACAGCACAAATGTCCATGAAGAAAGCAAGGTCGTCATACTTTTCAGCTGGTTCTGTATTGTCCTAGATTATGAGTTCCTGTTTGTGGGTTCATTTTGGCATCCATAAGTCCTACTGAAAAGCAGTAACACACTAAAGGTTTAAGACAAGTATGTGGGAGAGAAAAACAAACTTGAGAAAGTTTTGTCTATTGATTTTAAGTTTTCTGAGAATTAGGAAAAGAACAGTTATTTGGTGTTATTAACATTGTTTTTTAGTCTAGTTTAGTCTGAAAATCACTGACCAAGTTTTTGTACCTTTGGGTCCAGTAAAGATTCATACCCTTAACCCTGTACATAGATGTTTGTAATTCATCTAAATTACACCTCGCAATCCTATATAATAGGTACAATGATAATCCTCGTTTTTCAGTCAAAGAAACCGGAGCTTAGAGAAATTAAGTAACATGCCCAAGGTCACACAGTTCTCAGTGGCTGAGATAGGATTTGAACCCTGGCAGTCTAGTCCCTGTCAGAGCCCATACATTTCTTCACTGCACTGTTGCCATCACTGCTGCTGAAATTATATTAAAATAAGAGAACCATTTCATTCCTTTATGGTAATGTGAAGGAGTTCCCACGCCGCCCTGTATGGGTGTGTGTAGAATAAACTGGATGATGGTGTTGGTTGCACAATGATGTGAAGGTTCTTAATGCCATCAAACTGTACACTTAACAGTGATCAAAATGGTAAATTTTATGTTGTGTGTATTGCATTACAATTTGGAAAATAGAAAAAGACCAGATTGGTCTGTTTCAACATTTAACACTTCACTGATATACATTTAGCTTTTCCTCTCCTAGAGACTGACCATTGAGAAACCAGTTCTGACATATAATTCCCGCCTATTTATAACTCAGAATTGGTTTTAGTCTCCATTCAAAAATAAATTTTCCTATTGTGGTTCAGATGACGAGTTCCAGTTATTACAGAGAAATTTCATGGACAAGTACTACCAGGAGTTTGAAGACACAGAAGAGAATAAACTCACCTACACACCTATTTTTAACGAATACGTAAGTAAATTTCTATTTCTCATACCAGAGACTAGGATTTCTTTAATCTCTGAAATTTGCTTTACTTTTAAAATCCCACCAGTACCCTGCCAGGAATAGTAATTAGAATCTGGTTTAGTTCTCATCTCCTGTTGCTTTCTTCCAATAGGCTTTTGAGGCAGTTTTCCAGATGTTTGATGAGTTAACTTCTATTTTAAAAGATATGTGGCTTTATCATAATCCTGCTTTCAGGTGCCCTTTGTGGGGACACCTTGCATTTATATTTGGCATTTGGACCTTTTGGCTTTCACAGTTTTTTTTCTATCACCTAATCCAGCCAGGTACGTGTGACTGTCAGGTAAAAGTGAAAACCAAGACCGAGATCACTAACTAATTGGTGGCAGAACCAAGACTAGAACCCCCAAACCTCGACTCTTGACCCTGGGATCTTTCCACTCTGCGGAAGGCCCCGGAGCCTCCTGGAACGATCTCATCTGTCTGAGAACGGGTTGGAGCGTTCAGGACTTTCTTTCCTTAACATGGAAGCTTGGCATAGGCAGCGCAGGTTTCCTAAAGCCAAGCCTCAGCTTCTAAGCCCCCTGCGATTGGACTGTAAGCTTTCGTGTCTGTTCTATTTGCACAGATTCCATCTGCGTAGGAAGAAAAGCCCCACTTCATTCCTTCCTTCCTGCCATGGGGGTGGCAGCCTGGCTGCTCTCTCTGCCTACCTGAGAGCATTCCTCTTAGCAGTGTAGTTACCTGTCAGTGCCTCTCTCCCTTGGTGGGCCAGGTCAGCTCCTCCAGAACAGGACAGGAGCTGTGTTTTGGTTCTTTGTTATCCCCAGCACTCAACACAGAGCCTGTCACATAAAATAGGCTCTTAGGACAAACTTTCTGAAAAGAAGTCTTGTTTTCCTAAAGCGCGTGTGGTCTGACAGATCCTTTCACTTCCAGATCTCTCTGGTAGAAAAGTACATCGAAGAACAGCTGCTGGAGCGCGTTCCTGGATTTAACATGGCAGCTTTCACGACGACTCTACAGTAAGTCGCGCTTCCTCCTGCTTCGGTTTGAAAAAAAAAAAAGACATTTTTTTTTTCAGTGCTTGGACATCAAGGCTTAGAGCACTAAGCGGTTAGGTCCTAGGTGGGAGGGCCCTCCAAACCTTCGAATGAAATCTTGAAGAGACAGAATCTGTTCCATCATTTATCATGAAACAGCATCCTTTTCTTCTGCAGGCACCATAAAGATGAAGTGGCTGGTGACATATTTGACATGCTCCTCACATTTACGGATTTTCTGGCTTTTAAAGAAATGTTTCTGGACTACAGAGCAGTAAGTCACTCTTAGCTGTTTAGTTAGCCATATTGAACCACATAGAAAGTTCCAAGTACTGTTGTTGAACAAACCACCTCCTGTGCTTCTCTCCGTAAGACTGGCCAGTAGCAACTAGCAGGTGTGAGAAAGGTGAGCTGCTGTCCCCCAGCTGGGACCTGGTTCCCTTACTGAGGAATTACATTCTCATGTTTTGATGAAACAGGTCCCAGGGACTCTTAGGAACTAATTCTGCCTTGCCTTTCATATAATACGGGCTCTTAAATAGGAAAAATAAATGTTTTCCAGTGAAGAGAGGTGCACTGTTTAAGCGTGACCAGGGCCAATGCTGAGCAAAATGGAAGTCATCTCCCCTTCCTGTGTGTGCTCCCTGGCGGTCCCACTCACCCTGGGAGCCTCCTTCCCAGGGCCAGGGTTCTGAGCTGGAAAGGACCTCTTTTCGATTCCTTGCCTCTTGAAGCTGTTGTTTTTCCTGTGTAGGAAAAAGAAGGCCGGGGACTGGACTTGAGCAGTGGTTTAGTGGTGACTTCATTGTGCAAACCATCCTCTGTGCCAGCCTCGCAGAACAATGTGCGGCGCTAGCTCCCCCCAGGCAGTGAGTGTGCTCGGGACTGTGGCAGCCCAGGATCCTGGGAGAGGCTGCGGCTAATGACGGAAAAATACATCTTGGAAAGACTAGCTCTGCTCTGCAACTTTTCATTAACGTTAAGTATTGATGGGTCAAAAAAAAAATTACCTGACCCTCCCGGGGCCAGTTTCTCCTGAAAAACCTTGTGTTCAGTAACCCTAGTACCCCTCCCCAAGCAGACACCCCTCTCAGGGGCCTCTGAGCTAGGCTGGGCTGGAGCAAGCCCCCAGCCAGCATTCCACCTGGGGGGCCCTCCCGAGCATACGCATCGGTGTGTCCGCACCCAGCACCAGCCCTTGGTCCCAGCGGGCTTTGCATGAATGTTTCTGTGCACTCCCAGCTTTTTCCATGTCTCAGTTTCGGTCCTTCAGCCTCAGTGGTGTTTTTGACTGTTGGGGAATCTTCATCTAGGATGTCACTCAAGCCAGCTGCCTGTCGATATTTCCAGCGCTCCTGTCACCACAGCTCGTCCGGGCTGTAGGAATCAACTGAGAGAGACGTCCTTTACCTGAAAGCTACGTGTGAACATCAGTTCCTAGTCTGACATTTGCAGTCCTTGTATCACCCTATCTTCTGCTGGTCCTAATGTAGTAGTCCCTGTTTCTAGAACCCTCTTTAAACGTTTTTGAAAAAATATTTTTATAGATGAATACTCAGGCTAACTCAGTGGATATAATCTTGGAATTTCCACGATTACCCACTTAAAGATCAAAGTATTATATGCTGTGTGCTTTTTAGTTGTTAGTGCTGTGAAAGCAAAAACGCTCTCTCTGTTGGCGTTCCCGTTTTCCCGGGCACCAGTGAGTGTGCGCTCGGCCCGGAAGGAGATGAATGGTATCCTTGTCTTAGAGCATGTTAAGTGTTTATGCCGTTTTGCTTAAAACCCTTTCTGTACAAACTAGTTCGTTAGGTTTTCTGTCGGGGTTGGGGCTCTGCAGGTCCTTCATCCTGTCAGACACTTCCTACCAAGGTGGGGTTTTCCTGGTCATCTGTCTGCTTTGATTTAAAATACTGGCTTAGTACAGTGTTTGACAGAACATTATCGACCAGAAAACAGGGACATCACATCTCTAGAAAGAAGGAAAAACATAGTAGTTCGATTCCCAGTGCGTACCTTAAGATTTTTTTTTTTTAAGTGAAGAATCTACTCATTTTTCATTGGCTATTCTGATTGTAAAGAGCTGTATAGGCTGTGATTTCTGTACTGATGTGGCGCTCATTAAACACTTTTTGTATTACGAGTAAAATTTGAGGTGTTTTGTAAAAATCATGACTCTAAACAAGTCATCTTTGCTACAGCCGCCGCCATCGCGTTAGTACTGCTTTGGTCTTTCAAGCCGAAGGCTCTCAGAGTCAGCCTTTTGAAATGCTCCTTCTCCTGGGCTTGCTTTCTCCCCTTATTCTTTTTATCAGTGGGACTGCCCAGTTCAGGCCGGGCATATCGGAAGCACTCGATGAAGACTCATTGGTTGGTCCACCAGGTTGAGAAAGGTCAGGTGGACAAGTCCAGAAATGAAATTATGAAAAAAGAATGAGAAGGCAAACAATTCTTTTCATCCTTTTCCACTCAGAGGAGGAAACAGGCAAGCTTGTTGTGGTTTAATATTATTAGATTAAGCCTTCCAATTTCTTTTAAAACAAACTAGAAATCTGTCCCTCCATCCACACTGGAACTTATGTCATCACGTGCTACCTGGGGCTCAGGCCCGGCTTGCCCAGCCTCAGGAGACAGTTGCATTCTCTTATTGCCAAGCTCTTCTCGCCCATGGAACATGATATTCACCCAGGCTGCAGGGCCTGAGGGTTGGGTGGGAGAGGCACTGGCCAGAACCGAAGGTGGTGGTTTGACTAAGCTTGTTAACGGCTCTGCTGAAGCAGGCTCTGTATCAGGGTGTCGGAAACCTCTAGGACTTACCTAGCCCTTTGGTTTTTTTTCTAAACTTCAAAAGAAAATGGGTTGATCCTTAAAACTAAACACTCCGATGGCTTAATCCTGGAATGACTAATTTACTATTCAAACTGAGATACTTGAGAATAAAAAGGAATTCTGTTAACACTTATGCCAGGATAACAGGCATAGGCTGGGCCTGTCCCAGGCTAACTGGGCATGGGTATCCGACTTAATCCCCATCCCTTGGTAATGGGGTAGCTCATCCACAACAGTTTGAATCGAGTTACATTTTAATTGTTCCCAGTTTTCAAAAAAGGACCAAGGGGTACCCAGAAATGCCTTTGGCTTATTATTCAGAGCATATTTCTCTAGTGGTAGAAAAATAAGTTTTAAAAGGACCCTCACCCCTACCATCTCTACCAGCTCCATGTATCAAGCATGGCCACTCACTATGATTATATGATCTCCGAACTTCCAACTTTATTTAAAGGCAGGTGACATATCAATCTTAAGTTCAACAAGATGACTTCACCTGCCTAAAGCTAGGATGCTAAATGCTTTATTGTTAAGCTGGGACCCTTTTGAGAATAAAAAGAGATGCTATTAAATTTATGCCAGGACAAAAACAACGTAAACTGAGCCTGTGCCAGGCGAAGCAGGCAGGAAGTTCGTGGGCCTACCTCGGATCACAGAAGTGGCTGGTGGTGCTGAGTGACTCCAGAACAGGAATTGCACTATCGTGGGCATTTGGAACCTTTGTCCTGTTGTACCCTGCAGCTTCCTGGCGTTTATAACCATCCACAACCACAACTCTCCAGCACCTTTTCAAATAAGTTCTTCCATCTTTATTTGTGTAAAAAAACAACAACAAAGTCACCACCAAGCACAGGACAACTCACCAGGCAAGGTCTTGATTCTCCCTCCTCCATGTCCCATGTGCCTAATCAACAGTGTCAGAAAGCAGTTGGTACCGGCGTTAGCTTTTCCCAGGGGACGATTACAAACACGAGCTTGGGAAAGCGAGGGAAGCCCCGATGGGATTTCATCACTGAGAAGTCACTTAAAACCAGTTTGCTTTGGACAACCGGTGTGTTTGATACGCAGGAAAGGAGACCGTGCCATCAGAAATGTCTCCCTACAAGCCACATGTTGGCTTGGGGGAGGGTCAGGTCGGAATAGTGTTTTAAGGGATCAGAATGCTTTCATAAGCCCACTCGGCACTCCGGAACCAAGACCACAATAAAGAAAAAATCATGCTGCTTGTTAGGCTTATTCTGTGGTGGGGCAGGGGCTGCAGGTCTGGAGTCCTGTCCTTGTTAGTGTATTTAGTGCTGGTGAGAAGGCTGGGCCCAGCCTTGGTCATTGAAGTCCTCTAAAGACAAAGCAGAGGCAGGGAGCCCCTCCCTCCCCCGTCACCTGCTGCTGAACAACGTGGGTGGGAAGGAGTCTCGGCCGCTGGCCTGTCTCCAGCCCATGTGCGTGCCGACTTGGGCCAGTCAGAGGAAGGTCCGGATTCCTCAGGAGTGCCGGCTGGGCCTGCGTCTGATGGTCAGAAGAGCAAGTGTCGTCCCTTCTGAGCTGACTCCACGGGCTCAGGCCTCGGGCTTGCGGGGCCACCCTGCACCGTGACCCAGCTGCAGCCTTCAGCCCCAAGGCAGGCCGTGGCACGGGCATTTAGGAGTAGCCACCAGCCATCTGACTGGTGGCTGCATTGCTGCCCACTCCTCGCCAGGCCTGGAAGCTGAAGAAAGCACTCACTCCATAGGCAATCATCACTAAACACGAAAAAAACTGAAAGAGAAGAGAGCAAAACTGAGTCGTCCGCAGCATGGCCCAAGGGAGGGGTGGTGACAGTAATAAAAGCACCACGTGTACAGCTTGGGACAGGCTGACACTGAAACCTAGGGCCCCTCAATTAACTGAGACCAGTCGCTCTGGCAGCCACACCAACTGCTACTTAACCATACACTCATTTGACATCTAATTGTTGGGGGGCTGACATTGTATTCAAGTGGGAGAAACCGTTAACCACACAGGCAAGGATGTTAGACTGTGATGAGGGCAACTGGATAATGTGCTAACGAGCGACAGGTAGGACCCGCTTGAGACCCATTCCAGGGATTTCGTTTTAAAAAGAACATTCAAAAGCGACCCTAGGAATTTTCTGGAATCAGTTCACAAGTGCCCTACACTAGTACCTGTGGCTGCATTCAGAAGCCCCATGTCTCAATCCCGTCAACTGAGTTCACTTATTTCAAAACCATCCTCACCAGGAAGAGCGCAGGAACCCAGTCCTGGTCTAGGTCCTGCCTGGCCCCGGAAATCGTCTAGGGTGTTGCTTCATCTCAGAGCCTCAGTTTCCTTCCCTGTCAGATGGGACTGGTACCCCCTGTCCTCATTGGGGACTCAGCATCCTGTGAGGAAATGTCTACAGGGCCTCGTGGAATGAGATGTGGCAGGCGTGTGTGTGTTGGGGGGGGGGGCCTGGTTCACTGTTCACTGCCTATTTGACGTGCAGCCTGTTTAGACTCTATGGGAGAGCCTGTGAATGCCCCAAAATGGTCTAAACCAAAAGGTCTTTGCATGTGTCCCTTTGAAGGTGGGGGGTGGGGCAATAGTTTTTAAACAGATTTTCCAAGGACGTACATGACCCCAAATCAGTGTGCCACATCTGATTTACGGCAAAGTTCAACGGTTAACCCCAAACCCATTCACCACCACAAGGAGTCTCCCAAGCATTCTACTTCCTCAAGGTTTTACCGTTAACATGGAAGACTGAAAGCCTGGCTCCTCTGAGACCTGCTGAGATTAGGATGAGAACTCAGGAGGTGGCAGCTGCCTGGAGCAGTGGGGGTCCAGGGGCACAGACCTTGCTTTGGCCAGTCCCCTGTGACTGCCAAGGGCGCCCCGGGAACCATACTCACGGAGGCAGCTGCACGCTGGTTGTACGGCCTGGTGCCCTTCAGAGACGTCGGCTCAACCGCAGCAGAGCAGGTGATGAAGGCTGTGATGTAGAGAACGGTGGCTCCCACGTTGAATATCATCAACTGGCGGGGGGAGGGCGGAACAGGCTTAAGACATGAGACTTCCAGTAACTGGAACCCCCTGGTTCCCACCAGCACACCCCTTAGGAGCCAGAATGGGCTGGGGCTTGAGGACTGGACTTTCCCACTAAAAGGGCCTTGGGAGGCAGCAGTCTGAGGCCTTCTGAGCAGGGAGCGTAAACACACCCAAGGCTGAGGGGAGGGGAAATGGTGGGAAGGCTTGGTTAGGGGCAGCGACAGTCCCAGCAGGCGAAACCCATTCCCGGTGGCGGGAGGTCCAGCGCAGACCTCTGAGTGCAGCAGCTGAAGAGCCCCGGGCTCCTCCTGCTGGCTCGGGGCCAAGCCCAGCTTCCCCCTCCACACACCCCCAAATCCCGGCCTGGCCGTTGCCACACCTGGCTCTGAGGCCAGCCCTAGGAGGGGGTCTCCTATCCCTCTCTGGCCCCAGAGGGAGGAATCTGTCTGCCAAAAGGCCACATCCTAGTCTCAAGGTCCCACATCAAATGTCAGGGTGAGGACCCAGAAGGAGCCCGAGCTGGGCCCGGAGGAAGGCCCTCAGCCGAAACTGGGCCCAGGTGCCACTTCCCCACCGCCTGGCCCCTGAAGCCAGTTAACTGCAGACTGGTGGCCCTCGGACATATTTGGTTCAGTCCATAGATTGTTTTTTAAATTACCAACATTCTAAAATGAGGTTTCATATGAAAACCTGAAGATTTCATAAAAACTTTACATCTTAAAATATCAGATTTGGCACCAGGGGGCCTGCTTCCCCACCAACGACGGCGGACTGAGCGGAGGTGGCTTCCTACAGGCAGCTGGAGGCTGGGCTCTCCTGAACCCCCTCTTCCCACGTCACATATCTTGCCTGCCCTGCAAGGGAGCGTGCAGCCCCCCCATCCCAGAAAAACCCCAATTTGGCAATCCCAATCCAGCCATCTCTAGATGCAGGCGAGCCCTCCCTGCTGAGAGGTCCAGGAGTGTAAGACACCACCCTGCCATCGCGGCCTGGGAAAGGAGTCGCCTGCCACCCACGGCAGGGCTAGAGCTGTGCTGAGGGGCACCAAGGCCCCTCCATCTCTCGAGACGTGGGGCAGGGGCTGGACCCCAGCCAGGGAGCCAGGCCACCCCCTCCTCACCCCGGGATCGTCCCTCCAAGCCCAGTGCCCGCCGCAAACATCGCCTGGCTCCTGCGAGTGATGTCAAGATCTAACAAACCACTTCTGTCTTAAGGATGACTCACGTTTCCTCAGTGTAAAAAGTCATTGAATTCCAAACAATGCTGCCTAGTCCCAGCCTTGCTTGTCTTACAATCATGTGCCTCTCTCTCCTCTCTGCTCACTGAAAGCCTCAGACCCCAGCTGCAGGGGTTTTCCGGGTCAGAGAAAAAAAAACCAGCACTTTCTCTGTGTCCGGCCCGGGTACTTCCTACGGACGCGCTCAGCCCTGTGTCCTGAGGAGACTGACCTGGGTAAACCTGGGACGCCACCCTCTCCGGGGCTGCAGGGGCCTCACTCTGGAGGCAGCGGGTGGCCAGCCCTGTGGCGCCGGAGCCCGTCCCGCACACACTGGACCCGGCCTCCAGGCCCAGGGCTGTCTGTCTGGGCCCAGCTGGATCAGAGACCCTCTGCAACACAGGTCCGAACTCCGACATCCCCCCAAAAAGGCAAAATATTTTCACGACTCCGAATGGCCTCCAGTCTCTCCATCCAACAGCACACTTCTGCTCACTTCCCCGGAGAAAGGCAAGCCTGTGTCCTCCCTGGCTCAGGCTCCCAGTGCTGAGAAACGTTGGACACCCAAGCCATCAGCCCCTCCCCCACCCAGCTCTGCAGGCCTGCTGAGGGCCAGTGAGGACTGCAGCCAATCCCACCCCGCCACGTCCCACTTAGGGAAGGTCACACTGTCACAGCTACTCCCAGAGGCAGAGGGCTTGGCCTGGAACCACCTCCAATGTCCCCACCCAGACTTACCACCAGCGGCCAGGGCACCATGTACAACTTCATGTGCAGCTGAAACAGGTAGATGACAAAGACGACGATTGTCACCAGCCAGAGGAAGACAGCGACGAACATTACCCAGCCATAGGCTGGGTACAGGTGGTACGGGGTGTCGGCAATCAGGGCCCATACCAGCAGCCCCAGTACCTGGAGGGGTGAGACAGAGCCCCCAGCATCAGTCAAGTTGAGGGCCACAGACCAGAGGCCTTTGCCATAACGCTCCCTCTGCAAGACACATACATTTCTCATTTAGTCAAGAAATATTTATGTAGCTCCTGCTGCACACCACTGTATACCAAAGCAAGGCCTTGCCTGGTAGCTTCTTTCAGGTCTCAGCTGAAATGTTTCATGCTCCAGGACACCATCCGCTCTCCTCCAGTCCGGGTTCCAGAACCCTCTTCTGTGCTCCTGCGGCCCCCCAGGACTGGAATTGTTTCCTTCCCCAGACTGAGCTCCCCGAGGGCAGAACGACTGTCTCACTCAGAGCTGGGTCCCAGCATCCAGTACAGGAACCGGGTCCTGCCAAGGGCTTAGTAAAAGCTGCTGAAAGAAGTCACCAGCATGTTCCTGAGGAACAGACAGGCACAGACTCCCAGAGGTGGGAAAATGAGCAGCCTGTGTCCTCTGGGTGACCTCCACCTGGTGCCCCACCAAGCCCTCTCCACCCCACCTTCTCTGATTCTAATTGCCCCGCCTTACAGGTGAAATCGAGCCTCAGAGAAGCCAAGCTGTCACCCTGTTCCCAGGTAGTAGGGTGGGCCCTGGCAGACAGTGTGTGTAGCTACTAACGGCATGGACTCTGGCAATGGCTGCCTGCTTTAAAACCTCCCTCCCCTTACTGAGTGACCTTGTGCAAATCTACAACCTCTCTGTGCTGTGGTCATCTCATCTGTCAAATGAGCATAATGATCTCATCGGGCTGCCTTAAGGACCCAGGAGTTCACGTACGTATGACAGAAGCATTTGCTTTTATTATTCCCAGCTGGGTACACTGCACCTGCCCCAGCCCTCTGGGCCACAGGATTCTACGCAGCCCTCGTGGGGACGCCTGGGGGACCATGGCAGGGTGGGCCTGGCAAAGGGTCTGCTGAGGCAGGGAGCTCGGGAGGCCCACAGCTGCACCTCACATCCTGGCCTCCCTCACACCTCTCCCACCCCCTTCCTTGCTGGCCGAGATCCCCCAAGCCAGGCCGTCCTCCTCCTCCCCAGGGGCATTCTCTGCAGTCCCTGGTCAGCCAGGCATGACTCGAGTTGGTCACTGAGGGGAGGCGGGGTAGGTCTACCATGGGGCTTCGGAGAAAGGCTCCGTTGCTGATGAAGAAAGAAAGAGGCTCTCCTTTCCCCTGTGCGGCATCCAGGCGTGTGGCACCAAGGCTCACAGCAAGCCCGTCACCAGCCCGAGATGTGCCAACCCTCAGTCAGATCACAGAAGAGTGATTCAAGAGCAAAAATCTCTGGCTGCTGGTTTTGGGGGACAAAAAGTTCCGCTGGCAGCTCATCCCAGCTGACGTGCTACCGCAAGCTCCAGGACCAGACTTACTTAAGGGCTCATGACCCAGAGATCGCCAGAGCTGGGTGCCTGCCAGACACCCCATGTAAAGCACCCCACCAAGACCAAAGAGAAGTTTCTGTATCGATCCCCCTATCTGTGGGGTCTGGACAAGAATGACCTCAGCTGAGCGGCCCAGAATCCAACAGCCCCTCTGCCGACCCTCCTCTTCCTGCCCCTCCCTCACAAGAGGCTGGGGAAGGTGTAGCTTCTCTTTCCGCTGCACCATGGGTAAGGGGTGGGGCGGAGCCCTGGGCCTGGGAGTCCCGAGCTGGGTTTCAATCCTATCTGTGCTGTGTGACGCTGGGCAAGCACCTTCCCCTCTCTGTGCGGCTCACCCGGCCGACTCTGGCGAGGGCCGCCCACTAAAATACAGGACCCCCGAGGAACCCTGTTTTGTTCACTGCTGTATCCCCAGTGCCCAACAGCACACAGTACCTGCTCAGTAAATATGTGCTCAGGAGCTAACAGGTCTAAATGTCCTTATCCATGAAACGGGGGTCGAAACCCTGCCCTGCACAGGTGCTAGCGACTAAAAGAGGAAGCAGGTGTAAATCAGTGAATCTGCTCCTCTAACCACCACAAACAGTCTGGCGGTGGCCCATGGCACCCACTCTACAGACAGGCAAGGTGGGCCAGGGAGCAGAGCCTTGCCAGTAGTCGCACAAGCTGGGGACAGAGCCCTTACCAATGAGGACCCAGAGCCAGGGTGTCTCAGCACAGGCCACCCCACACACCCTTTACCACCCGTCCTTAGGACACCCTGCCTGAAACAGACACATCGGGGGGCCAAGAGCCTCCGGAGCTGGGGGAAGTAACTGTTCTTAGCAGCATGTCCTGGGACCCTCCCAGGTGAGAACTGGACATGACAAACGATTCTCTTTTTCCTTAACGCGGTCCTCGCAGGCCTCTATGCACTGTGTTGCCTGGTTCCAATTCTCTGAAAGTAAATTAGAAAATGCAGTGGACTAAAAATCAAGAAAAGACCAATTCAGGTTTACGCTAATGCGCACGTATCAGTTATCAGTGCTATCACTCATAGACTCAGTCCCAGTAACCACTTAATGCCCTCCAGCTGTGTGCCGGGCCTAAAGGAAGCACCTCCCCTCTGATTTCACCCATTCCCCCATACCCCTCTCATCACACTATTTATCATCTCCATTTTCCAGACAGAAGCTCAGAGGGAAATGTGCCCGCGGTCATTCATGGTCACCTGGAAAGAGCAGGATTTGAACCCAGATCGGTCCTTCTCTGGAACCTAGGCCACTAGAGTTACTCAGTGATGCGTGCAAAATGAGGACAACCAGCTGGCTCCGAGGGCCAGGCCCCACGGGCACCCAGGCTCCCCCGTCCCTGCCCTGCCCTCCAGCCCAGCCCGTTTCCAGATGAGCGAGCGCAGCCTCTGGGAGCTGAAGCTGCTGGATGAGCAGTGGGGATCTCTACTGTTCTGCTGCCCTGGCCTTGTCCCCAGGGGGCCGCCTCGGTTTCTGCCCTAGAACAAGGAAGGTCCATTCCACCGTCTGAACCAGACCGACTGTTTTTTTCCCTGTCTCCTCTCTCCCAGCCCCAAGAATCTGAAGGGAGGACCCCCACGCAGGGCCCCATGGAGACCAAGCTCAGGACAGGGCACTCCCACGTTCGCTGACCCCTCTCCTGGCCTGGGAGGTGCTGCAGGGGAGGCTGGGCCCAGGCTTCGTCTCCAAAAGCTGCGGGAGCTGCTGGCCTCCTGGCTGTGGACCCATGTACTCTCGTGGGGAGAAGGGACCCGAGGACTTGTCTTATGCATTCGACAAACACCTGTTGAGCACCTACTGCGGTGTGACTGAAACAGACAAGAAGCCCTGCTCTCGTGGAGCTGCCACCCTGCCAGGGCGAGCCAGCTCGGAACCCAGGATGCGAGTGAAATTCCAGTGGATCTCAGGGTAAGTGCCATGAGGGGGAAAATCCAGCCGAAAAGGGATAAGGAGCGCGGGAAGTGGGGTCACTCGCAATTTTAGATACGAGGTCAAGAAAGATCTCACCGGGAAGGGGACATATGAGCAAAGGCGGGGGGTGGGAGAGAAGGGAGGGAGTTGTGTGGGGAGGAGCAAATCTGTGCCTTTATATCTGGGACCCTCTCTCTGTAGGTGTCTACGCATACATCTGCGTGTCTTACTCTTAGACACACGCACGCACACACGCGCACGCGCACACACACACACACGCACACAGAACCAAACCTCAACCCCTCACCTGTTCTAAACTTTCCGAAGCCCCTGAAATGCCTCATTAGCCAAGCACTACAGATAAACAAAGAGAACTGTCTGGGAACCTCAAAGGTACAGGCCTTTTTTTTTTCTTTTTTCCTGAAAACTTCAAAATTTGGGGATAGGGATTTTCTCTTTTAAACAAGGACTGTGAAAAAGGACACGTTCCTACGTGCCCCAGGACCTTGGCACCTCCAAAAGAATTTGTAAACAATTGGATAACAGATATTTTTGTTGAAAATCACCTGCAGGATCAGAGAGGAGAGAGAATTGTCACAAATGCCAGACCAAGAGGCATCCTCGATTAGGGAAGCCCTGATCTAGTGACTGGTGTCTTTATAAGTGGGAAATTGGACAGACACAGGGCTAATGTCATGTGACGATGGAGGCAGAGATTGGAGTGATGTGTCTTCAAACCAAGGTATGCCAAGGATTGCTGGCAAACACCAGAAGCTTGGAGAGGGGCATGGAACACACGCTCCTTCAGAGTCTCCAGAAGGAATTGACTTCGCCAACAACTTGACTTTGGACTTCTAGCCTCTAGAACTGTTTCAGAGTCTCCAGAAGGAATTGACTTCGCTAACAACTTGACTTTGGACCTCGCTAACAACTTGACTTTGGACTTCTAGCCTCTAGAACTGTGCGAGGATGAGTTTCTGCTGTTTCAAGCCACCCAGTTTGTGGTACTTTGTTGTGGCTGCTTTAGGAAACGAATGTATATCTTTCTTAGCTACTACTCTTTGCATCTGCGGGTGGATGTCACGATCTGACTTAACTGTGATGCCGGCACCAGTTCCGATGGAAGCTTGGCCTACTACTCACTTACTCTCTGGGTTCAAGCTCTGGTCCTGCCCACTTACTAGCTGCATGGCTTTGGGCAAGTTGCCGAACCTCTCTGTGCCTCGGTGCCCTCAACTTTGAAGTGTGCCTACCTCATGGGGTAGTTCTGAGATATTAATGAAGACATATTGATAAGGTACTTAGACCAGCACCTAACAGAGGCTTAACACTCAAAACATGTTCTACCGTCATTATCACTCCGAGAAGTTAGAATGTAGGTTTTCCAGTCCATTCTCTGTGTCTGGTTTCCTCAGGTCTGAATAGTGCCTGCAGTTCCTAGGGGTGTGAGGTCATGGTGAGATAATGAATGTATCTAACCTTGAGCACCAGGCCCGGAGCCAGGGCCCAGCAGATAAGGGCCCTATGTCAGTGCGGGCCTCACCCATCTTTCAGATAAGGCAGATGTGGGCTTATCGGAAGGAGAAGTCCTCAGAAGTCCACCCGCCCAGCCCTAGGACACCTCCTGGAGCTGCACTTCTGCTGCCTCCGGTCCGGGCAGAAACCCGTTACCCCTGTAGGCCTCGGTCTTCCTCTCTGTATAGTGGGAGCAGGGAGGCTACATCCACTGTTCTCCAAGGAAGCCAGACACTCAGTACAGGCCTCGTCCAGGGACCCGAAGCCAGGGAAAGACCACCAACCCCGCGAGCTCTAAGCTAACTCCTCTCACAGCCAAGGACGGTCACCCCAAGCCTCCTTTCAATCCTCCCCATTTCCCGGGCTGGGTCGGAACCTTGTAGATGCACCATGTGGTGTTGGGGGAGTCGACTAACCTTTCTGCTGTTCCTTCATCTGACTTGCTGGGGAGAGTTCGCCTATCCTGGGCCCCTCCCAGGTGTGTCGTGCAGATAAAATGATGTGAAGGAAAAGTTAAAAGCCATCGCATCGTGAGTGGCCATGACGGCTGTTAGACGACAGGGTGTTGGGAAGGGACAACCCCAGAGGGAGGGACAGCACCTCGGAGCCTGGAGGCTGCTACCGAGCTTTCAAACTCAGCACCCACCAGGCAGGCAGGTCACAGAAATGACTAAGGTGGGCCAGGTGGCCTCTGTGGAGCTGGGAGTGTCCTGTTGGTGTCTGGTAGCGGGGGTGGGGGGGTGGGGAGGGGTGGACACAGGCCGAAGCAGCCAGAACTTCTAACTTTTCAAAAAGAGACACTAGAAATTTGAATTTCTACGTGAGATCTTTAGCTCTTTAAAAGTTGAAAACCAAACCAAATGTTTTAGAAAAAATACGAGGGCAGGGCCCACCCATCACACCCAGGGGCTCCCTTTTCCCCCGTGCACCATCCAAGAAACTGAGGCCCAGGCCGATGACGTGAACCCTTCCCGGGCTTTCCTCTCACAGGGACACGGCTAGGCCGTTGGGGACACTCAGAACTTGGCTGAGCAAGCCCAGCCTCCAACCCCGCCCTGGCCCTTCTCCCGACAGTGAAAGGGACTTTATGAGGACAAAAAGCCACCTATTGTGTCACAGGAGACAAAGGCACAGGGGACAGAGGCTCCAGGCGCCTGGGCTGGTCACGGTGTCGCATGCCACCCGCTCCCTGTGCAGAGAGGGTCGGGCTTGTGGGGAAAGCTTCTTGGAATTCCCGTGCTACACACTCTGGGCTTTCCAGAAGCCTGGGGGCATCACTCGCCAGCTCTGCGGGAGGGGCGAGAGTAGATGAGAACCCTGCCCGAGCCACTGCCCAGCCTGCCCCGGCATCGTCTGCTCTCCCGAGCCTCCCTTTCCTTATCTGAAAAGTGGGCATGTGAGCTACCAAATCCAGTCCCTCAGTCACTGAACAAACTCTCCCGAGGGCCGCTCTGTCTGGCCAGGCGCAGCAGCTCCCAGCCCAGGCTGTCACAGGGAGAATGACAACAGATCACCTCCAGGGCTTTCTGAATGAGGCCTTTATCACATTACCTGTCATTTCTGAGTCCCAAGGCTCGGAGATTTTTCTAAATCACAGAGATGGAAGAAGAGGTTCCTACATACCTACCCAATGGCCCAGACACCCCTAGAGGTCCCGAACGACATCCTCCAGCCCCTCCAGCCCCTCCAGCCCCTGCGTGCATGCCTCATGTCATGGAGCCCGTTGCCCCCATTGCTCCTTTGGGGGCTCCCTACCTAAGGGTTTTAGAAAAATATTCCCAATGCAAAGCTCAAACTGCATCCTGCTCACCCCCACTCCCCACCTGAGTTCCCGGAGACCAAGCAGTTCCCCCGCAAACCACCCCCAGGTATATAAAGGCTGGTGGGGGCCCCTTGAGTTACATCCCCAAGGCTCTCCCTGGCTCCCAGGGCAAGTGGCAATGCTCCTGAGTTTTCAGAAATTCAGACCTCACCTGCCTGCCCTCCTTCCCTTCTTCCCTCACTCCCTCAGGGGTCTCCTGGCCCACCCCAGAAAGCCTACCTGTGCCTCCCAGCACCGAGACCCTTATAGCCATACAGAGCCCTCCCAGGAAGACCTTGGCCCTCTTGTAAAGCCCCCAGTCACATCCAGCCCCAGCCCCCTCAGCCTTCCTCCCTGAGCCCAGCTCTCTCCATGCAGAGCACTTGCCCCATTTCACAGATGAGGAAACCGAGGCTCTGGGAAGATCTGGACCGGGCCCGAGGCCGTGACTGACTGTGTGGTGGGAGCATCGCTGTCCTGGAGGCCAGATCAGAGAGAGGCAGGGCCAGCCCAGAACCCTGGGTGGACAGGATGACGGAAACTCATATTCTCAGCATGCAGACAGGTCCCCATCCTGCCATCAACCCTCCAGAGAGAGGTGACTATTGGGAGCATTCGGACCCTCACGGCGCTGTGAGGCCTGGCTTCTGCCTAATGTGAGGGTCTTCTCTATTATCCGACTTCTTCCTGAGACACTGGCTCTAGTCCTGACTCCAGCACTAATGTTTTGGGTGACCCTGAGCAAGCCCCATCCCATATTAACTACAAGGAGGGATAGGTGACCCCGGCTGGGTAACCTTACACAGGGTGGCAGATTATCTGTTGTCTGACACTCCCCCCGTCCCCCCCCCCCCCACACACACACACACTCCTACTGAAGCTGGAATGTCCCAGAACAGGCTCTGGGCCTCGCCTGCTCTGCAGCCTTTGCCTTCCTTGCCCTCTATGATACCCTGGAGTGCCACCCCGGCCTCTCCCTCTTGGACTAACCCAACCCTGTTAGTATCCAGGGCTAGGTTCACTGGGCTGCCAAGAAAAACAGGCTCTCCTCCGCACACTCACATTCCAACTCGCTATGGGGTAGATGATGCAGGTTTTCCAATCTCTGAGCAGGACATCAGGGCCTGGACCTCCCTGAATGCCACCACAAACAACTTATCAGTGACAAGGAGTGACCAATGCTTGGCTCTGCCACTCGTACAGAAACAGCAACCACCCATTGCATGGGGACAGCTTTACAGCCCTTACCTCTGTCAGCCCTGCTGTGAGCCATGTCCTCATTCCACTTACAGATGGTAAAGAAAACTGCCCAAGGTCACCTAGCCAGTAACACTGAATTCACGGCTATTGCTTGCAGCTGTGTGATCCTGGGAAGGTGTCTTCCCCTCCCAGGGCCTGAGGGACCTTCAAGTGCTACCTTCATAGCTTTTGCAGTACCCACAAACTACATGAACTATTTTTTACTCAATATTTTCATTTATTTGAAAGATTTTTTGAAAAGTTATTTATTTTTTAAACTCATAATATATGTGACATGGTACATAACAAAATGGTGTTTTTAACACATCTCCCTCGTCCCCAGATACTCAATTTCTTCCCCAGGGACAACTAAGAGTGGCTGCTTACGTGCCTCTCCAGAGACTGTCTACACACACATGTACACACGCTTCAGACAGGTGTGTCTGCATATAGTCCGTGTGCATTTCTCCCATACAAATAATAGTGTTCTACACATACAGTTTTGTACTTTGTTTTTTCCGCTTAACCACATAGCCTGGAGAATGTCTATATAGGGCTGCCCTATTATTTTCTTTAAGGGTATCTTTTTACTAACTGCATAACAGGCTATTGTAGAAATGTATCATATTTAACTAGTTCTCACTGATGAATGTATATATCACACACAAATTAGTTAATTATTTTAAAAGGAAATTTTTATATCACTAAAAAGTGGGAAACCTGCATCATCTACCACAATAGAAGCTAACTATAAAATTAAGTAGAACGAATGTATAACAGTGTTGCTACATCCTAGATAGATACAGTTGTCTCCTAGGGTCCAGAGCTCCCTATTTAAAATAGGGCGGTGAGGGATGGGAAGGTGCTAAAGATACTTTAGCAGCAAAATGAGACTGTCCTCTCTAGTAGTGTCTTTCAGGGGTATGACTGACACTTTCCAAGTTCTACATAGCAGAATTTCTTTATTACCTAGGAGTGGGAAAGTCCTAACTTTGAATCGATTTCCAGAAGCCAGAAAGAAAAACGGAAAAAGAAAGAAAACAAAAAATTGAGCAACATAAAAACAAGTCTGTATGGCAAAACAAAACAAAAAAACCACCATGAGCAAAGTCAAAAAACGAACTAGGAAAAAAATATTTGCAAATTATCTAGAGCTCCTACAATTGATAAGACAAAGACCATCAACTCAGTAGAACGGGGAAAGAATACAGACAAGGAAATACAAACAGATCTTAAACATTTTTAAACCTCACTCATAAAAGAAGTACAAAACAATGCTACATCCACCTGCCATTTCACCCATCGGACTGTGGGGACAGGCACTGTACCTGGTAATACACTTAGGAGGACGGATATGAACCCTACAGAGGGCATTTGGCAATCTCTACCAAAATTACAAACTCACATACCCAACCCAGCGGTCCCACTTCTGTACAGTACAGTACAGATGCACTGGGTGGCTGGCAGCGGCCAGAGTGGAAACCCCAAGTGTCTGCCAATGAAGGGGCGGGCCACACAAATCACACCACGGTTGCACAGTGGGATGCTACAGAAGCCGTCTCGCTCCACACATCAAGAGCCAAGGGCCGCCAAGGCACATGTTTAAGTGAAAAAGAAAAGATACAGAAGGACTCGGACAGACTATATCCCCAGGGTAAAATGGGGAGAGGTGGGCACCTATCTGCACATTTCCACGCATCTCCTTTAAGAAACTCGAAATGGTATCTGGGAAACTAGGAAGCGTGGGACAACTCTAACCAAAAGGGACAGATTTTTCACAGTGTTCTTTCTCACTCTATTTATTCCAGAGCATTGTAAATATATTACCTATTAAAGAAATTAAGTAAATAAAGGATTAAAAAAAGATACAAACAGCACAATGTGCACTGATACAGAACATCTTAGGTGTTTTGCCAAGGGGGAAAAAGGCATGGCAGGGCACGAGCATGCAGGGCACGAGCATGCAGTGCTCCCCCTTTTTTTTTTTTTTAAGTGAGGATAGGTGTTCTGTGTAGAATTATGCATCGACTGGCCCTGGAGCCCTGCACACATTATGATGGCCGCCTCACAGGACTGGTCAGGGATAAGAAAGAGTCTCTTTTTATTGATAACCCTTTGTACTGTTTGGCTGTTTTGCTATATGTCTGTATAATTTTTTTCAAACAATAAAACAATTTTTAAAAATGGGTCCATCGGTAGAGAAATGACTAAAGAGCTGAGGCCACTGTGACATCGTGGACTACCCTGAAAGACTTTAAAAGGGGGGAGACAGCTCTGTATGACATGAAGAGACTGCAGGGGCCCTGAGGGGGAGAAAAGCAACTTCTGGAACAAAGGATACAGAATAAAATCATCTATGTTTTTAAAAATGCATCGGACAAAGAACTGGAAACACCCCGAAACAGTGGTCCCCTTGGGGAGAGGGGTTGGTGATCCAAGAATAAGTTTAGCCTTATCTGTAACAGGTTTTTCTTTTTTTTAAGGAGAATGTGTTCATATATTTATTACACAATTACAGTTTAATTCCAAATACTCAACACCCTCTCTGTCACAGTGGGGAGTGTGGGCGGAGCTAACAGTACAAGGCACTGGTTTGCTCCGTGTTGGAGGAAGCCCGTGAGCATGCAGGGCTTGGAATGCTGCACGTAGAGACTGAACCCACAGATCTCAGAGCTAAGGAAAGCACTAGGAGACCCCAACAATTCAATCCCAACAGGACCAAGCTCTGCTCGTACTTCTTAGACCCCAACAACCTCACCTAAGCAGCTTCTTCCTGGAGGTCAGAGCTGACCTTCAAGGCCCTGCCCCATTCCTGGCTTGCCTGCTGGGGCTGAAGGCAGAGCTAGGAGCACCTCGAGGAAGAGTTTTCTAACACTCCCGAGTGCACTAGGATGGAGTAGGCCGCCTTGGGAGGGACTGAACTTCCTGTCCCTGGAAGCTTGCAAGTTCATGTTCAGCATGCACCACAGGAACTCTAGGAACAAGCATAAACGCCCTAGGACTCTATGACACCTGTGAATTCTAAGTGCCCTGCATTCCAACATAAGTGCCCTGCAGGCTTTGTCTTCCATAGTCCTCATAATCCCACCATCACCATTTTACAGACAAGGAAACTGAGGCTCAGGGAAATTAGGGAATCTATTCAAGATCACACAACCAGGAAGGGGCAGAGCCAGGATTTGAACCCAAGGCTTTCTGCTTCCAGGCCTGTGCTCCCACCAAAACTCTTAGCACCACCACAGGCCGGATCATTGTGTTCTAATGGCAGGTGAGACTTCTGATCTGTTTACTTACCTGCAAACCAACCCAGGAGGCAGGACAAGAAGAAAAGAAGGTGCCAAAGGCAATGGCCCTGTTATCACAGGACATTCCGATGGCTAGCTCCTACATCCTGGGCAAAAAAAACCGCCCAAGCTATGGTCTGGTTCTGATCCTCCTTAGTTCTGCCCCCTTCGAGACATTTCAGAGCCCACTTCTGTCAGGAAGCCTCCCCTAGCGGCCTGACTCCTGATAAGTCTTCCCTTCCTGAAGTCCCTCTCTTCCCCTCCAAAGTACCTAGGAACTCCCACCTCCCACCCAAAACAAAACAAAACAAAAAGCAACAACAACAACAACAACAACAAATAATAATAATAATAATAGTAATAAAAACAGGAAGCTAGAGCCAGGCTCTTAATTCTCACATCCGAGTGCAAATCCCAGCTCTGCCACTCTACCCTATGACCTTGGGCAAGTTTCTCTCCCTCTCTGAGCCTGCTGCCTCACCAGGAAACCCAGGTAAGATCGTCCTTCTCCTCAAGACTTGGGGAAGATTTAAAAAATAAGAAACACGGGCACTTAACAGCATTCATTTCATACTAATTCTATAAAGGCTTTCGGACCAGCCATAGGCACAAGTTAACCACAGCTTCCAGAACATTCCTCTACTCCACTAGCTACCCAACGGTCTGCAGCATTAAAGTCTCTGGGTTATTACAACCAAAAGAGTTGCCTCTAGATCGAACTTGCCTGCTTCCTTTTTTAAAGATGCTATTTACATAAATTCATGTTTTCCTTTTTGCCTAGGCTGCTAGGAAGCTCAGCAAAGAATCAACTGCCTCAAAATTGCTACAACTTCATGCTATAACGATCTTTTTAGTTAAGTCAATCCCCCCCAACACACCAACTTTCAAAAATAAATTAATTCTTCTGTCTTATGCGGCTTAATATAATACATTCCATCTACTATTCCTTCAGGAAGTAGGTGGAAAGGGCAGAATGACAAATCTGTAAACACTGAGGTTGATTTTTCAGGACACGCGTAATGTTGGACATAAAGCCCATCTCAAGGAGCTGAGGCCTTTCTAGCTGCCCTGTGCCCCACTCCCTGGCCCCTCTTCTCACGTCTGGACCACGTCACCAAACTCTGGGAAACAGAGGGGTCTGACAGAAAATTAGCTTTCATCTTCCCATTTACCACCTCCTCCATGCAGCCTTCCTTGATCCCCCCATGAAAAGCACACCCTCTGGGCACCTCTCTCACAGATCAAGAGCTCCTGGAGAGCAGGCTCTGGACCGGAGGTCTCCATCACTCCCCTCAACAGCACCAGACCCTGTGCCCCAGAGGAGCAAAGCTGAGCATGATCATAAGAGCACAGGCCAGAAAAGTCAGGCCGCTCAGGGCTTAGGTCCCCTGTGGCAGAGGGCCATGAGATCTTCGGCAAAGAACTGACCTCTGAGCCTCAGTTTCCTCACCTGTAAAATAGGGAGGAAAAAGAAGATATAAAGCCCTTGGCAAAGGGCCTGGAGCCTAGTGGGGACCTGACTGGTGGGAGCTGTGGCTTCCCAGCAGATGTTGGTACCCGTTGAGTGAACCCCGCTGTGTGAACCCCGCTGTCTCAGACCCAGTGGAACTGTCCGTTGCCAGAGAAACAACTCAAGAAGCAGCTTCCAGAAGCAGACGTGAATGCGCTAAAAGGTGCAGCCCTTCAGAAGTCTGATGGGAGACCTTGGTCCTTCCGCTAGAACCTCAGCCACAAAAGCACCGCTGGGAGTGCAGAGGAGGACCACCTCACCCACAACCAGGCCCTGGGAGTCTGGATGTGTGTCCGCATCTGTGCAGTGGGACCTAAATGCTCGGGACTGGGCCGCTGAGCCCACTGGGACCCCTAAACCAGAGACACAGGAAGTCACCGAGGTCCCTGCAGGCACAGCAGGATACTCCCCTTACTCCAATTCTCACTGTTCACATGCAAAAGGAGCTGGAGGTTCCGGACCCGTCTACCAGGAGCCGACCCCAGGGTCCACCCCAGCGCTACATCACTTGGCCCAGTAGAGATCTCTCCGCTGGTCCAAAACCTCCCAAGGCTGCCGGTGGAACACGGTCACCACCTCTCTCAAAAGGTACTCAAGGTGCGCTCAGTTTCTGGCCACCCCAGAAACAAATGCTTCAAGTCCAGTTTCAACACCCCGTTGGCCACCGTCCCTCCCCTTCCTCTCCCTTCTCCCCTCCCCAAACTGGCTCATACAACTTCCTGCCCTTTGAACACCCTTCCCCTACCTCCGCCTCAGATTTCTGTCAAGTCCCTGCTCAAAAGTCACCTCTCCTCCATGAACCCTCCTGGACTTAGAACTGATCTCCCTCTCTTCTGCCCGTTCACACGGCTGGGGCCCGGGCTTCCCTCCTGGGCTGTCGTGCCATTCACAACCACCGGAGCCTGGCACAGTGCCCAGCTCCACACAGGCTCTCCCTACCTGTCAGCTTCCTACCGAACCCCGACCCTACCCGCCATCTCCGAAACAATTCTTGCAGAATTAAAAATATAGCTTTCTGGGCTGCACTTCCTGAGATTCAAATTCCAGTTCCACATCTTTTCCGGAGGTGGGGACCAAGAATCTACATTTTAAACAAACCTCTCCAAGGGCATCTGAGGCTAGGGTGGGGGAGGGGGGCTCACAGGGAAGAACGGAGTAATTCGGAAACAGAGGTATCACTGACCCGGGAGGCAGGCCCCCACCTGGGCTGGGGGTGGGAGGTGGGCGCAGCGACCCAGCCTTCCAGCCCGAGCCTGGCAGCCTTGCTAGGACACAGCAGTCACAGGACGGCAGGAGGGGCCCTGAAGGAAAATGGACCCTCGCCCACCTCCGAGTCCCCCTAGTCCTCTCAAAATGGCCCAGGCCCTCGGCTGGGGGAAAGCTTCTCACAGGGGCATATTCCTGACTCGCACCAGAGGATACTAGGGGAAGAAAGCTGACCTCCCCGCTCCAAGTCTGTAACGAGTATGTGTAGAGGGGAAGTGGGGTGTTCTCAACGGTCTGCCTCAGCTGGGGTCTTCAGAGGGTCTCAAAGACATAGGAGTCTTACCCCTGGCTTCCCACAAGTCACTCCTCCCAGCGCTGGGCGCTGAACCTCCGCCCGCGAGGCCCGTCAAACCCGCCGGAACCCGGCGGGTCACCCAGCGTAAGCCAGAAGCGCCCGGCTCCGGCACGGGGGCCCACAGGGCCATGCCTAAGTGTGTGCGTTGAAATAGATGTGCCCTCTCGATTAGACCATGGGTGTTCTGGGGTGCAGCCACGCGGAGCCGCAGGGAGCTCGGCAGAAGGTTAGCCAAGAGTGGACTTTGCCTGAGGCTGGGTCCTCTGGAGGGCGGGGGCACTGTCCTTGCAAAGACAGAGAGGTACGCAGAGCCCGAGGACACCTAGCGCCCTAGGCACATCCAAGAGAGTCGACAGAAGTCAGACCGTGGCTCATGCGAGACTTTCTGTGAGGGGCCTCTGGTGACCACCTGGGGGGATGGAGGGGCGTTGGAGTGGGCTCTGAACACCGGCGCATGGCGAGTGTGCTAGCATGGACCGCAACAGGGACTCTCGAGGTGAGAGGGTGCCAGGGTGATCTCCGGGGCATCGGTCCTAGAGGCGCCCCGGGGTAGGCACGGCGCGTCGGGGCGCGTGTGAGCCTGGGCTGGGGGTGTACGAAGTGCGAAAGAGGGCCTCCCGGGGCTCCCGATCCCTCCAGGCCCCGCGGGTACCCCACACGCGG
>NW_006433950.1:7422167-7448109 GCF_000325575.1 Pteropus alecto
GTCCGGGCGCAGCGAGGAGACGGAGGCGCCGGCGCCCTGGGCTGGGCTGCTGGTCCGCGTGCTCACTTTAGACGGGAACTCGGCCATTGCGGCTCCACTCGCCTCCCGAGGTCGCTCAGGCCGCCGTCGCCGCCCCTGTCGCGGTGGGTACCGGCTCCCGCGCCGCTCCTCCCGGGGGGCTCCCGCTCCCGCTCCCGCCGCGGCTCCCGGCGCTCGGCGCGGCGTCCAGGGAGGGAGCCTGGAGCTGCCAGGTGCGGCCGGAACTCCCGCCCCGCCCTCGCTGTGGGACCCGCCCTTTTAACCCTTCGCCCTCCGCCGGCCGGTCAAGCCTCGAAACACACGAAGTCGCGTCCACGTTACAGACCGGGAAACTGAGGCCGCGGTCAATGAGACGGCGGGCCGGGACCAGTCTAGGTAGCTGCGCGTTTCTGTCCCAACGAGAGCCTCCTGCTAGGAATTTACATCGCTGCTCCGCGCCCTCCTAGCCGGTGACTTTACCGGCTCTCTTCTGGTTGTCGCTAGGGCTCTGGGTGCCCACAGACGAGCCCCTGCACCTCTCTTTGCGCTCTCCTTATTAAAGCGAGATCAGCACCCCTGTTTAGCTACTCCTAAGGAGTCCTGGGAGACCAAGCACCCAGGAGGGGAGGATCTGGGCAAACTGTGGGTGCGTGTGACTCAACTGATGTGATTTGCAGGTCTAAACATACCGAGCAGTAACTTAGAAGATCGCTGAGCCTCCGTTTCCTTATCTGTCATATCGATAGGGGTGTGAATGGACCTGGCCTCACAGAAATACCGTGCAGAATAAACGAGGCTCCCGGCATGCAGTGAGCAGGGGAGCAGAGGTGATTTGGACTTATGGTTTCATTGCCCGACCTGTACCCCGAAACACACACACACCTTCAGAATACAAAGGCCTGCACATATCATTTCATTCACCAACCAATGTTTGCCGAGCGCCAGGTTTGTCAGGCCCTATCCCGGGCCCTGAGACTCACAGCTGGGAACGAGGCAGACAAGCCCTTCTTGGATCCCACTTTCTTGTGGGGTGACAAGTAGTAAACTGGGGAGAAAAAAATAACTGCAGATAGCGACAAATGCTGTGGCTAAAATAAACAGGGGGATGTGTCAGAGGCAATTTTCGATAGAGTCATCAAAGAAGACCTCTCAGAGAAGGTGACATTTTTGCAGAGACCTGACTCAGTAGTAGGGGCCGGCCTTGGGAAGAGGTGGAGGAAGAACTTGGTAAGTGCAGAGGCCATGAGGCCGGAAGAAGCTGGACAGTTGAAAGAACAGAAAGAAGACCCGCTATGGCTAGGGCAAAGTGAATGAGGGTGACACGCGGACAGGGACAGGTCGCGAAGGGCTATTTAGACGATTGTATTAATCTCCTGTGGCTGCTGGAACAGATTACCGTGAATTTGGCGGCTTAAAAGAATAGAAATGTATTTTCTCACAGTTCTAGAGGCCAGGAGTCTGAAGTCAGTTTCACTGAGCTAAAATCAACGTGGCCGCTCTCCATCTGGGGCCCTAGGAGATAATCTGTCCATGGCTCTTCCAGCTTCTGGGGGTGCCTGCTGGCATTCCCTGATTTATGACCTCATCACCTCAATCTCTGCTTCTGCGATCACACTGCCTCCTCTTCTGTGTGTATCAGATCTCTCCATGACTCCCTCTTGTCAAGATACTTGTGATTGGGTTAATCCCAATCCACAGAGGTAATCCAAGATAATCTCCCCATATCGCAAACACTAATTTAATCTGCAAAGACCCTTTTTGTTCGTAAAGTAAAATTTACAGTTTCCAGAGATAGGGTCTGATATTTTTGGGGGGTCATTCAGCCTGCTGTATAATGGAGGGGGTTAACATTTTGTTGTAAAGCCTGGAGGGTTTCAAGCAGGATGGCAGCAAGATCTGATTTGAAAACAATCACTGGCTGATGCTGATTTAATCCTTTACTCACTGAACTGGATGTTCAACCACCTCACCCCTACACACCTGAATCCACCCTCCGGTAGGTACTCAGGAAATAAGGAGTATTTCAGAGACCAGCCTCTCCCCTTTCCGTTTGAGCCCATGTGCAGAACGAAGCTCTTGGGTAAACCCTTAATTTTATTATGACACAGTAGACAATAAGGTGATTGTTTCTGAGGCAGATTCTAAAACAGTAGAGTGGTTTTGTTTGGGTTTGGGTTTGGATTTTGTTTTTTGGTTAATCCCACTTTCATTCCTTTCAAATGGCAGCAAGCAAGACTCAATCACTGTATTGTTTTTGACTTTGATGTTTTCTTGGAAACCAACATCGCTCGCCCCCTAGTCATAAACAGCGGGAAGGGACCTGTCCTCAGGCTGAGACCAGCCACCCACACAGAGTCTCCACTGGCGCCAGGGGAGCCCTGGGTTCTCGGGGTGGGGTGGAGGAACAGAGAACCAGCATGAGGAGGCGAAGGCATGCACGGGTGATGGCTGACCCCTTCCCCTCCTCCTGGGATCTGAGCAGGCCATTGCAAAGCAGATCACCTGCAGCCCGTATCTTGCCCCAGTTCTCACTTCTACAAAGGCTCCCTACTCTGGACAAGCCCCTACTGTGTGCTGGGCCCACCCTCCTTGGGGTGAGCATGGCATGCTGGAAGGCAGTGGGGATGTAGGCGTACCTTGGAGGGCCAGAGGTGTGAGCCATCCAAATGGACCCTACCTAACAGAAATTCTGTTTTGGAAATTTCCCCATGACAGCACATTAAGACTGGCCTCATTCTTTTTACATGTCAGGTAGTATTTAATAAAATAGCTATTACATAATTTTTTATTCCTCCCACCATTGGTGGACACTTAAGCGGTTTCCAGTAGTTCCTTATAATCTTATATAAGCATTCTTATTTGCACATCTTTGCACACACATGTGAGACTACAGATCCAGTCTTGCAAGAAGAACCACTAAATTAAAGGGTATTCGCACATTTGTTCTTTTATACATACTGCCAAATTGCTCCAAAAGACTGTGTTAGTTGACATCCCCACTCAATGTCAGTGAGCTTAGCTATTTACCTGCCCTACCGGGTATGTGTGATGATCATTTTTAAAAAGTCTCATTGTTTCCATTTGCATTTTCTAATACTTCACTGGTAGGGCCAAGTTCCTCCTTAAGCTTATTGGCCGTTCATATTTCTTTTTCTGCGAGTTTAAGATTTGAATCATTTGCCCTTGTGTAGTAAAGAATTTAAATTTGCCCAAAGAGAGGTCTGGCTTTTGCCCTCAGCTTCTAGGAGGTACTGTCTAAACCCATGGAATGTCAGGCCTGATAGAAATGTCTTTGTTTAGGGTGGAGCGCGGCCGGTACCAGATAGTCTAGCTGTGATTTAGGGTGGAGTCTGGCTACACCAGATAGACTAACTGTGCGGTTTAGGGTGAGGGAATATGGTATCAGCTGGAAACTGTTTGGACTGTCAGCTGTTTGGACTGTCAGCCATGGCTCCATGATGGAGCCCCAATAAAGACGTTGGACACCAAGGTGGTGAACTTACCTAGCTGGCAATACTCCATGTGTATTGTCACATATCAGCGCTGGGGAACTAATGCATGGAGTTCATGATTCCCTTGGGAGAGGACAGCAGAAGTTCCACGTTTGGAACTTAAAACTCACACTTAAAAAAATTATACAAGTCCATGGTTTTTAGTATATTCACGGTAGTGACCCATCGCCACTAATTCCAGAACATTTCCATCACCCATACGTGCGCTTCCCTTGGCTGATTTCAATCTGTGTCCTTTAGTTGTAAGAAATTGGAACTGTGGGTATCCAGTTTGCAGGACATTCCATGAGTCCTTCCAGCTGCTGAATTATTGAACCTGAAGGTGGTCTGGGGACCGCCCTGAACTCTGCAGCTGTGTCAGAAGTGACAGGGTCTTGTGGTTTACGGTGTTCCCTCTGACATCGCAGCCCTGTCTGGGTTTTTTTTTTTTTAATTTCATGAGCTCCTTTTATGTTTTGGATACTCATCTTTTGCCAATTTTATATGTTGCTATTGTTTTCCTTTGCCTCTCCCACTCTGTGGCATTTTGAGAAATGTGTACAGTCATATCACCACCACCAAAGTTAAAATATGGAACATTTTGGACGACCCCAAATGTTCCACGGTGACCTCCACCCAGGCCCCAAGCAACCATCACTCCGTTTTCTGTCATTGTTGTTTTGCCTTTTCTAGAATGGAATATAAACGGGTCTTACGTTACATTGTTGTGCCATCCTAACCCCTGAACCTGTAGATGTTACCTTTCACAGCTTTTACAGCTTTTTTTTTTACACCTATAGCATCTGGTCTTCCTAGGTGGTCTCCCATCCAAGTACTAACCAGGCCTGACCCTGCTTCGCTTCCAAGATCAGAAGGGATTCGGCTCATTCAGGATAGCACTCCTTTTACAGCAAAAGAGATTTCACAGAGGCGGCTTGTTCAGGACAGCACTCCTTTTACAGCAAAAGAGATTTCACAGAGGTGATTAAGGGTTTTGAGATCAGGAGATTATCCTGGATTATCTGGGTGGGCCCTCAATGTAAGGACAAATGTTCTTATAAGAAGGAATCCGAGGGAGATTTGATAACAGTGGAGGAGAAAGTAGTGTGAGCACAGAAATAGAGACTGCTCCGATTCAGCCAGAAGCCAAGGAATGCCAGCAGCCTTCAGAAGAAAAGGCAAGGAACGAAGTCTCCCTGGAGCCTCCAGAAGCAACCAACCCTGCTGACACTTTGATTTAGCCCCTTAAGGCTCACTTGGGACTCCAAAACTATAATAGAACAAATTTGTGTTGCTTTAAGCCACTAAGTGAGTGATAATTTGTTACAGCAGCAAGAGGAAACTAATACAGTAGTCGTTTGGAAAAGTTCTTTATTGTAACATAAAGCTTTCGAAATTCATCTATGTTGTCGAGCATGCCAGTAGATTGTTTGTTTTTAATTGCTGAATGTATTCCATTATAATGATACTGTACAATTTCTTGATCTGTTTACTAGTTAATGAACATTTAGGTTCTTTTCAGTTTGGGCCCCTAGGAATAAAACTGCTATGAACATTGATATGCAGGGGTTTTTTTGTGCGTGTGTGTGAACAAATGTTTTCATTTCTCTTGGCTAAGTACTTAGGAGTAGAATTGCTGGATCATATGGTAGGTATATCATTAATTTATAAGACATTGCGAAACTGTTTTCTCACGTGGCTGCTCATCACTGGCTTTAGAGATGACTAAACCAAGGCTAGAAAAAGGGCAGTGACTTGCACAGGGTGACACATGGAATTAAAGGCATCAGTAGAACTAGAATCTACATCTGCATCTTTTTATCCCCGGCAGGGATGCTGAGAGGCGACCCTGCCTAAGTATTCCCCACCGAGGCCCAGCCTCCCTGGCTGCTCCTTCCGCTTCCTGCCTCTATTTCCTCATCCAGCCCTGGCCGGAGGTGGATGCCAGAGCAACTTTCCGTCCATTGCAGACCCCGCTGCACTCCCAGAAAGTTGGGCCAGTGATGGAAGAGGCTTGGGGAATGGGGATCATTGACAAGAAACCCTTGAAGATGTTATCTAGTTACAGAAGCCAGTCCCAAAGAGACAAATACTGTATGATTCCACTTATATGAGGTAGCAAGAGTAGTCAGATTCACAGAAACAGAAAGTAGAATGGTGGCTGCTAAGGGATGCTAAGGGAGGAGTGAGGGGTTGAGTGTTTAATGGGAACAGAGTTTCAGCTGGGAGAGATGAAAAAGTTCTGGAGATGAAATGTGGTGGCACAGAATCGTCCACTTAAAAGTGGTAAATTTTATGTTATATGTATTTTATCACAATTAAAGAAAAAACATTAAACATTTTTTTTAGTTAAAAAATATTTGTAAGTGCATGAATGGTAGGTATATAGATGGGAAAAGCAAGGTAATAAATGCCTAAAGTTTGTGAAACATAGTGATCCAGTCTGACTCCTTCCTCTCACCGCTGGGACATCTGTCCATCTCAGGGAGGGGGAGGAGTCAGCTCAAGTTACACAGTGAGTCAGTGTGACCAGGGCCAGGTGGCTCTTCTTGTCACTGAGCATCCCCCTTGGGGGGTATCCAAGGTATAGGTTGGAACTGGGTGCGCCAGACGATCACAGAACCAACAGCTTTGAGGGGCTCTATTAATTCTAGGCAAACACTCATTCTATGCACTGCCGCCACGGCTAAACTTCCTGGGGTAGGGAGAAGATATGAGGCCTTCAGGGTGGAGGTACCATTCAAGCAGAGCCTTGAAAGGAGCAATTTGAGAAGGAGGTATGCCAGGTGGATGATACAAGAGCAAAGGGCAGGCATCGGGATGCTGAGTAGCATGGGCTGACGGCCTCTGTGATGTCTCTTTGTTGAGAGATGCAGCCAGGACATAGGTGGCGGGGGCGAGGTGCTAGCATGGACCTGCCAGCCTCTGGGCCAGTTACTTATTGGCCCAGAATGAGGCACAATCAGGCTTGAGGTTTGGTTATTTTCTCTGCTCGGCTCCTCCTGTCTCTTGGAACTGGGACTAAAGTTGGGGTGGGAGCTCCAAAGAGAGGACATTAGAATTAACTACTTATTCAGGGCTCCATGGCTCAAATTCCCGAGAGATGTGGTCAGGCCACTCTCCCCACCTGCACGAGGAGGTCTGGGGTGGCATTTCCAGGACTTCCTGCTCCTGGCCTGGCTGCTATTCTGTTGTCTCATTCATTCATTATTCAGCCTGCACTCATTTAGCTCCTTCTCCACATTTTCGTGTCCTAGATCCTGGGGATTTTGTCGGCAAACAAGACTCCCAAACTTTGGCCATTTAGAAGCTCAATTTGGGGGGCAGGGAAGGGACATACACCTAGAAAGGCCTTTCCAACCCCAGTGCTTTGAGGGGTCAGCCCAGGAACTTGTGGGAACACAGAGGAAGCCAGAAACCTGGTTCAGGAAAAGAAGCATCAGGGAAGGCTTCCCAGAGGAGGTGACATAGGAGGAAGCAACAGGAAAGGAAGGAGCTCTGAAGGAGCTTCTTCAGCCTCCCTTCCAATCCAGCTCCAGCCACAGGGGCGTCAACACTGTTCCTCTCCCTGCCCTGGCTCAGAGCCCTGCCACTGGGAGCTGCCTCCGCTTCCATTCTCCCCTGACCCTTCCAAACTGTATCCAGAGTCCCAAACCCTTCCTGTGACTCACCTCTTAGGGACTCCAGGGCTCACCAACTCCATCAATTCCCATGTGATCCGGCAATTCCACTTTTGGATATACATGCAAGACAGTTGAAAGCAGAATCTCAAAGAGATATTTGCGCACCCACGTTCACAGCAGCATTATTCACACCAGTTAAAATATAGAAGCACCCCAAGTGTCTATCGGTAGATGAACAGATAAGGAAAATGTACTATATACATGCAACAGAATATTATTCAGCCTTAAAAAAGGAAAGAAATTTTGACACATGCTACAGCATGGGTGAACCCTGAAGGCATTATCTGAAGTGAAATCATTTGCCATAAAAGGACAAATATCATATGATTCCACTTATATGAGATACTTAGAGGTACTTTTTGATTAAAAAAAAATCAAATTTATAAAGGTAGAAAGTGAAATGGTGGTAGCCAGGGGTTGAAGGAAGAAGGGGATGGGGAGTTATTGTTTAATAAATTTCAGTTTTGCAAGATGAGAATTGATGAGGGTGGTTGGTGATGATGACTTTACAACAATATGAATGGCCTTAAACCACTGAACTGTACGTAAAAATGCTTAAGATGGTACAATTTATGTTATGTTTATTTTAATACTAAAAAATGTTTTAGTAAAAAATGTAAAAAACAGATTCAAAGGTGTGTACATATATGTATATGGAAGTGTGTGTAAATATGTGTATATATCACACATATCTGGAATGCCCAAGTGAATTTGCCACTAGATGCAAAACTGGCCTCTATCACAGAGTGGAATCAATTGCATCTTACCAGACAATATTTATTTGCATTCTTAAGACTTGAATTTCAAACAATTTTAAATAATGTTTTCTTAACACAATATATGAAAAATATTGTCATTTAAACATGTAATCAATATAAAAAATTAATGAAATGTTTTATTTTTTGTGTTAAGGTCTTCAAAATCCCACATGTATTTTACACTTATGCTACATCTCAATTCTGACCAGCCACATTTCAAGCACTCTGTAGACACGTATGGTTAGTGGCTACTGTATTAGATAGCACAGCTGTAGGCAACACCTAATATTACATTGAAAGAATATCCAGGAATCTTTTTGCCTTTTTCAAAGTCTCTCCCAATTTTTCCTAACAGTTTTTTAATTAAAAAAAAAAAATTACCCAAGTAATCCATGTTCATTTTACAAATGTCAAATGCAGGTAACCTAAGGAAAAATAAATCACAATAAAGGCCACCACCCAGAGATAATCCCAGCTGCTGGTGTTTCTATAGTGTCTGAGACTTTAATACACACATTTTAGCATATGTATCATAAATAAATAATTTTATTTCTATTTATTTATACAATAAATCATATAAACAATAGTTATATATTTTAAAACATGTTTTGATAATATATAACTATGAAATTGTATTATTTTAAAGAATTTTTAAAATTTTACAATAGTTTTAGATTTACAGAATTATTGCAGAGTACAGAATTCGCTTATATCCCATACCCTATTTTTCCTCTGTTATTAACACCTTACCTTAGTATGTTATGTTTGTCACAATTTATGAGCCAATATCGATGCATTATTATTAAAGTCCATACTTTATTCAGATTTCTTCAGTTTTTCTGTTCTAGGATCCCATCCAGGATGGCACATAACATTTACTAGTGATGTCTCTCTTTAGGCTTGGCTGTGACAGCTTCTCAGACTTTCCATAATTTTGATGACCTTGATAGCTTTGAGGAACACGGGTCAGATATTTTGTAGAATGTTCCTCAGCTGGGATTTGTCTAATGTTTTTCTCATGATCAGACTCAGAGTAATGTGTTTTTGGGAGGAAGACCGCAGAGATCAAGTGCCATTCAAGAGCGCATCATGTCAAGAGTACATACTATCGATCTGACTTATTGCTATTGATGTTGACCTTGATTATCAGGTAAAATTGTATTTACGTTTGGTTGGATAATATGTGTACATAACATAAAAATTTAAACGAAGAAATTAAATAGTCTCCCTGTGGCCCTGCCTCATCCTCTCTCAAACACACACAGGTTGCCTCACCAAAGATAACCATGTCTAATTCCTGGGCGGTGAATGTTACTTTATATGGTTAAAAGGAATTTTGCAGATATGGCTAAATTAAGGATTTTGAAATGGGGAGATTATTCTGGATATCAGGATGGGTCCAGTGTAATCCCAAGGATCTTCATAAGAGGTAAGACAGGAGGGTCAGAATTAGAAAAGGCCATGTAAAGACAGAAGCCAAAGTTGGAGTGATGTGGGGGTAGGAGCCAAGGAATGTGGGTGGTCTCTAGAAGCTGGAAAAGGGAAGGAAATGGAGCTCCCTTAGAGCTTCCAGAAAGAATCCTGCCTTCAGAACTGCGAGATAAAGAAATGGTGTGGTTTTAAGCCACTAAGTTAGGGGTAACTTGTTACAACAGCAATAAGAAACGAATGCAACGACTCCGGAATCCCCTCATCAGATTTTCCACCAAGTGACTGTCAAGCCTTGTCTTGAATGCCTCTAGTGATGGGGATATCACTATCTCCACAGGCACCTTGTTTCCTTTTCAGCATCTCTTCCTTCTATAGAAAACTTCCCCTGTAACTACCCACCACTGCACGTTCATCTTCAGTCCCAGGTCTTGGAGCAACAAGGACAGATAGACACACTCCCAATTCCTTGTGCATGTCACAAGGAATTGTCTCCTCTCCAAGCCTCCAACTTTTCCCTAGTTCGGTTTACTAACAAGGTATAAAAGCCAACTTTCTCTGGATGAGGCTCCAGCTAAACACTTGTGGAACGGGATCCCACTGCCCGCCTGTGGCTTCCCAACCTGAGGAGGCCATGGCGAAGCCCATCAGAGAGCACCCCGTCCTCCAAAAACAATCATCTAACTCCCTTCCCCTTTCCCCCAGGGGCCCAACAGTAGTTTCCATCCTTTCTACGAATAGTATTAGTCGTTAAAAATAATATCGAAACTTCAGGTTCCGAGCCTTGGCAAGTGGCTGGAATTTAATTATGTAGTTTCGTTTCCATTGTATTTATTTTTATGGTTATTCTCTACTGATGGCAAGGGAATGATTTTCCTTTTCTGCTCAGGCTACAGTTTCCATTTAAAACATATATATAAGTAGTAAAAAGACTGAACCGGTTAAAAAATAACGCTAAGTCTTAGCGGCACCGGTAGATCTTAGATGTAGACGGTAGGGTTTATGTAGTTGTATATAGAAAACTGCTGATTCTCGAACCGCAGCGCATTGTTTTAGAAACTACATAAGACCCCATAAAATCTGCTCCAGCAGGTCAGGATGGCCGAGCGGTCTAAGGCGCTGCGTTCAGGTCGCAGTCTCCCCTGGAGGCGTGGGTTCGAATCCCACTCCTGACAGTAGATTTCCTTTTGCGTTTTTTTCCCCTCTCCAGGGCCTTCTGAGGAAAGGGCGTAAGTTGCACTAAGGTTGTGCCGTACAGAGCGGGACTTCCCTTTTAGAGTCCAAAGTTAAAAATTTCATTAGGAAAACAACTGTGAAGGAGAAAATACTTATTTTATAGAAAGATCAGAAGACTGCTATCCAAAGGTACAAAACAACTAGTTAACCTGAAGCTTATTGGAGGAAAAGAAGCTTGTCAGGAGTGGGATTCGAACCCACGCCTCCAGGGGAGACTGCGACCTGAACGCAGCGCCTTAGACCGCTCGGCCATCCTGACTACTTACAGAAGAGGTCGCAAGCAATCTTCTTCAGCAAATCTACACTGTGCGCATGCGTAACGAAAAGCATGGGCCTGGGCTTTGTTCTCTCCCGGCGTGGGGAGAAGCTGGGTGTTTGTGCTGGTTTAAGGGGCGGGTCGAGATGGGACCAGGAGAGGAGCCAGGCGCCTAGGAGACAGTAGAGGGCGCGAGCAGCGTGTTAGAAAATCTGAAAGGCGGAGGAAGACTGCTTCGCCGTTCATGCATTCGTGCCTCTGACGTGCATTCATTCTGCACGCATTTACTATGCACATCGGCTTTGAATCTTGCATATCTTCAAGCAGCCTTGCATTTCTGCTCACATTCCTTCGTGCGTTTTCTGCACTAAACAATCAATCCCGCACATCCACACTGATTTACAAATGTTTGCTGGCGCCGGAATTAGGTGAAGCTCGGATATCGCAAGGTGTATGGCACGAGTATCGAGTTCTCCTTCGGAACATTTGTCAAAACTGCAACTTCACGTTGTATGTGTTGAACTCAGGTTCGGGGTCAGACCGCGCGCGTCCTGCAGCGGCACAGCTGGATCCTCCAAATTCCTGACCGAGTCCCCAGTGCCCAAACCGTGCGCGGCACATAGTAGGCGCTCAGATGATGTTCGTGATTGATCCCTCCCTCGCCTCCTTCCTGCATTCTGTCATTTCGTGACTCAAGTCTCCTCCCCCGCCCCCGAGCCCGACCCCCGCACCACCTTGTGCTCCCTCCTTCCTAACCCCAGACTCACCCACGCGCAGGCTCTGTCCTGGGACCAGAAGAGCTACGGGCCGCGAAGGCGTCTTTCTCCCCGGGATTTCCAGGAGGGGTAAGGGCACCCACACCCTCCCAGGATCTCATGCGCCCCCGTCCCCAGGCTCCCCGAGGCCCTGAAGATATAACTCCTAAAGAAAGGCAGGCAGGACGGGGAAACAGGACACGAGGTTCTGGCGTGGCTGGGCCACTGAGTTGCTGCTGCGTGACATGGGTAGGCGCTAATCCCCACTTTGCACAGAGCGTCTGAAAGAGAGGACCTGAAAGTCGCCCCAGCCGATCCTGAAGTCCAGGGGACAGACCCAGAAGATGTGAGTAGTGGAGTCATATTTACGCCTCAGTGCCCTCTGGCTCACCTGAAACGGTACCAGAGCAGCCTCAGCCAGAGAACGCGCCCTAGCACCCGGATTCAGGGCCCCCTGGACCCCTCAGGGCTGGGGATGTCAAGGGCGGTGCAGGCCCTGGGGTGGGTAGAGGTCCTGGTTATTTGACAGGTGATGAGCCCTCCTCAATTTTCCTGTTTTCCTCGCCCCAAGTGCCCCCAACCCACCTGCTGCCTGCATTTCTTTCTTTAGGCTCAACCATGATGTCTTTTGTGTCCTCTCCCAAAATACAAATTGCCCTGGGCATTGGGAAGGGCCTAGACATTTCCTGAACACTTGCCGTGTACCAGACACTCTTCTAGATGCCTGGTACACAACAAGTTCTGCCCTCAAGAAGCAGCTTCGGGTGAAAGGAGAAAGAGTAGAAATAGCTGAATAAATGAGTTCAGGTCCTGGTAAGTGCAAGAAAGAGGATGTGTCTGGAAACTTGTAAGAGACTTTGAAATAGGCCCCCGAAGATAACTGGTGTCCCGGCTCTGTGACTCTAGGGGCCTGCACCTTTCATGACTCCTACATACTGATGACTCGCGTCCATAGAAAGGCGAGTGGATTTTGTTGGGGTAGACTGCAATTAATTATTGTCTTGTGGATATTATTTTTATATTGGTTTTTAAATTCATTCAATCATTTCTAATTGCCAATATACGTGTCTTTGAATTCTCTTTTAAACCAGTTGTAATATCTTACTGGTTCTCCCATAAAATGAAATCTTGGACTTGTGTTCATTTTATACTTATATGAGAATCATGATTTTACCTTTAAAAACAGTATCCTTTAACAGTGATTGAATGGCTAAGGGACTCTCATAGGAAGAGTGGTCAGGGAGGACCTCTCTGAGGAGGTGACGCTGAGATGAAAAGGGGGAGATGAACAAAATCAAAATGAGGAATGGTGGCATTCCAGGTGGGAAGCACAGCCAGTGCAGATGTCCTGAGGCAGGGAGGAGCATGGTCTATTGGAAGGTCAGGAAGGTCAGTGGGGCAGGAGTAAGCAGGGGAGGAGGCAGAGTCCTTATCACACAGGGCCCGGATGCCAGGGAAAGGAGTTTGGATTTCTTCTGTGTGTGATGGAGTCACTGTAGTGTTTTAAGCAGAGGAATGACATGATCCAGTTGGCCTTTCGGAATGATTCCTTCGGCTGTACCTGTGTGGAGGATGGATGTGAGAGGCCAAGAGAAAAACGGAGTCCAGAGAGAAGGCCATGGCAACGGAGGATGAGAGATGACGGCGGCTGGACCAGGGAAGCGGAGATTGCAAAAGGTGGTCAAATTCAAGATTCAAGATGTGTTTTGGGACATAAAAAGGACAAGCTCTGCGGGCTGGCCAGGGTTTGGGTGTGGAGGGTGGTGATTGGCAGACAGGGGATGCAACAGAAAGTCACCAAGATCACAGAGGGGCCAGGTTGCCAGATGCTCACAACTTCCCTTTGAGCCAGTGCTTCAGACAGGTGCTGCTAGCCTCGGCTCCTGCCCCATACTGCAGACCAGGGAGCTAAGGCTAAGAAAGGCTGAGCAACTTGCCAAGGTCCTCTCTGGGGAAGAAGCCCAGTGCTCTCTGCCTCTGGAACCCTCCCCTCATGCCTTATACCACCGACCTTTCTGAGTGTGCATCATCCGAGAGATGAGAAAAGAGAGGCAGGGCAGAGCCGAAGCCCAGGCCAGCCCGGCTCTGCTTGCTGCCCTGCTGGCCCGTCTTGGAGAAAATGCTTATTTGATGGGGGTCAGTGCTGGGACCCCACTCGGCCCTGTCTCCTGGGTTTGAATGGATGGTCGGCTGTTCTCATCCAATACCTTTCAGGCCAGACTCCTAGCATGAAAGAAGTCTTTCAGGATCCCGTTCTAGCTCCAGGCTTTCAAGGCCAAAAATGGGCAGGAAGAAGGCCACTCCTCCTGTTTATCCCATTTTCTCCTTATCAGCAGCCTGGACACCAGCAATGGATCCCCAAGAGACAGGTCTCTCCCATTCCCCACTCTGGACATTTGTCCTGCTTGGGAGGAAAGTACCCTGAGCTCATTGTGGAAAGTCTACCAGCAGCTGGGGAAATCCCGGTCCCGCTTTTCTGGTGCTCGGCCCTGAAGAAGTCAGATGGTACAGATGAAGTCAGACGGCTGAGTGGGGACCTGCTGCTCAGCCAGCCAAGAGGCCTCAGAGGAAGAACCCTAGCATCACTGCGACTTTGGCACATATCACCACTTCTGCCTGGGAAAAGTGTGGCAGGATGCTGAGTTTTAGTGAACGCCTTCTTTACGTCCATTATCCCACTTAATATTCGAAATAGCACCACCACACAGGGTATCATTGCCCTCATTTTACAGATGAAGAAAACGAGGGTCAGAGAGGCCAAGTAACTTACCCAGAGTCACTCAGCTGATCAGTGGAGCCTGATTTTTCTGGTTCAATATCCCTTTTTGAGAACTACTAGAACTGTGATAGGTGCTTTTTTTTATATTATCTCCTTAAAAAAAAATAAATAAATAAAAAAAATAAAAAGCCATGATGGCTTGCCAACTTTGGCAGGCCAGCTTTTGAAATGGTATTTTTAGTCCTGTTTTTATTATTACAGGAGACTTAAAAGGCAGGATAGGCTTTTCCCAGCAAGCCAGTCCAAGAAGCGTGGCCAAGTTTTTGTGGTTCAGGTTCTGGTTTCCTTAGTCATCATGTGCCAGCAATAAGTGCCTGCCAAGGCTCCGGTTTGGGCATCTCGGCCCACTGAGGGAGGAGGCCAGGAGTGAAGTGGATGAAGAAAGCATGAATCTCTGATGGGATGGGATGGATGGGAACTGCTCAGTCCCTCTGGAGCCAGAACCAAAGACCCCCAAATCTACCCTTGGCACAGAGAGAGATGGGCAGCCCAGTTTCCCGATTTTGAATGGATCTCGTGGACAGGGGTGACCATAATGGACAGAAGACCAGGTGCTCACTTTTGAGTCCTCTGGGTTGCTTATTGTGCCCCCTCCTCCAAAGCCTGTGGTCACCCTAGAAAGAGAACCCCAGGAGTGGGAGAGACTGTAACTTTCCACTCTGATAAATAAGAGACACAGAGCCAGTTTTTAACTTGAGGCAGCAGGGCTGAGTGTGTAAATGTGTGGATTCTGGAACCATCTCAGTTCAAATCCTGCTTCTGCCATTTGCTAGCTCTGTGACCATAGAGGAGTGACTTAACCTCTCTGTTCCTCAGTTTTCCTGTCTGTAAAATAGATTTAGGAATACTATCTGCCTAAAGGGTTGTTGTAAAGATTACAGAGTTCATACATGCTGAACATTTAGAGTGCGTGGAACAGAATAAATGCTTTACGTGTTAGCCCAGAGAAATAAAGCCAAGGACCGTTTCTTGTACCTGGTGAATATTATGGAGCGAGTTCTCACCTGCCAAACTGGCTTTGCAGAAAACGTCTACAGCGCCATCCCCACATCCACAGCAGATCCTGACTACCCCGTTTGAGCCAGCCTTGCTCACCTGTCTGACCTCAGCTCCACCTCCAGCCCCGTCCCACCTCCAGCCCCCTGCCCCATCCTCCTGTTCCTCCAAGACAGAAAGCATATTCTCTCCTCAGGGCCTTTGCATTTGCTCTTTCCTCTGTGTGGAGCCATCTTCCCTCCGCTAATGCAAGGCTAGCTCTGTCCATCATTCCTTCATCAGCTCAAATGTCTCCTCCTCAGCTCCCTGGCTAAAGTGGCCCCCCATCCCATCTCCAACTCACCTTCTACTTGGCTGCCTTCTTACAGGTGTAAAGCGTGCTCATTTGCTGATCATGTTTCTCTCCCACTAGGATCTGTGCTCTGTGAAGACAGGGACCTTGGCCACCTTGGCCACCAGGTATTCTCAGCAGGTAGCACAGTGCTTGTCACACATCGCAGGAGCTTGATAAATAAGTATTGGATGCATGGATAAACGGACAAATCAATGGATGGTTGAATGGCGGCTGGATGAATGGATGGATAGACAGATGGATGAGTAAATTCCTTGGGTTCTTCAAGCCAGTTTTCTGTCCCTCTCAGGTGGAGCTCAGGAAGCCTCCCCAGGTGAGGTCACCCATGCCCCCTTGCCTTCCCCTGGAGCCTCTATCTCTGACCCACACGCCCAGCCCTCCTCAGGGGCTCATCGCTTTTACACACACCTGAGCTTCTGGCACCTCCAGAACCTCTCGCAGGCCCCATCAGCTCTGCCTCTTTCGGCTTTAAGGGTTTTGTGTTCTGCTTAGGCCCCACCAACCCAGGGTTCTCTCTCCAAGTGGGCTTAGTGCTCAGTGTAGGGATGAGGGGAGTTGCAGTGTCTGAGCTCTAGGCCACCGGATATTCTCCTGGTCCACTCCCTATGGCCATATCTGTGTAGGTAGAATAAACTACTGCAGTACTAGTCATTAAAGAGGACTGCTCTGGGCCCCCATTGCCAGGCTGGACCCTCCCACTCCTGACTCTCCACAGTCCCTTGACCTCCTGGATGGATCTAGCAAAAGGCCGTTAGCCGTCTTCATTGGAAGGTGCCATATTTGTCTTATGTTAAATATCTTGAACATTTCCCCAAGACTAAATCATGGCTTTCCTGTTGGACCTGATACTCTAGTGTTCTGTGGAAGCCCCGGGTGATTCAATCCAATCCTTACTTTGGCCAGACCACCCCCACTACCCAACTCCCCCTCTCTCCCTCCCCCAGCCCCTCTGGTACCAGCCCCCCGATTTTTCCTTGGGAAACAAGCCCTCTTCCACTTCCGTCCCAGCAGGTCAGGTGAGGATGACTCTACTCTCCCGCAGTGCAGGAAATGGGCCTGTTTTGCTCAGGTCTGACCAATCAATGGCATTCACCTAGCTACAGAGTAATTGGTTCAGAAATGAGCGCATGATTCCACTTGGTCCAATGGGAGTCTGGCCGGAGAAAGTCTTGGCGAACAGAAGCTGGGCCTGGGGGTCAGGTGGCTGACCTGGTAGAGGGAAGCCTGAGGTTGGTGGTTGTCCTAGTTATGCCATCTGCAGCCTGCTTGAAAAGAGCTGGAGAATACAGAAGATCAGATCTCTGATGACGTCGACATTACTAGAACGCCTGGATCTAGCTGTGCTTGAAACCATGTACCTCCGGTTCTTTTCAATTTCATGAGCCAACACTATTTTTCACTGAAGCTAATGTAATGTAATCTTCTGTCACATGGAACCCAAAGACTAATACAGCCTGGATCTGTGCTGGCCAACACGGAAGTCAGGTGCTGGCCATTGAGCATTCGAAGTGTGTTTACTCGGAATTAAGATAGGTTGTAAATGTAACATACAAATGATTTGAAAGAAAGTATGAAAATAAAATAACTTAAAATAACATATAAACTATTTTATTATTTTTTAATGCTGATGACATGTTGAAGTGATTATACTCTGGCCACGTTGCGTTAAATAAAATACATTACTCAGATTAATGTCATCTTTTTCTGTTTCCTTTTTCAGTGTTGTTACTACCAAAATTTAATTGTTTGTGTGCGGCTTGTGTTATTTTTCGATTGGATAATGTGGACCTTGGTGGCTTGCCTGTGAAACATGGGGAAGAAAGAGGTCAGAGCCTACCCAATTAAATTACGCAGCCCACCTCCGAGGATGCCAAAGAAGGGACAATCTCCTGAAGAAGGTGGGCAGAGAAGGACAGGTGGGATCTGCAGAAGTTGAGACGAAGGAGAAGCTATTCCAGGTGGGTGGCAGGGCATGGGCAAAAGCCTGGGAGGGGGGCTGAGAGGAGGTGGGTCGGAGAACTGAGGATGGTATAGAGGAGCCTCGAGGTTTAAGATGGGCCATCAGTTTCTCCAGGGAAGCCGGGAGCCTTGAGAGAGCAGTACAAAGGACACATATTCTATTTTCCCATCAGCTGTCACTCGTTTTCTGTGTGCATCATGAAAACCCTGGACTGATGCGGTCATTTCCCCAGCCGATCTGGCCCCCAAAATGCTGGAAGCCAGCATTCCAGGCTCTGTCCCATGCCCGAGGCCATCAAAATGGGGCTTCCAAGGTGGGAGAGAAGTGTCCCAGTTCTGGGGGAGACAGGAAGCAACAACTGCCTGCCTCTCCCACCAACACAGAGCCACTCAGTTTCAGCATTTCCTCCGGAAATTTAATCATCATCAAATAGCTTCCAGTTTCCTGTTTAATTTTGGGTATGAGCTAGCTTTCTGATTTCTTTAGGCTTGTTTCCTGCAGTTCTTTTTTAGGGTTGTTTTTGGTGGGGGCTGAATCTAGATCTTGAAAAAGATACCTACATTTTTGTTCCTGGGGACCTCAACAAAGGACAAGCCAGGAGGAGCCTGGATGGGCAAGAGGTGAACTTGCATCCCAGTAGGTCATCACTGAGTAGTACAAAAACAGGGTGCCCTGCTCCCCATCCCAAGATGTCCTGGGGAGCCATGTTTCCCAAATTCACTGCTTTTGCAATACAAAAAAAAAAAAAAAGCCATGAAAAATTTTTTTCCTTCTAAAAAATAAAAACTCAAGCATTACCGACACCTCCTTCGTTCTCCAAAGGTTTCAGCAAATACATAGAGCAAGTGTCTTGGTTGAACATGCTCCCTATAAAACGAGACACAGTCCCATGCAATATTTTTCTAGGTCAGGTGGTCTGTAGCAGACCTCGCAATCCATGTGGGCAGAGCCTGCCTGAGCTCTGAGCTCTCCACCGATCCCCAGCGCCTGGCACCTCGTACCCACTCTGGAAATATTTGTTAATTGAGCAAAGGAATGAATAACCCCCAAATTCAATGTCTTTTCTCCCAGATATGTATGGCCCCCAACTAAGGGCCTCAGTCCCGTGCTCTAATCCCAGCAGTGACATTTCTCCTAGTTAACATCAGGCTATGGAAGCGAAGAATGTTCCTTTACCACCTACTCGGAGACTCAATTGAGCACCTACTCTGCGCCAGCCCAGCGGACCCCAAGTAGTTCTGTGTGTTTTTCTCGTGAAGTTTGAGCTACATTTATGGGAGATCCTCGAGTCAGACTGAGTGTGCAGGTTTCCAGCCTCTGAGAACTGTTGAGGGAAACTGAGGCATTGATTTGGAAACATGCCATAGAGATGAGAAACAGGATAAGATGGTCACCAGGGCCAGGGTGAGAGTTAGGGTTTGGCTTCCACCTCAGAGTTGGGATTTTTATCTTCCAGCCAAGTTCCCCTTCAAGATACCTGGGCACATGAAGCTCAGGAGGCAGATGGTGAATGATGAGGTTCTTCACCAAAACTCCATGGGGTATCAGGGCTGTGAGAATTTTGCTCCCTTAGGACCCTGGCCCAGAGAGGAAGGGCCTAGAGGTAAGGGGCTCAGTTTTGGCTGGGGGACAAGTGGCATCTACTGGCACAATACTGGTCTAGAAGACAGCAATTGATCACCCAGAGAGGAGGGCAGGAGGGAGATGTGGCTTCTCTGAAGAGTGGACTCTGACGGAGTGGGCGAGGGGACTCTGTGGGGATGGATGGGGCATGTGCCAGTGTCTGTGTCTCTTGGAATAAGAACAAGAGTGTGTCTGAAGTGTGTTTATGCACATTGCACATGTGTGATTAAGTGTGTGCAACTGTGCATGTTGGTTTAGAGATGGCTGTGGGGGTGAGGGCACCCCACTGGGCCAGTGTGTATACGTGTATGGGAGACATTCTCGTGTTGCTAGGTTAGTCACTCTACGTATGTCATGTGCAAGTGTGATATTTTGTGTGTTATGTGTGGGACAAGGGATGAGGCAAAGGATACACTGTAAACTTAGGATGGAGCTGTTCAGAGCTTACGCCCCTGGCAGACTCATGGAATTGATAGACTTGAGGGTGAGAAAGTCAAGTTCAAATTCCAAGGTTGCCAGTGTTCAGCTGTGTGGCCTCAACAGTCCCTCTCCCTTTCCAAGTCTCGGTATCCTCGTCTGTAGAATGGCAGCGTTACTCTGACTGCTTCGCAGGACTGACCTGCCGACAGCCCTGGGCGCACGCCGGGAAACCTGGTCACTCAGTTCACTCTGGAGAGAGGGAAATGGAAAGAGCTCCCATTCTCTGGGCTCCTTATCATGAGCCTGTATTACTTTTATAATTAAAATGAGCTAGAAAAAGGCATCTGTGCTCCAGACACCCTCGCCACCTTTCTCGGTCCGCCAGCCGAGGAGATGCTCACGGTTCTGCTGATGGTAACGATGGTGGGCACAGCCAGGGCCTAAGGTGATTTACGGGGGGACAGGACTGAGGCTGGGCAGGAAATCACTGACTAACTTCCAGAGGACAGGATGCTGCTCCCAGGTGGCCCCCTGGTTTGCATTCTAGGCCAAGGGGAATCTAGCCCAGCCCCATGCCCAGGGAAATAGGACAAAATCACCTGCAGAAATAGCACCTACCAGACTAAGGGTTAAATGAGATGGAAATCTGCCTTTCACAATGCCTTCCTTTTCCTCCCTTTTAGTTTTGATTTTTCTAGTCCCAGCCCCTTGCCAGTGAATCACAGAAAGCGATTATAAGAGGTTATTTCAGGGGAGGGAGTGAGGAAGAAGGATTTCAGTTTCTTTTTTGTACCTTGCTAAATAGGGTTTGACTTTTCTAATCAGATATGTCTTTTCTTCTTTCTCCTCCCCCGACCCCCTCCTCCTGCTGGCATCGGGGAGTCTCTGGCCAGATCCCCCCCGCATTGGGGGTTTTCCTCTTTGAACTTCGGTGTGTTAAAAAGAAATCAAAACTGCAGTCACTTACATAATTCTAAAAATACCAGAATACTGAATTTAATACATTAAATTTACATAATTCTAAAAATACCAAAATATTGAATTTAAGACATTTTTTATACATTAAAAAAATTTTTACATCACACATTAGAAAATGTTTTTAACATAATTCAACTTTAAAAAGTATAAAAGCATAAAAAGTGAAACACTTTCCTCCCATCTCTGACCCCAGTTTCCTTCCTCAGAGGGAAGGCTGTTACCCGTCCCGCAGGCAGCCTGCAGGATGTTTTCTGCATATGCAAGCAGACAGGGTCTTCTACGTCCCCAGCTCTGTTCCCCCCATCCGCCTTGTAACGTCGTTTACAAGAGTCTACAAATGCCTGAAGAATCTGTTTATTTTACCAAAGGGGAAACTGAGGTCCATGATGGTCTAGAATCCAGTTTGGCCTCATAGTCTGGAACTCGCTTCTCAAGTTGGGGGGTGAAACTGGCAGGGATAAACGGTCCCTGCTCAGACATATTATCTTAAAAAAAAAAACTCTGAATGAAATAGAACTCAGACCAAGATTGATTTGTTTGTTTAAGAGCCCTCGGCTTCTCAGAAGGGGGAGAAGAAATCAGAGCTTCCCAAGTACACCCTGAAAAGCAGCACCCCCCTTCCCGAGGAGTTATCTGTAGGCCAGTGCCCAGCCCCATCACAGATCACTGGCTTCCAGCCCAAACCGGGACCAGGTCTGCTGCAACAGCTGTGTGGCATCCGGCAGGTCACCTCCCCTCTCTGAGCCTCCAGGCCCATCTTCCCCAGCGAGCTCCCCTCTACTCACCAGCTGGGGTTCGTTGCCCCTTCTTGCGTGTTTCCACAACACATGATTTACAACCACCTTCCCCCCTGCCTTCCCCCCACTTCTCCTCACGCTTAATAATCTTTAAGTAATTGAGCACGTATGATGTTCCAGGTCTGTGCCAAGCATTCCTCATGTGTCGAAGTCTCCAAACAATACGGATGGGTAGAGAGTCTCTGGACGCCGTTTACAGATAAGAAACTAAGGGTTAGAGAGGTCAAAGAACTTCCCTTATGTCGCATCGCTAGTTAGTGTGGGAGAAGAAACCATACCAAGCCAGCTCTGCTGCCTGCACTCTGAGTCCCTAATGTGACCTACTGCTCCCTTGGGCCTTGATATTAAAGCATGAGCTTAGAGAACTCCTCATCAAGCCCCAGAAAAAGAGGCTGGATGCAGAGAAGGAAAGGAGATTGTCTAAAGGCACACGGCCACTGGAGTCAGAGCTGACAGTGGGACATTCCTGAGGTCTTTTTGATATTTATCACACGCTGGATGCTGGGGACATCGGGGTGAATAAAACACCTGCTGTTTGCTCACAGTTGCTCACGGATCTTCTCCTCTATACGATGGTCTAAACCAATAGCTACGTGCCAGGCACTGTGTGGCTTACACGACTATTTGTCACAGCGACCCATGAGAAAAAGGACTGTCGTCGCATTTTACGGATGGGGGAACTGAGGCTCAGAGAGGTGAAGGCTCCAGCCTGCCCTCCGCCTGTTGTTCTAACCATCCCACTGCCCAGCTCCCTGGCTTAGGGACGTGCAGCACTATGAAGGAGGGGTGGTGGTGATGACGTATATAATACCTAATAACAATTATTATCATCAGTGGGATGTTGTTACTGCATGATCCTCCTGCGCCAGCCGGTCAGCAGGAGTAGTTTGGACAGAGGGCTCAGGACTTTCCTGACCCTTCGTCACCCAAGTCGAATACCTTCCGTAGTCAGGAAGGTGACTCAGACATTCCTCCAGGACAGTCCAAGAACCTTGGGCCGGCCCAACCAGCAGCTCTGTCTCCCTCTCACCGAGCAGGGTGTGGAAGGAAGGTCACCAGGTGATTCCCCTGGCAGGGAGAGATGGGGCTTTCAGCAGCTGAGGAACAATCAGAGGAAAATCTCACTCCTGGGATCTCTGGAGAAACTGAGGCCAGAGATGGGGTAGCGATTTCTCTAAGTCCAACAGAAAGACGGAGGCTGAAGCAAACCCTCTCAGGAGCAATGAACGTCTCTTGGAGAGGTTTGCTGTGTGCTCGAGGCTGGTGACAGCATAATGGACAAGGCCCAGGGCCTGCCTGGAAATGTTCATGGCTCAGTGCGGAGTCAGGTCATGACTGGGCAAAGACAGCCTGGTGGCTGAGAGGAGGGTGCCATGGAACTCTGTTTGGTGGGGCAGGGGAACACATCAGGGAAAGCCTTTGGTTGGGCCTGGAAAGATACTTTTTGCCAGGTGGGGATGGCCAAAAACTCAGAGGCGGATCTCTCCCAGGGACTGTGAGAGGCAGTCAGATGTACGAGTTGAGAGCCTAGATTTTGAAATCGGGCTGCTAAGGTTTGAATTCTGGCCCTTTCGCTTACAGCTATGGACCTTGGAAAGCATCCTAACCTCAAGTCAAGTCAAAATGTGGCGTAAAAAAACGCTTTCCCCAAATCTATAAAGAGCTATAAAAATCAATACGAAAACAACAGACTACTTAAGTGGAAAAAAGGGCAAAAATACTTGAACTGGCGTTTTGCAAAGAGGATTTTCAAGTGGTCAAAACCCAAAATAAAACAAAGGAGGAAGTGTGTTCAATTGTACTTGTTATCAGGGACATGCAGATTAAAATCGTAACGAGGTGCCACTACCCAACCATCAGAATGGCTGCAAAGAAAATGACAGACAATGCCAAGTGTCTGGAGGATGAAAAACTAGAGATTTCATGCACTGCTTATGGAGACGTAAACTGGCAGAAGTCCCCGGGGAAAACCTTTAGCAGTATTTACATCTTTAGCGGAATGTATGTGTGATCCAAGAATTCTACTCTTAGGTATATAACGAGGAGAAATTTGTACGTATGTTCACCAAATGACATATACGAGAATGTCCATATTAGCAGCATTTATAACAGCTCCAAACTGGAAACTACCCAAATGTGCATCAACGGTAGATTGGGTAAATTATATATTCTTTTTTGTTGCTTTTGTTTTAGCCCGATCTTTTTGTCTCACTTTATTTTTAACTAGACAGTTCAATGATTTTTAGTATAAATGTACAGAGTTGTGCAACCATCACCAGAATTAAATTTTAGGACATTCCACTACCCCCGAAAAATCCCTCCTGCTCATTTGCAGTCTCTCCCCTTTTCCCATTGCCAGCCCCAGTCAACTACTAATCTTATTACTGCCTCTATAGATTTGCCTTTTCTGGACATTTCATGCACATGGAATCACCTCATATGTGGCTACTTTCACTTAACATTGTGTTGTTGAGGTTCATTCATGTTCTAGCATGTATCGGTACTTCGTTCCTTTTTATGATTGAATTGTATTCCATTGTATGTGTATACCACATTTGGTTATTCATTCGTCCATCGATGGACATTTGGGTTGTTTCCACTTTTAGGCTTTTATGAATAAAGCTGCTACGAATATTCATATTTAAGTCTTTGTGTAGGCATATGGTTTCATTTTTCTTGAGTAAATGTTCCTAGGAGTGCAATTACTGAGTCATATAAACATTTTTTGTTTTACTTCATAAGAAACTGCCAAACTGTTTTTCAGACATGATGTACCATTTCGCATTTCCACCATCAATTTATGAGGGATCTAGTTTCATCCTTGCTAACACTTGTTATTATCCATCTTTTCTGATTATAGTCATTTTTGTGGTGTGTAAGTAGTATTTTATTGTGGTTTACAGTTCTCTAACGATTAAAGATGTTGAACATCCTACCACGTGCTTATGGATGTTCACATGTCTTCTCTGGTGATATAGCTATTCAGTTATTTTGCCTATTTTTATTTTTAAAAATTTTACGATGTATTCTTCTTTTTTTAAAAAATTACAGTTGGCATACGATATTAGATTAGTTTCAGGTGTACAATAGTGATTAGACATTTATATAACTAACAAAGTGATCATCCTAATAAATCTTGCACCCATCTGACACCATACATAGTTATTCCAATATTATTGACTATACTCCCCATGCTATACTTTACATCTCATGACAGTCTATTTAACTACCAATTTTTGCTTCTTAATCCCTTCTCCTTTTTCACCTACCCCCAAACCCCCTCCCATCTGGGGACCAGCAAAATGTTCTCTGTATCTATTAGTTTGTTTCCGGTTTGTTTGGTTATTTCATTCTTTAGATTCTGCATGTAAGTGAAATCATACGGCATTTGCCTTTCTCTGTCTGACTTACTCCACTCAGCACAAGAGCCTCTAGGTTCCATCCATGTTGCTGCAGATGGCAAAATTCATTCTTTTTTATGGCCGAGTGACATTCCATTGTGTGTATATACCACCTCTTCTTTATCCATTCATCCATTGATAGACACTCAGTTGGCCTCCACATCTTGACTACTGTAAACAACGCTGCAGTGAACATATGGATTCTCATGTCCCTTTGAAGTAGGGTTTTAGATTTCTTTGGATAAATCCATAGAAGTGGGATAACTGGGTCCTTCTTTGACTCTTATTATAGCCTTTGTCTGAAAATCTATTTTGTCCGTATAAGTATTGCTACCCCAGCTTTTCGTTTGTTTCCATTTTCATGAAACATCTTTTTTTATCGTTTTATTCTCAGTCTGTGTGTGTCTTTCGATCTGAAGAGAGTCTCTTGTAGGCAGCATATGTAAGGGTCTTGTGTTTTTAATCCATTTATATCAAAGTAATTATTGATAGATATGTAGTTATTACCATTTTATTATTCATATTTTAATCTTTTCTCTTTTTTCTTCTTCTTAAAGAAGTCCCTCCAACATATCTTGTAATACTGGCTTGGTGGTGATGAACTCCTTTAGCTTTTTCTTGTCTGGGAAGCTCTTTATGTTCTTCGATTCTAAATGATAGCTTTGCTGGGTGGGGTAATCTTGGCTGTAGGTCCTTGCTTTTCAACACTTTGAATATTTCCTACTAATCCCTTCTGGCCTGCAAAGTTTCTGTGAGAAATCAGCTGACAGTCTTATGGGAAATCCTTTGTAGGTAACTAAATGCTTTTCTCTTGCTGCTTTTAAGATTCTCTGGCATTTTAATTAACCTTTGGCATTTTAATTACGATGTGCCTTGGTGTGGGCCTCTTTGGGTTCATCTTGTTTGGAATTCTACACTTCCTGGCTTATATGTCTATTATCTTTGCTGGATTAGGGAAGTTTTCTGTCATTATTTCTTCAAATAGGTTTTCTATTCCTTGTGCTGTGTTTT
>NW_006433950.1:7448737-7456193 GCF_000325575.1 Pteropus alecto
AGCTGGCCACCAGGTGTGAAGGCTAGGGCCAAGTTCGGCTGAAGCCTGTGCCCTACCTGGGGCCACCTGGCATGAGCCATTAAGCAATTTGCAGATGGCCACCATACACCCTGGGCTTGGATGTGCCTCAAGAGGCCAAGCCACAAACCGAGGTCGGCCGCACTCACGCTGGGCTTGAGGCTGCTCAGCAAGAGGTATGGGGCATGCTGAGGCCAGATGCTGTTTAGGTTTTATTAACCTTTGCGCAACTTTTGGAAAGTTTGCAGCATGAGCCAAGACAGGCCATTTATATGGAAAATCCACTGGAAGAGGATTGGGTGGACTCTCATGTTGGGAGGGGCAGGGTCTTAGAGAATCAGGGGTAGGGCAAATGGTGTTGGGCAGGTTGACGGAGAATCAGATATGCCGGCTGCCTGCTTCTGAATTCCCGGCAGGGAGGGCTCAACAAAGGAACAACGGCCTCTGTCAGCACTTCTATCTGGAAGAAAGCCTCCCTTCCAGCCCTCGCCTCGAAGCCAGACAACTCAATTCCTACCCATCTATCCCTGGTGCCTTTCAAGCTCCTGGCCCAGCACTGGAGCTCAGAGTGAGTAAGTCCATCAGTGGGCAAGTTTGCACTTGGGCCCCTTAAGAGGAAAGTCTGCAACTCCAGCAGCCTTCCATCTCACTCGGCCACAATTGCTCCTGGTTTTCACAGCCAGAAATTGCGAGGACTTCTCTTCCTGGCACTGGAACCCTGGGCTGGGGAGCCTGGTGAGGGGCCAGGACCACATGCTCCTCTGGGGGAACCTCCACAGCCAAGATATCCCTCCCAATTCTCCACCACCACACATCAGTGTGGGACCAGTCCTCTGCCTCTCTGCCCTTCCTACCAGTCTCGAGGCGATCTCTTCTGTGTGTCTCCAGTTGTTCAGCTAGACTTCAGGTGACTCCCAATTATGGCTGCTCTGTAGTTTAGTTGTAATTATGATGTGGTTATGAGAGGAAGAGAGCACAGAGTTTACCTACTCCGCCATCTTGCCCAGAAGCCTATTTTTAAATTGGATTATTTGTGTTCTTGTTATTGAGTTGTAGGTGTTCTATATTTTTAGATACATATCTTTAAGCAGATATAGAATTTGCAAATATTTTCTTCTAGCGATTATATTTTTTCTTTCTTTTTATTTTTAAATTTTTAAATTTTATTTTATTTTTATTATGGTGACATTGATCGACAAGATCTAATGTTTCAAGTGTACAGTTCAACAGTAAGTCATATATATATGTATTACATTGTATGCTCACCACCCATAGTTAGATTTCTTTCTGTTGCCATGTGTTTGACCCCTTTTATCACATCTACCTCACCTCTCCCGACTCTCTGTTAACCACTAGTCTACTGTCTTTCTTCTTTTTTCTTTTCTTTCATTTTTTTTAAAGAAAAATAAGCCTTTATTTCCTTGTTTCACAGATAGAATCTGGTTAAAATCTCTTAATCACCATTAAGATTTACAAAGTTTTAAATTCTGATAACATTCAATTCATTAATTTTTTTATTTTATGTATCGTATTTTCTCTGTCATATCTAAAAAACCTTCTAGCAACTCGAGATCACAAAGATTTTCTAAGTTTTATAGTTTTAACTTTATATTTGAGTCTCTGATCCATTTTGAGTTCAATTTGTGAATGGCGTGAAATACGGGGTTCAAATTTATTCTTTTGCATGTGGACATCCAGTTGCTCCAGCACCATTTCTGCGGGGGGCGGAGGGGCGGGGAAGCTATTCTTCTTCCATTGAATTACCTTAGCTTCTTTGTTAAAAAATCAATTGACCAAAAATGTAAGGGTTTATTTCTGGGCTCTCAATGATGTTCCGTGATCTCTATATCTATTCTTATTCACTCCCACACTCTTTATTAACTATAGATTTATAGTAAGCTCGAAATCAGAAAGTTGTGTCCTCTGACTTGGTCATTAGTTTTCAAGATTGTTTTTGCTATTCTAGACCCTTTCTCTTTTAATATAAATTTTAGAAACAGCTAGTCGATTTCCGCAAAAACTAAAAAGGGGGTGCCTGTTTGGATTTTGATAAAGATTGAGTTAGATCTATAGATCAAATAGAGGAGAAATTCCCTATTGACAAAGAGTCTTCCAATCCATAGACAAAGAATGTTTCTCTATGTGTTTAGATTTATTTAATTTCTCTTGGCAAAAGATTTATAATTTTCACTCTACAAATCTTGCACTGTATTTGTCAAATTTATTCCAAAGCATTTTATTTTTTTTAATACTGTCATGAATGAAATTGGCTTCCTAATTTTACTTTTGTACTGTTTATAACTCGTATGTAAAAATACAGTTGATTTTGCATATTGATCTTTTACCCTGCAATCTTATTTGCACTACTATTATTTCTAGTAAAGTTTTGTTGTGGTGGTGGTTTTGGTGGTTCCCTTAGCTAAAGGCTTGTCAGTTTCGTTAATATTTTCAAAGAACCAACCTTTGCTTTCATTGATTTTCTCTGTCATTTTTCTATTCTCTATTTCACTTATTTCTACTTCGATCTACATTATTTCACTTCTTCAGCTTGCTTTGAGTTTAGTTTGCTTGTTTTTATTAGTTTCTTATGATGGAAGTTTAGGCCATTGATTTGAGATTGTTCTTCTTTTTCAGTATTTGCATTTACAATAATAAATTTCCCGCTGAGCACTGTTTCAGCTGCATGATGTGTCATGTTTTTGTTTTCATTCAACTCAAAGTATTTTTTAATATCTCTGTGACTTCTTTTTTACCCACTGGCTACTTATAAATTTGCTGTTCAATTTTCATATATTTCTGAATTTCCAAAATTTCTTTCTGTTATTTCATTCAATTGTGGTTGGAAAACATACTTTGGATGATTTCAGTCCTTCACAATTTATTGATCCTTGTTTTATGGCTTAACATATGGTATATACTGATGAATAGTCTATGTACACTTTAAAAGAATGTGTATTCTGCTGTTGTTGGGTAAACCGTTCTATAGATGTCTGTAATGTTTAGTTAGCTTATGGTGTTATTCAGGTCTTCTGTTTTCTTTTAATCTCCTACTTATTTATATTAATTATTGAAAATGGGGCATTGAAGACTCTAACTATTATCAAATTGTCCCTTCAGTTCTGTCGATTTTTGACTTGTGTGTTTTCGGAGTACTGTTTATAATGGTTAATAAGTTTATAATGGTTATGTCTTCCTAATTGATTGACCTTGTTATTACTATAAAATATCCTTATTTAACTTTAATAACAAATTTTGTCCTTAAGTCCACTTTGTGTGATATTAATATAGTTACTCTCTCTGATTGCTGTTTGCATAATATATCTTTTTATCCTTTTACTTTCAACTTATATGTCTTTGACTCTTAAGTGTGCCTTTTGTAGATAAAACATAGTTGGGTTACTTTTTTTTGTTACTTTACCTGCCTTATAATTTTTGTTGATAACTAGCTATTATAGATAATATATTGTAGCAACTCCAGATTCTATTCCCTCCTCCCTGCCACTGGAGGCATTTATACTTGCTGCTTTCTTGTTAGTTTGTTTCTTTGTTTGGTGACTTGTCTGGACTAATTCTGTAGATCCTGTTTCCCTCGCCATGTGGCTAGTGCTGTCTGTCTTTCCTTGGTCATTTTTTATTCTTGTTTGATTTTTAAACCTCGTGCTAGGAATTGCCTCTGGGTTAGCATTTGTTGGTGGTTGGCCAATGATTGGTCAGCAGTTGTGCTTAAATGTGTTGAGCTAGTAAAGCTTCTACCTTTTGCTGAATGATCTGCAAAATGTTTTGTGGGATGTGTTCAGGGTGCAGCTAGTTTACATGTCTATTTTAGATTGTAAATTTTGTCTTTTCAAGGTCACATAATAAACTTGTGCTGAGTAGCTCATTAAGGTCTTCTCTAATATCTCTTGAGATCTGTGCACCCTTTTACATAGCCTGTCAGACTGTCACAGAAAAGTAGGGTCTTCTTAAGACCTTATTGTCTATCTCATTCCCCAGACCTCCTTGTTCCATTTCTGACTGGCTTACTGGTCTCCTGCTTTTCCCAACCAACACTGAGACCTCAGATTAGCTGTGATATTTGCCTCCCTGATAGAATGGCACTGAGATCACTATTGTTTTTGACAATGCTTTTGGGCATGGAATTTTCCGCACTCCGCTTCAAAGAGAGGTACCTCTTTCCCATCACTTTCACACCATGAAGCTGAGGGGAAGAGACTTATGGATGCAGCCTCAGGCTAAACACTTCAGACTCACACTCTTCTTTCTTAGATTCAGATTTTCTTGAGTAAACATTTCTCAATGTCTTGTATCAGTTGTATTAGTTTTCTATTGCTGCTATAACAAATCATCACGAACTTAGTGACTTAAAATAAAATGACAAAAAAATTTAGTACCTTATAGTCCTTTGGGCTAGAAATCCAGAAAGGGCTCACTGGGCTAAAATCAAGGTGTCAGCAGGCTGCCTTCCTTCTAGAAGCTCTAGAGGAAAATCTATTTCTTTGCTTTTTCCAGCTTCTAAAGGCCGCCTACATTCCTTGGCTTGTGGCCCCTTTCCATCTTCAAAGCCAGCAACGACCAGTCAAATCTTTCTTACACTGCCTCCTTCTTCACATTTAAGGGACCCTTGAGATTACACTGGGCCTCTTTAGCTAACCCAGGATCATCTCTTTATTTTATGGTCAGCTGATTAACAAGCTTAATTCTATCTTGCAAACTTACTTCCTCCTTGTCATGCAACAACATATCACAGATTCCCGTAATGAGGACATAGACACCTCTGAGAGGTGACCGTTCTCCTACTACATAAAATTTTGATCAATTTCCAGTTTTCCAATTTTTAAAAATCATTTTGCACAGTTTTATCATTGTTTTTGGTGGGGAGGGTTTTCAGAGCTCCTCAGTCATTCTAAAAGTTCCACCCCTATATGATGAATTCTTATTTCATCATATAGGAATACTCCATAGAAGTGAGAATGAATGAACTAAAAGTAAAAGCAACAACATGGCTGAATCCCATAAACACAATGTTGAATGAAAGAAGTCCACATATAAGAATGCTCTCTACGTGATCCAAATAGAAAAAAAAAAAACTGGTCTAGATATTAGGAGTCGGAATGGTGGCTTCCCTCAAGGGGGCAGTGATTGAAAGAGGTTATGAGGGGGTCTTCTGGATGCTGATAACCTTCTGGTTTATTTTTTACTTTTTGTTTTGAAATGATTTCCAACTTACAGCAATCTTGCAAAAGGAGTAAAACTCCTGTATTCCCATCACCCTGATGTATTGTTAACATTTTTTTTTTTTAAGTAAAAATTCTCTGTCTAGATAAGAGGTCCAGGCCCATGCAGCAGATACAATATCCCTGGGACTGTGACTTCCTGGGACATAAAGTAAAAATTGCAAGGACAGGGTCCCTTTCCTCAAGCAGGTAGTCATTGACCATGATAGCAATATTAATCCAGGTCACATCCATACGTGAGGGGTGGAAGTGGGAGTGGGGGCGAATTAAAGAGGGGAAAAATATTAATCTAGGTCGTCCTCCTGCCTGAAGGCTCCCAGGGATTCCATGTGCTCTTAGCTCCCTTCTATTTCTCTGTGTCCAGATCACCAGGCATCAGGGCAAACAAATCACAAGAAAATGAGGGGCAGGAGGCACGATGAAAAGAACCTTGGCCTTGGGGATGTACTTCCATGGGTTACTTTCTTCTCTCCTCCTTCCACACCATTTTTCACCCTTTTCTGCTTCCCTCTTCTGAGTCTCTCCCTGTGGAATGTCACCTCCTCTCATAGTTTCAGCCAGCACTTCTTGTATGGGGACTGTGAATTGGGGTTTCCCTGGGCCAGGCATATGACCTTTCCAGTTCAGATTTTCCCTGTCTGTGAAATGAGCAATGGCCATTGGGGCCATTTCCACCCAAAAAGACTGCTGTGAGGACCATTTAGAGTAGAGAAAGAGGAAGTCTTTGATCCTCCAATAGTCTTGTAGTGGCAGGTAGTACTAATCACCATTTCACAGAATTGGAGCCTGATCCTCAGGGACGTGAGGCTTTGTAGCCAAGCTCTTGCTGCCAGTCGGAGGTGGAGCCATGCCAACATCCCAGCCTTTGAAACTTAGGGTATGAGCCACACTAGTCACACTCTACAGGCTTTAAGATACCTCTTATTTTTGTGGAACACTGAAAAACCAAATTGGAAACCCATGAAACATATCAAATGGCAGAAGAGATAAATGGAATGTGCAGAGTTTCTTGCTTTTCTAAGGAATTTCTTATTGGGAAAAAAGCAATTCTGATTTTACAATGGGACTTGCTCTCTGAGTCCAGGCCAGAACAAGCTCCTCATTCAGAATAAGGTGCTGGAGGATGAATCATCTTCTCCTTGCCTGGTCACTGCTCCTTGAAGAAATTCCATTATTTGCGAAGACTGGCTGGCTCTTGATCGAGCCTCTCTCCTCTTTTTCTTGGACACTCAGTTAGATGTTTCCCAGGCTTCCTTGTTGTTAGATGAAGCCATATGTCTGTATTCTGGTCAATGGAATGTGAGCACAGCTGATGCACCCAACTTCTAGACGTGAACCATAAAAATGAGGGTCAGGAGTCATGATGGAAAGAACCTTGGACTTGGGGATGCACTTCCCCAGCCTCTCATGCTCCGTGCTCTGTGCTGTTTTCTCTTTCTTGGCTTCATGTACATGAGCAGAGTGACTTGTTAACAACACCAGGGCCACAGAGAGAAGGAGTCTGGGTCTCTGAAGCACCACCTGAAGAAGAGCTACCCATTAATCAGAAACATCCACTGTGGACTTTATGTTGTAAAAAATAAACTTTTATCATGTCTGAGCTGTTATGTGACTTGGGTTTGTTTCTTATAGCTTGTGGTGTTTCATTATCTAATACACGTTAATTTACCTGATTCCAACAGTTATTTTTTTTTAACTACTGAAGACATTTTATATCCTTCACATGTTTCACAGTTTTTCCATCCCACATAAACCAAAAATATTTTCTTACACCTCTGTCAATACTTTCGAATACAACGTGCTCTAGTGTTTCATTTCCTTCTCCTTTCGCTGATGTGGATCTTTCTGTCATGAACCTACCATCGCAGGGAATCCCAAAGGAATCTTTAGAATCAGAATGGGAATGGAGAGACTAGGAGGAGAAGAATTTGAAACAGCAAGTATACACAATTTTGGGGGGTTTTACTGTAAAGGTGCAGTATTGGAGGCAGACGTGGGATCGAGGCATTGTTTTCTTAAGAATGGAGAAATAACAGTATGTTGCAGATGAGAATGACACATTGGGGAAGAGGACACTGATAATGCAGGAAAGAAATGGGAGAACCGAGGATTAATTTCCGTGAGTAGAAGAGAGGATGAGTCAGGAGCAAGGAAAGGGCATGCCGTGGGTAGATGCGGTGGTTGTCGGTGGGTGTGCTCTTTTG
>NW_006433950.1:7456227-7462918 GCF_000325575.1 Pteropus alecto
AGAAATCAGACATCAGTTGAGAGTGAGGATCAGGGAAGAGGGCTTGAAGGTTTGAGTGGAGGGAAGGACAAACGAAGTAGTCTAGGATCGTGGGAGAGCAAAAAGCCAGGAATATGTAGTAAGACTTTTGGGCAGCATGGAAGAACCATGGGAGATTAGCGATCTTGAATTTTCACTTAGCATGACTGGGTGCTTCTTTCCAGCCATTTTCAGCTGCACTGGTGCAGATGCAGTGACTTGAGGGTTGGGTTTCACCCACGTCATGGTTTTGTCAAGAGGTAGCAACAAGCATGGAAGTTGAAGTTATTTAACTTCAAGAGAGTTGAGGGTTTGGTAAACAGTGCTTGTAATGAAAGACCACGGACGTTGAGGTGAGTAAGGAGAGAGGTAAGGACCTAAGTGGGGAGCAAGGGACAGGATCAGTCCGGGCGGGGTGGAAGGACTGTTGGAATTGGATACTCAAGATCATGAGCTGGGTAGGTAGATGGGAGTGGTTGGAGAGTGGGTGTTTGAAACTGAGATTACACAAGTGTAGTTACTGGGAATGATGTGGTCAAGAGCGTGTGACCTTGGGAGTGAGGGGCTGAAGTAGGAGGGGGACAAATTTACCGGGGCTGAGGAGGTCGTGGAACTGAGAGATGGTGACCAAAGTCACCACGATTGTGACAGGATCACGTTGGAGAGAATGACTATGAGCTGGGAGCTAAAATTGTCCACCAGGGAGGCGAGTGACCAGAGTGCAGGGCAGAGGAGGAGTGTAGATGGCTGCAATAGGAGTGGCCAATGGGTGGTAAAGTCTGATGATACATCCTTTAAGGAATCTGGGCATTTTCGGGAGGAGAGAAGAAGAATGGCTAGCATGGAAGTAGCTATGAAGACCAAGGAGGATGCCTATCTTATCCCGGCCCTGGGGTGTGACAGCAGTTGAGAGAACGGCCACTGCTAAGAAGCCTTTGGGGGAAGCAGGGCCCTCAGGGGAGAACCAAGTTTAGAGCAAAAAGGTGAAGGGAACAGGAAGACTCAGAGGAAGATGTCCATTCATTACAGAACCCTCAGTAATAGTGAGCATCTGGAAACAACCTAAATGTCCATGGCCAGGACAATGGATAAATAAATATAGATTAGTCCAGATGGAATTTACTACGCACAAAAGTGAAAATGAATGTACTGGATCCATGTGGACAAGGTGGGAAAAAAGCTTGCAAACATAAACTTGAGTGAAAGAAGCATGCTGTGAAAGGTTACATTCAGGATGATGCTATTATGTAGAATGTTAAGACCCACAAGGCAATACTATGTTTAATTTATAGGCTATGACATTCTCGAGAGGGCTGGCAGCTTCGGGATGTTGGTTTTGTGGTTACCCATGGAGAAAGAGGAAGGGGAAATAGGCGAGGGTAGGGGTAAGGTAGATTCGGTTGTATCTAAAACATTTTACTTCTTAAAAAAGAAAGAAAGACAAATGAACCAAACCTAGCAAAATATCAACTTCTGTTAAATTTAGGTTGCGAATCCCAAGATTTATTTTAGTTTTTCGTATGTTCGAAAAATTTCATTTGAAATTTTGAAAGATAACCTGGGGGGTGGATTATTATAAAGTACGGTAATTAAGACAGTGCGATACTGGCATAAGGATGGACATATAGAACCAAGAGTCCAAAAATGAATGTATACATTCAGAAGCAATTGGGGTTTTATAAAGTGCAGAGAAAAAAAAAGGAAAGAAGTCTTTTTAACAGCAATACTGGGACAACCGGATAGCCACATACAAAAGAATGAATTTTGACACTTACCTAACATTATATACAAAAATTAACTCAAAATGGATCAAAGACTGAAATGTAAGGACTAAAACTATAAAATTCCTAGAAGAAAAGATAAGGATAAATCTTCAAGCTCTTGGATTAAGCAATGGTTTCTTAGATATGGCACCTCGAGCATAAGTAACCAAAGACATAACACATAAATTGAACGTCATCAAAATGAAGAACTTTTGTGCTCCAAAGGAAACTATCAATAAAGTGAAAAGAGAAGTCAAAGAATAGGAGAAAATAAGGATCTAATATTAAGATACATAGAGAAATGCTACAACTCAATAATAAAAAGACAACCCAATTTGAAAATGATCAAGGGACATGAATAGACATTTTTCCAAAGAAGATAGGCAAATGGCCAATACACACACGATAAGATGCTGAACATCGTTTGTCATTAGGAAAATGCAAATCGAAACCACAATGACATACCATTTCACACCCACTAGGATGGTTGTAATCAAAAGCACAGACAGTAACAAGGGCTAATGAGGAAATGGAAAAATTAGGACTCTCACACGTTGCTGGTGGGAATGTAAAATGGTAAAGCCTCCCTGGAAACAGTCTGTCCGATCCTCAGAAAGTTACCGTATAACCCAGCAATTCCACTCCTACTTATATACCCCAAAGAGCTGAAAACATACGTTTGCACTAAAGCTTTTCCACAAACGTTCATAGCAGCATTATTTATAATAGTCAAAAAGTGGAAACAATCCAAATGTCCATCAACTGATGAATGGATAAACAGAGTATAGTATTATCCACACGAAAATACTATTTGGCCATAAAAATGAATGAAGTACTGACACATGCTACAATATAGATGAATCTTGAAAACTTAGGCTAAGGGAAAGAAGTCAGACACAAAATCGCACGTATTGAATGATTCTATTTATATGAAATGTCCGCAAAAGGCAAACTCACAAAGACAGTAGATTAGTGGTTGTCCAGGGTTAGAAATAGGAGAAAATGGAGAATGACTGTTCATAGATAGTATTTCTTTCGGGGAGATGAAAGTGTTTTGGAATTAGTGGTGATGGTTATATATCTTGTGAATAAATTAAAAACCACTGAATTACACCCTTTGAAAGGATGATTTTTATAGCGTGTGAACTACATCCCAGTTTAAAAACAAAAACCCGGGATCAAATCCAGACTCCTTCATGTGGCCCCAGCAGATGGCTTCCATTCTCTGGCTCCTCATCCTTGGGGACCGGAACTCAGGCTGCACCCGGATGAGATGAACTCCACACGTGGCTTTTTACTCTCACTGGTGCCTCTATTCGAAATTTGACCATAGTCTACGGCCATACCACCCTGAACAAGTCTGATCCCGTCTGATCTTGAAAGCTAAGCAGGGTCGGGCCTGGTTAGTACTTGGATGGGAGACCACCTAGGAAGACCAGGTGCAGTTGGCATAAAAAAATTAAAAAATAAGGGATTGTAAGCTGACAAGGTCTTTGCAATATGTGAGGTCAACCAAGGGTTGCCCTTCCTCATAAAAACAAATGAATAAACAAACAAAAAAATAAATGCGACCATGGCTGCAAGCAGTGCGCTGTTAGTGTGCAGCTGGCCTCTGCTGTCAGATCTGAATTTGGGCCCCATCGCTTGCTGGCTGTGAACGCTCTCTAAGTCTCAGTTTCTTTATCTGAGAAATGGGGATAATAACAGTGGCCCCCCTCTAAGTGTTGCTGTAGGGAGATGATGAGATAGTGAATGTAAAATACAAGACACAGTAGATTGGTCACTCAGGAAATACCAGTTGGAATTACCATTATTATTATTATTATTATGGTAGTTGTCTTTATGTCCATTTAGCCCCAAAGTCTTTTACTTCTTCCTCTCTACCACTCTCTCTCCATCCCAGGATTTCCCAATTGCCTCACAGTCTACTTGTCTGGCCCAAGTGGTCGTCTGGATACGGTTTCCAATGCCTTGCCTCCTGGCCTGGCTCTTGACTAATTCTCTTTGCCCAGACTTGCCAGTCACCTGAGCCAGGCCCACAGATAAATGTGGTCATCCTCCTTCTAGCTCTTGGATCAAGCTGGAGCAGCCAAGGACAGCGATGGCAGGATGCCCCCAGGGAGGCTTCAGGTAGAGCTCACAGACACTCAGAAATCAGAGGCGTGGAGTGATCCTCGCAGCCCCGCGGGGAGCCCTCTCTGGGGGGGCCCCTGGCTTTGCGGAAAAGAGGAAGACTTGAGACAGCTGTTCTGGGCAGGGGCTTTCTCTTTGCAGAGGCTGCCACTCTACTTCTAGGAATCTGTCTAGAAGATGTATTCCCCCCTGGGCGAGCACACTTGAGGAAGGTTATTTTCACATTTTTATATAACTAAAAAGACTGGAAAAACCCAAAATGTCCATCAGTAGGAGACTGACTATATACTGCTTCGTGCATCCATGTCATGGAGGGGCACACAGCCAGTGGAGAGAACAAGATGAATCTAAATAGACTGTAGGGAACTGATTCCAAGATGCATTCTAGGTGAAAAAAGCAAGGTGCAGAACAGTATTTTTGTATTAACTAAATGCTGACCTCCTTCCCTCCCTCCTTCCTTCCATCTCTTTGCAAGGATCACCATTGCCTGTGTGCTCGTGCATGCACAGACTGCTTCTGAAGGACAAACAAGAAATCATTAAGCCTGTTTGCCGGAGGCAGGGAAATGAAATGTGGGGGAGGCATTGTCAGAAATGGGAGAGCTACTTTTCAGTTAACCCCTTTTCGTAACACATAAATTTAGAATTTTATCTTTTTGAATAGGTCAACCGTGGACATGGGAAAAAAAATTCAAACTATACCAAAGAGTGTCTGGTGAAAAGTAAGTCTCCTCTCTGAGCTCCTGCACTCCACCCCACCCCACGTCCCTCCTCAGGGGCCACTAATTTGATCAATTGTGTATCTTTCCGGTTATGCACTATGCATTTGTGCAAAGACATGTGTATATGTAATTCTGTATTTATTACGGTAAGATATACATAACATAAAATTTACCATTTTAACTATTTTTAAGTGTACAGTCCAGCGGCCTTAAATAGATCCACATCGTTGTGCAACCAGCACCACATCCATCTCCAGAACTTTTTCATCCTCCCAAACTGAAACTGTCCTTACTAAACACAATTCCCATTTCTTCCCCCTCCCCAGCCCCTGGCAACCACCATTCTACTTCCTGTCTCTATGAATTTGACTGCTCTAGGGACCTTACACAGGTGGAATCATACCGTATTGATCTTTCTGCATTTGGCTTATTTCACTTAGCGTACTCTTCTTCAGGGTCACCCATGTCGTATCATGTGTCACGTGTCGAAATTTCCTTCCTTTTTTCAGGCTGAATAGTATTCCGCTGTACGCATATACCACATTTTGTTTATCCATCCGTCGATGGACATTTGGGTTGTTCCTCCCTTTTTTATTAAACAAAAATTAGTTTAAACAAAAGAAGAAGGAAGTTTGGGGAAAAGAGAATTTGATCCGGGAGGTTTCCGCAGAAAGATAGGGGCAGCTTCAACCACCAGCAGGAGGAGAGAAAACACCGCCTTATCAACAACTGCTGGGGATTCCCCACCTTCAGTGCGAGAGGAAGTCCCCTTTCTTTTCTTTGAAAGCTGGTCCCCTGCACCCTGCCTGGGAACTCACGGTCCCCGAACACTGTACCTGCCTTTTCTTTAGCTCCAGGGAGGTCAAGGGCCCTGGGTGAGTAGAAGTCAGTTGGTCACAGGTGCGGCTCACCCTCTTCCAAGCTCCAGAGAAATGGGTGATGGGTGGCAGAGAATGAGCCAGCAGGAAGGGCATAGGGCTTTGCGAGTCCCTAGAGACACAGGTGTTCTCCAAGGGGGAACCCCTGAGCCCAACCCGTGGAGGGGCCTTGGCCCTGGAGGGCCCCGCATAAGAAAACCCCGAGTTCAGTTGAAGAGCCAGCAGACCAAGTCACTGTTTTTCTCTTGTAATCCTCCAAACACGGCCCGGTTTTCACAAGATGACTTCCACATTTAAAAGACATTTCTTATTTTCTCCCCCGTTTTATTATGAAACACTTGAAGCATCCAGGAAAGTCGTTAGAGTAGTTTAGTGATCACCGGCACATCCACTTTGTTAGCATTTTTTCATATTTGCTTTGTCTCTTCCTTTCTCTCTTTGGGATATTAAGACACATACTCACACATGCACACACATACATGAACACATATGCCCACGTGCACATGCACATACGCACACACAGACACACTACACACAAACATCCATGTACATGCATGTGCTATACATATATGCGATGCATACACATATATGCACACACATATACACATATACACATATACCTACATGCACACACACACACACACACACACACACACATACATATTCTCCTGAACATGAACTCTTTGAAAGTTCATCATGAACTTTATCCCTAAATATTTTAGCATGCATCTCTTAAGAACAAAGATAGTCTCCTACATACTCTTAAAGACTTTATTACACCTAAGAAAACCAACAATAAAAGCCCCATTTGTCCCTAAAAGCTCTTTTACAAAGCTGTTTTTCAAAACTAAGATTCAAAGTCCACATAGTGTACTTATTTGGCTTTTATGTCTTTTAAGGTTAAATCTCTTTTAAGCTTAAATGTCCCTATCCACTTTTCTTTTTTTTTAAACAAAGTTGACCTTTTGTTGATCCTGGGACAGTTGCGGAAGGGCTGGAAGGTACCATCTTCTAGAATTGTCTGGTTGTTTTCTTGTAGGGTCATTCGTCTTCTTCCTCTGTCCCCTTATTTCTTATAAACTAAATGTTAGAACTAGAGGCTTAATTAGATTCTGGGTAATGCCTTTTTTTTTTTTTAATGTTTTTTTTTTTTTAATTTTTTTTTTTTTTTTTTTGG
>NW_006433950.1:7464340-7483917 GCF_000325575.1 Pteropus alecto
ACATCGTGCACCAGAGTGGTGCATTTGTTATAATTAGTAAATCTACACGACACATCATAATCTCTCAAGTCTATAGTTTCATTAGGGTTCACTCTTGGTGTTGTACATTCTGTGGGTTTGGACAAAAATATGATGACACGTATCCATCACGGTGGTATCATATCAACTATTTTTACTGCCCTAAAAATCCTCTGTGCTCTGCCTGTTCATTCTTCCCTCCTGCTAGACTTGGTTACATCTCCATAGTTTTGTCTTTTCCTGAATGTCACATGGTTGGAATCACACCTTACATGGCCTCTTCGGTTTGGCTTCTTTCGGTGAGTAATATGTGCTTAAGGTTCTTCCATGTCTTTCATGGCTCGATCTTTTCTTTTTAGCACCGAATAATAATAATAATAATAATAATAATAATAATAATATTCCATTGTCTGGACGCACCACAGTTTACTTTTCCATTTACTTACTGAAGTTGATGATCTCGGTTGCTTCTAAGTTTTGACAATTATGAATAAAACTGCTATCATGTAGGTTTTTGTGTAGATGTGAGTTTTCACCTCCTTTGGGTAAATACTAAACAGTCTGATCAATGGATTGTATGGTAAGAGTAGGTTTGATTTTGTAAGATAGTGCCACGCTGTATTCCAAAGGGATTGTACCGTTTTGCATTCTCACCAGCAATGGATGAGAGTTCCTGTTGCTCCTCATCCTCTCCAGTGTTTGGTGTTGTCTGTGTTCTGATTTCAGCCGTTCTAATAAAAGGTAGTTGTATCTCATTGTTTTATATGCATTTCCCTAATGACATATGACGTGGAGCATCTTTTCATAGGCTCTTATTTTTTTATTGGTAACATATACGTTACATAAAATTTACCATGTTAACCATTTTTCCGTGGCAGTTCGGTGGCATTAAATATATTAACACTGTTGCGCAGCCATCGCCACCATCCATCTCCAGAACTCTTTCATTTTCCCCAGCTGAAACTCTATGCCCATTAAATAATGACTCCCATTTGCAGCTCCTCCCCAACTCCTGGCAACTGCTATTCTACTTTCCGTATCTATAGATTGGACTACTCGAGGAACCTCATGGAAGTGGCTCAGAGAGCGCTTGTCTTGCTGTTTACTGGCTTTGGGTAATGCCTTTGACAAGGGGCCTTCGTAGATGATACTGGGCACTTCTGGGGCATATCCATCGGGAGGCTCACAGGAATCACAGCTGAGCAGGCCTTGCACAGTCCTGCCTGCTCACCTGCCCATCTCTCCCACGGGGCTGCCCGCTGCTTCTTCACCTACTCTGCCCCAGCTGCCCCACCCTCTCGGCCTGTCAGGGCCTTCTCACTTGCCCTGTCCTCCCTGGCAGACTCCTTAATATCTTCCGGATTCCAGCTTTAATGTCACCCTCTCGTGGCTTTCCTGGCTACCCACAACCACTTCCCTGTAGTCGCTGTCTGTTTTTCTCTGACTCGTTTTCTTCATGGCGCTCATCAGAACCTGACAGGACCCTGTTTGGTATTTGTTGGCCTGTTTACCGTCTTGCTCCAGGGTAAACTCCATGAGAGTAGGGACCCGTTCACTGCTGTATCCCCAGATCCTGACAGTGCAGCTGCACATGGCAGGTGCTTGTATTAGCTTCCTCTTGCTGCTGTAATAAATGACCACAAACTTAGTACCTTAAAAACAACACAAATTTACTACCTTACGGTTCAGGAGGTCAGAAGTCCTAAATCAGTCTCAGTGAGCTAAGATCGAGGTGTCGGGGGCCTGTGCTTCTTCTGGAAGCTCTAGGGAAGAATCCGTGTCCTGTCTTTTCCAGCTTCTAGAGGCTGCCTGCATTCCTGGGCTCACTGTCTCTCACCACTTGGACTTCTGCTTCTGTCACCCCATCTTCTGTCTGAGCCTGACCCACTGCTCTCCTCTTAGAATGACCCTGTGACTACATCGGGCCCATCCAGATAAGCCAGGGAACTCCCTGTTTTAACTTAACTTAAACACAAAGTCTGCAAAGTACTTTTTAAATGTAAGGTCGCATATTCACAGGTGTCAAGAATTAAGACGTGAATGTTTTTGGGGGGGCATTATTATGCTTACTAAAGGATTCCGTAACTATTCGTTGGATGAATAATAAATGAATGGATGGGTTTCTTTACAAAGGGAGTGTCGAGTCCTGAGTTGCAGGCCTGGCTCAGCCACTCCCTGGCTGTGAGACCTTGGGCGAGTCCTCTCTTCCTCTGAGCTTTGGTTTTCTCTTCATTAGATATGTTTTGAGCACCCACCATGTACCCCACCCTTGGTAGATGCTGGGAATTCCAAGATGAATAAAAAGAGACTCCCGCCTTCCCAGAGCTTGGGGTTGGCTTTTGAGGAGGGGCCTGAGAAAGGGAACCCCTGACATAGTTTGCTCATGTCCACATTGTAGGTCACCCCAGAGAATTTCAAAATCCAGAGGTGACATTTCAAATGGCTCTTGACACATGAGTAAGAGTTTGTGCGGTAGAGAAGTATAAAGGGCTTCGAAGCTGGGGACAGGCCACAGGCTGTTACGAGGAACTGTGAGGAGCACGGTCGGAGACCAGGGAGGTAGGGGAACATGTCTGGAAAGGGGATCTTGAAGGCCGTGATCAGCAGCTTGGGTTCTGCCCTCAGGTCACGGGGCCACAGCAGGGTTTCGAAGCAGGAGGGAGACATGTGCAGGTCTGAATCAGTGCTGCTCACTCCGGTCACTGCCACGTAGAGAGGGGACCGAGGGGCCAGCGTCCGCGCCTGAGATGGAGCAGGGACAGTGCTGGCGGAGACGAGAGGACAGATCCGAGAGAGGTTTAGGAAGTCGATTTCTTGGGACGTGGCGATAGGTCGAGAAGGTGCGGGGTGAGGAAGCAGCTGGGAAGGAAGAATAAGCAGGATGAGAACGCGTGCAGAAGATTTCTGCATCTGCCGAGGGGCTCATGAGCCGGCCCGAGCCGGGGTCTGCGAGAAGCCCTGGGTGGGGCTGGTGACGGGACAGAGAGACCACCCAGTGGATTCATACTTCTCCCCTCGAACAGAGCTCGGTCATGACCTCCAAGGGTATGAGATGGGCCTCAGTTCCAGGTGAGGGTTTGAGGCTGTTTAGCTCCTGTCCACATTCTCACTTGGTTTACAAACACGAAGGCAAAAAGGTCAGGCTGTGAAAGCACCTTCCTCATTTCCAGAGACATACGGTGATATGACCGCAGCCACACGTACCTGGACTCTGGGGAGTGCAGCCTCCAAGAGGCCCAGCTCGAGGGGGATTTTGCGAGACCCAGAGGGGAGGAGTGTGGGGGTCCCCTCTGATGGTTCATCACCACATAGAATTTCCTCCTATTAGGAGGAAGCGGGAGTTCTTCTTTCATAATGCGAATGTGAGATTCCGGGCTCACCGGTGACTAAAAGTGTCTGAGGCTTGTGGGTGTTATCGAACACTTAAATATCAGACCTTCTTTTCCAATGAGTGTAGGTACCTAGGCTGGAACGCAAAGCAGCATGGCTAGCCTGCAGGTCCCGCTCCTGGCTGCCCTCATCCTCCTTGCTGTGGCACCTCAAACCACTGAGGCAGGTGAGCTGGGAAGAGGGAGGGCTCCCTGCAGAAGCCAGGTATTTTCCTCACGTACTAGAAGGAACATGCTAGAAGAACTGAGAGCAGATACCCAGTCTGCTGCTGGCTCTTGAGCTGGTCTCATTGCTTCTCTGGGCCTCAGTTTGCATATCTGTGAAATGGGTCATCTTGAAGGCCTGGAGCCTAGGATCTGTCTCAGCTGGGCTGGGGTCATGGTGGGCATGGCCCAAGCTCCTCTATTTTGGGGAACTGGAACATAGGGCCCTTCCTAGTGGGAGAAGGCTGGAGCTAGGGTGAAGGGTATTCCCTTGGAAAGGGGGTCCTGCCTCCCACTACCCCGCTTTTGCTCAACGCTGGGGTCCTAACTTTTCTTCTCTGTCCCTATGTAAAGTCTCCTCCTCTGTGTTGGGTAAGGGAAGGAGCACTGGACTGGGAGTTTCTGAGCACTTTCCTTTCATTGAAGTTTCCGTAGAGTAGATATTATTATTATTCCCTTGGTCAGAGGAGGAAATTGGGCCTCCGAGATGTTAAATGACTTGCCTAAGGTGGCCCGGCAACTCAGGGCAGAACGGAACTAGAACCCAGGTCTGTGCGACTGGACTCTGCTCGAGCCCTTGTCCTGACTCTCCAGAGTCGCACTGTGTGACTGGCCAAGTCCTTCCCCTCTCTGGACCTCAGCCTCACCATTTGCTCCATGAAGCGGGTGAAAGCGGATGTGAGTTGAAGCAGACTCCTGGGGATCTCATCAAGATGCCCATCCGTTCCAGCAGTGCCAGGGCCAGGCACTGAGCATTTGTGACAAGCTCCTAGGTGATGCCGATGATGCTGGTCCATGGATCTCACCTTGAAGAACAAGGTTCTAAGGCTCCTTCCCATCCAGAGTCTCTGGGTCCCAACTAGAGTTTCAGGGCATCGTGGGTGCTCGGTCCATTCTGAATCCCTCTCCTCTGAGCTGAGTGACTTGAAGTGTAGACATTGGGTCCTCAGCGGCTTCTCAAGAGCCCTGAGAGTGGGGACTTTGAGGACTCCAAATCGTCTGGATACCAACCTTCCATGTGAAGACAGAAAAGCGGGGTCAGAGGTTGGGGCCGAGGGAGACTCTGCCTAGCCTGTGACTCCTCCGAGCACCCTCTCCCCCAGGCCCCTACGGAGCCAACGTGGAGGACAGCGTCTGCTGCCGGGATTACATCCGTTACCCGCTGCCCTGGCGTGTGGTGAAATATTACTACTGGACTTCGAACTCTTGCCGGAGGCCTGGCATAGTGTAAGTCGGGCACCGGGAGAGTCCGATGGGTGTGGCCCAGAAGGGCCCAGGTGCAGATGGGTCGGGGAACCCAGGGGTGGAAGGAATGCAGCTGGGCTTCCGGATCCCAGTGGGAGCACTTGGCTGGAATAGGCTTGGATGTACTGAGAAAAAAGTCATGTGAACATTCAAGAGATATTACCAGGTGTCTACCATGGGCCAAGTCGCGTGCCAGGTTCTGAAGATGCAGAGCTGAAGGAACAGGGTGCCTCCCACACAGGTGGTGGTGTAGGCAGGACCGAGCCACAGAGACGGGGTACAGGGTATAGGCAGTATGCCCAGTGCCACTAAGTCAGCGAGGATGCTCCCACTGGAGATGTCTTGGCCTCCCCGAGGCAGCTGTTCCAGACAGAGACATTCTTCGAATATTAAGAGCCAGCACTTACGGAAGTTTGCTCTGGGCCAGGCACCGTTCTGAGTGTTGCCGTGTGGACTCATTAACGCTCCTAACAATCCTACGAGGAGGTACAATCGTTTCCATTTTGTAGATAGAAAAACTGTCTCAGGGAGGGGAGGTGACTTGCTCGAGGTGGCAGGCTGGAACCAGGACTCCTGGGTCCTTGCTCAGGGCTCTCTCCTTTGCTTCCTTTTCCCTGACCCGGAGTCTGTGCCTATGCCTGGCCCTGGCTGGGTGACTGGGCCTGTTCTTTTTGGGGCAACCCCTCGGACGGCTGCTCTGGCTCCTCAGAGACTGCTGCCAAACTACACACTGGGGGTGAGTGGGTTGGGCTTGGGACCTCATGACCCCCTTTGGGGCTCCTCATCTTGTTCGCATGTTCCACCTCCTCCCTCTTCCTCACCCCTTAGAGGGGTCTGCAGGTGAATAACAAAGCAGTCTGAAGCGGAAGCCCTCACAGGTTCTTGTCACTTCGACCTTGAGCCTCAGTTTCCCCATCGGTATAACGGGAGTGATCACCTTCATTTATTTATTTTTAACTTATTTTTAAAGTAAATTTATGGGGGCGACATTGGTTAATAAAATTATATAGGTTTTAAGTATACCATTCTATAATCCGTCTTCTGTATATTACATTGTGTGTTGACCACCCAAAGTCAAATCTCCTTCTGTCACTCGACATTTGACCCCATTTACCCTTATCTACCTTCCCTCCCTCCCCGCTTTCCCTCTGGTCACTATTAAACCGTCGTCTGTGTCTATGAGTTTTTGTTTGTTTGTCTTGTTCATTTGTTGCTTTCAGTTTGATATCTCACATATGCGTGAAATCGTATGGTTCTCAACTTCTTCTGTCTGACTTCATTCCCTTAGCATGATTATCTCAAGACCCATCCACAAACAGCAGTGTTGCATCTTTTGTGATGGTCGAGTAATATTCCATTGCATACACGTACCACGTCTTCTTTACCCAAACATCTGTCAAAGGGCACTAGTCGTTTCCATGTCTTGGCCACTGTGAATGCTGCAGCGAGCTTTGGGGCGCATATATCTTTACAGATAAGTGTTTTCAAGTGTTTGGAGTAGATACCCAGAGGAGGGATCACTGGGTCGAATGATAATTCTATTCTTAATTTTCTGAGAACTCTCCTTACTGTTTTCCATAGTGGCTGTACCGATTTACATTCCCACCAGCAGTGTGTGAGGGTTTTTTCCCCACGCCCGCAACCTCTCCAATACTTGTTGTTACTTGTCTTGTTAATAATAGCCATTTTTACAGATGGGAGGTGTCATTTCATTGTGGTTTTGATTCACATTTCCCTAATAGCTAGTGATTTATTTTTCTGTAGCAAACATGAAGAGAGTGCTTGCTAGTACTAGGCACTGTTATAAACACTTCATAGTTCCAATTTTAGTATATGTGCTGCCAAAGTGACACTTGATAAATATTAACTCATTTGATCCTCGAAACAACCCTAAGTAGTTGGTGCTGTTACAGTCCACTTCTTACAGGTGGAGAAATTACACAGAGAGGTTATGGGGCCTCTGGAGCATCACTGGGCACAGCAAGTGGAAGGTGTCATGCTCAATGCCTGGCATATAATAGGTGCTTAATAAAAGACAGCACAGTATGATTATTGGATTTTGAGCCAGAAGGGACTCTAGAAAGAATACGGCTTGACAAATGGGGAGACTGAGGCTCGGAGAGGGGCCGGGTCTTGCCCAGCGTCACACAGGGTCAGGGCAGGCTGCCCACGTGGCCAACACCAACACTGCCGCGTTTTTTGTTCCTTCTGTCATTGGCCGTCTGTGGGGTGGGGGCAGGTCTGGGAAGTAAGGGGAACCAGGAGCTCCGAGGCCCCAAAGACAGGCTCTTGAGAGGCAGGAAAGGAGTCTGGGACTATGGGATGTCCTGCCAACAATGGCTGGGACAGAGGGCCCCAAGGACCTGGCCCGGTGTTCACAGCAGCTTGGACAAGGGTGGGAGCCTTAGCCCACAACTGCTGTGTGACCTTGGGCCAGTGCTCATCTCTCTGTGCTTCAGACCTCTCAGAGAGGCCTGGATGGGGACACTCTCCAAAGACACTGGCCCCTAATAGCCCAGTTCACACTGAGCATGGAGAGTCAGATCTGACCAGCTCTGGCATTCAGGCAAGTTTCTTTACCTCTTCGGGCCTCACTTTCCTCAGCTATAAAATGGATAGAATAATAGGACTTCACAGAGTCAGTATAAGGACTTACTAAGAAAATCAATGTTAAGAGGTCTGGCCAGCTCCTTGCACGATTATATAGCACCTAATATCTCCTGTGTACTGTTCTGAGCACTTCAGTTTATATTAACTTATCAAACCTCATCAAAATCCTGTGAAGTTGGACCACGATCATCATCCCCATTTTACAGAACTGGGGCTCAGAGAAGTTAAGATCTTGCTAACAAATGGCATAGCTAGGATTTTAACCCAGATAAGCTGGCTCCAAAGTTCATAGTCTTGGCCACTACCCCATACTGTCTCTCCCAAGGCAGTGTCAGCAATAAATATGGAACTCTGGGGCATTCTATTCATTGGTTTGACCTGGCACTCGAGGCCTGGGCTGAGGGGCTGAGGGCCGGAAGCCCTGCTATTCATCTCCCCCTTTCTCCCTTAAGAAATGTGTTTGCATAGAGCAGGTGGCTCATAAATGCTAAGCCATTCTACATAGCAGGCATCTCTGCATACAGTAGGTGCCTCATAAATGCCAAGCTTTCTGGGTGAGATGTGACGTTCTGGCTGCATGTTAATGCTTCCTCCCTGTCTGCCCGATGTCTTCTCCTTCCAGCTTGCTAACCGGTAGAGGCCGGAAGATCTGCGCTGACCCCCAAATCCCCTGGGTGAAGAAGATTCTCCAGAAGCTGGACAAGTGAGGAAGCATCCTGCCCTGATGCCTGCAGCCTTGGCTCCTCCAGGAAGGCTCACAAAGACTTACCCCTCTGCCATACAGCTGCTCCCCAACACAAGCCCGCAATCCCTGCTCTGCATCCCTGTCACCCTCCACACAGTCACTCTCATCTTCCCTCTTGCCCCTCCAACCCATCCTCTGCCCCATTGTACCCAGAGGGCCCACAATCCTGGTCAGTCACTCCCTTGCTCAAAACCCTTCTATGATTCTCCATTGGCCTAGGCTGAGGTCTGAGCTCCTGAGCCTGGAACCCCTGCCCCCCAGATCCGGGGCCCAATCCCTGTCTCCAGCCCTGGCTCATTTTCCTTCTTGCATGTTGGACTCCAGCTCACTGTTCTCCTAAACCATGCCATATATTTCCATTGCTGGGTCTTTACCTGGGCTGCTCCTGATACCTAGAATGTCTCCCCATCACCTGCGTATGCTCAATGCCACCAGCCCTCCAAGGCATTGCTCAGTGTAAGCAGTCAGGAATTGAGTTTCGTTTTTTTAGACTTCCCCTAGCCTTCTGTCCCCTATTAATAGCTCTGATCACAGTCTGCTCAGAATTCTCGAGACTTGAGGGCTTGTCCTCCAGCCTCTCTGGCAGGACCAAGGTCTGTACCTGAGTTACTTTTGTCTTCTGGCCTCCAATACAGAGCACAGAGCCTGGCTCGGAATCAAGGCTCGGCAAGTAGCTGCAGACAGAATCTATAAAAGGAGTGTTCCTCTCCCACCTCCTAAAGGCCCCCACACATCAATACAGACACTCAGGTCATCTAGAGAGAAGCCAGCTGCGTCAATTTTGCCTCAAATTGTGAGCCTCAAATTTGCCCAGATTCACCTTTCTTCCCCTTTTTACCTATATATCGAGTCTCTTTACCCTTCTTGCTTCCCTTTGGTTTTACTATTCATCTCACTTCCAACCCCTGACATCTCCAGAGTCCCCCACTTTCCCTTCCCTCTTCTCCAAATAGCTGATGACCAAATTCATGCTATGGTGTGAATGACTACCCTTCGCTTGGTAGTAGAACCTCTAATTACATTTGTATACGAAAAGAGGGCAAATGCTTGAGAGGCCATGTGGATGAATGGAAGAATTTTAGAAACTGTGTAGGAGTGGGACAAGACGGTGCTGCTCTGGCCCTGGGAGTGTGTGAGGGATACTGTTAGGTGAAAGAGCCTTGGGTGGACGTTGTTCTTGGGTGGCTGAAGCCAAGCTAGGAATTGGGATTTGAGACTTATCCTCCCCTCTTTGGTGACAATAGTTTCCCCGGGTAAAGGAAATAAGCTCGTTCCTTTCTGAGGGAGCCTGGTGCGGCTCAGTGGAGTGCTGATTGCTGTGTGACGCTGAGGAGACCATCCAACCTCTCTGAGCCTCACCTGAGACTGAGAGAAACCACTTTATGGGGTTGCTGCGGGGCTCAGGTCCAAGGCATGGGGGATGACTTTGCTGGACATAAACTCAGTGTCTTCCAGGGTCATCCACCCTCCAGGGACACCGGAAGTGTTCACCTGCCTGCTGCCTACACACAGAGCCCTCAAATGTCCCGGGATCCCCTCCCTCTCCTGTCTTGCCTTTGCTTCTCAGGCCTTCTAGAAAATAAATTTTATGCAACGGTGTTTGCTTTGTTCCTTACCATTTGTTGTCCCTGTGGGGTAAGGCAGGGGACACCACATCCCCTCTCTCCCAGTGAGGAAGCCCCTGACATGGACATGTGAGCCACTTTGCTCAAGGTCGCCCTGTGAAGAGGTGGGGAGCCAGGACTAGACATGAGGACCTGGGGAGTAGCTCCCATCTAGGTGCCAACAGGGAAGCCCAAACATTTGTCCACCAGGCCTGGCCCACTCTAGGACCATCAGTCAGGAGGAGCTGATGAGAAATCATCTATTCAGTTCCCATGTCTAGAGCTTTAAGCAGATATTCAGTCAGTCAGTCAGTTATCAGTCATTCAATAACTCAACCTCAACCTTCCCTATTCAAGCGTAGATACAAAGGAAGAGGAGAGTATATTAGCCAGGAAGGCTACTTTCTGCAACAAACTCCAAAATCTCGGCGGCTCAATTCCATGGAAGTTTTTTTCTTCTCACATGAAATCTGATCGGGCATTCCCGGTCTGTGGAATACCTTCCACACAGTCATTCGGACACCTGGGCCCATTCCTTCTCCTTTAGGGACTGGGCTCCTCTCCATCGTCCAGCAGATGGGGAAGGAGAACAAAGGTTTGTGGGAGGGCTTTTTGAGCCAGACCCAGAAGCGGGCTTATCACTTCTGCCCACATGCCATTGGCAGAACTCAGTCCCATGGCCACCCTGATTGCAAAGGATGCTGGAAAGTTCAGCTAAGTTGTGTGTCCAGGAGGAAAAGGGAGTCAGGTTTGGGAGGACTGAATTCATCTGGTGCTGAGCTCCCCTGGGCCCTCAGATGGGCCCATTTTCCTGGAGTTCCGGGACACAGCTCCTTCTGCAAAACAATAACAGAAAAGGACTCTTCGTCCTTCAGGGTTTCTTCATGATTTACTCAGTGTAAGTACCATTCCTGGACATCGTGGCACAAATGGCCTTTGCTCCCCTGCAGATCTGGCTCTCACAGCGAGATTTCCAGGGTGGTAGCTCCAGACACCCAGACCACTTATCTAGGGGCCAGGGAGAAGCATCAGGAAGGGCCCATGTCATGGATTCAGACATGATGTAGGGACTCTCACTGGCTGGGTGTCTGGAGAAAGTTGCTTTGTCCCTCTGATTCTAGTTCCTACCTCTGTGAACAGGGGGCGTGAAAGCAGACGTCAGGGCACGTGGTTGTGAGAATCCAATGGGATGAGAAGGTTCAGACGGCCCAATAACAAAATGGACAAGGACTTGAACAGATTTTTCTTCGAAGAAGATATTCGAATGGTCGAGAAACACCTGAAAAGATGCTCAACATCGCAAATCATTAGGGAGCTGCAAATGAAATCACGATACTATACAAAAATAAAATAAAGACAAAATCAAGGTTGGGGAGGGTGTGGAGAAATTGGAACCCTTGTCATTTGGTGGTGGGGACATAAAATGGTGCGGTCACCACTGTGTGGAAAACAGCATGGTGGGTCCTGAAAAAATTAAACAGAATTGACATATGGTCCAGTAATCTCACTTCTGGGTATAGACACAAAAGAATTGAAAGCAGGGACTCAAACAGATATTCGTATATCTGTCTTCATTGCAAGATTCTCTATAATAGCCAAAAGGAGGAAACAACCCAAGTGTCCATCAATGGATGAATAAATAAGCAAAATGTGGTCCCTCCACACAATGGAACAGTGTCAGCCGTAAAAAGGAAGGAGATTCTGACACCTGCTACGACACGGATGGACCCTGAAGACATTACGATGAGTGAAATGAGCCAGTCACAAAGGACAAATACCGTATGACTCCTAGAGCCGTCAAACTCGTAGAGACAGAAAGTAGAAAGGTGATTTCCAGGGGTGGGGAGAGGAAGGAATGGGAGTTATAAAATGGGTCCAGAGTTTGTTTTGCAAAAATGAAAAAGTTCTGGACAACAATGGTAGATTTTATGTGATGTGTATAATACAAAGAGGGTTGAGGGTGAGTAAGTGCACAGAGGAAATGCCAAGTGCACGTGGATAGATAGCCCCCCTTATTGGCCAGAAATGTAAACCGAGCAGAGTTGAGTGGGGCAGGGAAAAGCTAGCAAGGCTGTCTCCCAGGGTCCCTGGAGATGGCCACCTCATCGGCCATCTCTTCCCTCTTGTCTTCCTGGGACCCCACCGGAGTGCCCCGGGCTCCCCGTCCTGCTCCCCACAGCTGTTTCTGTTCTGCTTTCAGAGCCAGGGGAAATCCCTCATATTCCACAAGAACAGCGTGGGCTGCCTGCCCTTGAGGGTACCCAGGAAGGTGTGAGCAGGGGTACTCCCACCCTCCCACATCACTGACTCCCGAGGAAACCCTCTTTCCTACTGCCCAGTGCCGCTGCACTTTCTGATCGCGTCTCTACTCCTCGGCTCAGAATCTCCCCAGTCCGCCTTTGGCCCTGAACAGCATCCTCATCCCTCACTCCAGCTTCACAGTGTCCACCTGCAGGCTCTCTGCCCACCTTTTCCTCAGAGCCAATGGCATCAGACCATTCTCCATCCCCTGCCTAAACCCAGTACTTTCCACTTGGGTTAGGTTTTCCCCACTGCCTGGAACAGTCTGTCAAAATCCCACCCCGTCTGCATATTGCGGATTACTGGTGAATCACAAGGGATCAACACATCTCCAGCAAAGCAAAGAAAAAAGTGGTCCATTAATCCTTCAAGAACAGTGAACAACTGTGACAATATGGTTGGACCTAGAGGGTATTATGCTAAGTGAAGTAAATCAGACAGAGCAAGACAAATACCACATGATCTCACTTATATGTGGAATCTAAAGAATAAAACAAACAAACAAACAAAACAGAAACAGATTCAGATACAGAGAAAAACTGATGGTTGCCAGATGGGAGGAGGTTTGGGGTCTGCATGAAAAAGGTGAAGGGAAGTACACATTTGTCGTTACAAAATAGTCACAGAGACGTAAAGTACAACATAGGGAATATAGTCAATAATATTGTAATAACTATGTATCATGCCAGGTGGGTATTAACCTAAAGTGGGGGAGGGGGAATCACTTTGTAAATTACATGAATGTCTAACCACTATGCTGTACACCTGAAACTAATACCACATACTATTGAATGTCAATTCTAATTGAAAATTTAAAAAAAACCAAAACAACCTGTCTGTTGTGGTGTGAAGTACACAGTATTACTCATAATGGATTCTTGCCAAATATACATGTCCGGGACAAAATTGAGCCTGGAAGTCTAACTTCCAGTTTACAGGAAATGCTTAGAATGTGGGGAAAAATTAGGTAACATCACAGGGATGTAATTAGATAAATCAAGAATGAGAACAGTGTGCGAGACGATGGTCTTGACGTTTCAAAAAGCCAATGTCTTGAAAAACATACAGGGTGGGGGCCATCTGTCGAAGACTAAAAAGAAATAACCATCCACAATACAGGAAACTAGATTGGATCCTGGTTCAAAAAATAAAAGAAAGCAAGAAGTGGAGGGAGGGAGGAGAGAAACAAAGAAAGAAAGAAGAAGGAAAAGAAACCATGAAAATACATTTTGGGGACAATTAGAGAAATTTGAATGTTAAGTGACTATTTACATGACATGTAGAAATTATTGTTAATTTCGTTAGGTGGCATAATGGTATTATATTTATGTAAGATAACGTCTTTACTCTGTGAGATGCATGCCAGTATATTTTGGGGCAAAGTAGTAGGCATCCATAATTTACTTTGAAATGGCTTGGCAAAAAAAAAAAAAAGATAAAACAAATATGGAAAAATGCTAATCGTTGAATTTAGGTTGTAGAGATATGAAAGTTCTTTGTACCATTCTTTCTTCTTTATTGTTTAAAAATGTTCAACATGACCATATAAAGCAAACAAAGCAAAACTGCCCATCTTCTGACTGAAACATCCTCCCTCTCATTCCTGCCTTCCTTGGTTCCCAGACAAGAACGGAGGCCTCTCTCCCTCCCCGAGGCCTACAGCCTTAGAGTTTCTGGTAGGACTTGCATTTTCTCTCTCCTCCTGAGCTGGGGCTCCTTGGGGCAAGGACTTTGGCTTATGTGTCCCCCATCTCACCACGGTTCCAGGCACATACCAGAGCTCTGTAACAAACACGAGTGGCTTCTGCGTGCCAGGCACTGTAAAAGTCCTTAGTTTTGTTAACTCCCCCAGTGACTGATTTGGTGTGGTGGCTAATAGCATCCCATTTTACAGATGGGGAAGCTGAGGCTCAGAGAGGTTCAGTCACTTGCCCAAGGCGATGCCCCTCATAAGTGCTAGAGTCACAATTGGCTCCAGGTCTGGCTGACCCGAAGGGCTTGTGACTATGTCTGAATCGAAGCCAAACTCAGTCCTTAGTGCTCTGACGAAGTAGTTGGGGGTGACCATTCCAATTTTATGGGAGGAAAAACTGGGCCAAAAGAGGGCAGGGGATGTCCCCAGGGCTGAACACAGAGGGGGAGTGCTGTTCTCTGTTTTGGCTCCTGTTCCGCGCCAGGCTCTGAACTGGCACCTTCTGGGGCGTAAACTCACTTAATCCTTGCAGTGGAGGGTGGTGGGAGGCGGGGTAGGCTGATGGTCGTGAGCTCAGACCCCAGAGCCAGCCGACTGGGGCAAATCCAGGCTCTCGGACTTCCAGGCTGGTAATCCCCCAAAATTCCTTAACTTCTGCGTGCCTCAGTTTCCCCATCCAAAAAATGGACCGTGACAGTGGTATTTGGCTTACGCCCGGGGTGTGTTGGCATGATGAAGTGATTTAATCATGCACAGTACAAACAGTGGACATTGGCCCATGCTGGGGACGCACTTCCCCATCAAGCAGAGTCCAGCCTCCAAGCTCCACACCCTAGGCAGCCCTATTGTGCTTGGGTGAAGAGGTCCCCTGGCCTTGGGAGCTGTGACCCCTCTGTCCAGCCCAGCCTACACCAGCTGACCCCAGAGCCTGGGACAGTGGCTCCTAGACAAACTGGTGTCCCTCTGGTTAGCAGCCCAAAGATGGCCCTGTGGAGTGTGTTCAGGGTTAACCCCCAGCCCCAGGCTGGCCCGCTTCTGCCACCAAAGTGGCTGCACTGCACCCAACACCTGCAGGCACGTACACAAGTTTGGTGGGAGCTGCTGGCTAGTCACTCCTGGTCCTGTGGTCACCACCTCTAAGGGAGAGAGAACCTGGAAAGGCGGCGTTGTTTCGAAGCGCCCTCTTGGATGGATTAACCCAACTCCTTCATTGCCCAGCTGGAGAACGGAGGCCCCGAGAGAGGCAGGACTCCTCCAGGACACACTGCGGAGTCGAGGAGGCTCTGAGTCACCTGGGGGACGTGGCAGCTGTGTTTTCCACAGGGGGCCAGGGGCGTTGACGGGATTTGGTGCAAAGGAGGCACGGAGAGGTGGGGGGCTGGGGGCTGGGGGCAGGGAGGCAGGGCTCTTTTCTGTGTCTTGAGCTGCTCCTGCTCATGCCTAGTCATCTCGTCTGTGGCAGTTCCCCACCCCTGCGGTGTTTCTGCCCCCTGCCACCCCAGGCCTCAGTTTCCCCATCTGTCCCTATGAAGTTGAGCTGGATTGTTCTTTCAGCCAGCATTTACTGTACTGAACCCGTTTGCCCGGCTCCAGGTTGAACTCGGGAGATGCACTGATGAACGAGGTCCCCGAGGAGCTAGAGCTTTAAGGGGTAAAGGTTGGAAGTCCTTCATGGTGTGGGAGGGATATCCCTAGACCAGATGGGAGCTTGTCACACCCAGACTGGCAGGGCCCTGAGTCCCCTCGGTTTGCTCACAGCCAGCGCTCTCTATTCCTTGGCCCCTCTGTCCTTTGTTTATTGTCCACTGAGGAGCTAGGGCCCCAGGCCAGACCCAAGGTCATATTCCAGCTCCCAGTAAGGAGGTGACAAGGCACACAGGAAGAGAGAAGGCCCTTTGAACCCTAGCAGCCCTGGTCCAGCCCCGCTGGCAGGTCCAGGTTTGAGAAGCGTGGTGAGCAGCCAGCCCAGTACCCCATGCGCCCCGCCAGCCAGCCGAGCCTGGCTCCACGTTCCTTGGCAACATCCTGAGGAATTCAGTAGCTGCCGCTGCGCACTGGCTCCTTTCCTTTCCCCCGCCCACCGCCTGCCTGCAGGGGGGCCGGGAGCGGCAGAGGCAGTGGCAGCAGCTTATTATAAAAACCCAGAGCTCAGGCAGAGGCAGTGGCGAGGGGACAGCACTGAGCTCTCACGCTGGCCCCGGCCGCCTGCCCTGGCCTTACCTGGATCCCCGCCTGGTCCCCACCTGGTCCCCGCCTGGACCCCGTCTGGTCCCCGCCTGGACCCCCGCTCACCCTCAGCCATGGCTCTTCCACCTTTCTCCTGGCTGCTCCGCTTGGCTGCCGTCTGCCATCTGACCATGCTGCTGGCTGGTGAGTGGGGTGGACATGGGCATGAGCAGGGTAGGGAAGCCCCCGGCCTCACTTTTACCCCTCAGGCCTGACATCAGGGCCCCTGCCTGGGAAAGGCTGAGGTCCACGGCAGCCCCCGCCTGAGGGCTGTGCCGGGGAGGGATGCGGGGCTGCCCCTCCTGCAGAAAAGATTTCCCATCTTGGAGATCGCTCCTGCCTGGCCCAGTGAGCAAGGTAGCTGCTGCATAGGGGTGTCGGGTGTGGGGGTGTCAGGAGGCCCAGGGCTGGGAACAGCCAGACGAGGCTCCTGGGGCAGAGAGTGGGCTGGTCCTCCTCCCAGGGTTAATATGTAACCCAAAGCCTCAGCCTGGCCCCAGGCTAGGCCACAGTTGGGACTTTCTCCTGACCTGATTCCAAGACCACCCAGGAGTAGGGGGCCCGGGACCAGTAGAGGTCAAGGTCATTGGCAGTGGCTCATCACTGTTGCTGTGGTCTATAGACCCAATCCCTCTGCCTGTGTCTCCCCCACGAAACTGTCTTTCTCCTCCAAGCATAGTTTAGAAAATGTTTGCAAGTCCTGTCACTTGCTTTCTGGAGCCTGAGACCTAATGGAGTATCCAGCCCACCTGCCATGAGCGTGATGGAGGCCCAAAGCTGCTTAGAAATGGGCCTGAGTATGCACAGCCAGCAAGCGGGGCAGGAGAGGGAGGGGCTGGATGCAGGAGGGAGCACAAACGCATGCTCACCATCTCTGTGGGCCCCAGAGCGTCTGAGAACCATCTGAGTCGGTCTCAACCTCAGGGAGTACCCAGGCCATCATGCAGATCGAGGCTCAGAGAGGGTGGCAGCCTGCCTGAGGGCACACAGCGAGTCTGAGAGAATGAGAACCAGCCTCTAGTTTCCTGAACACCTCCATGGAGCACACTGTCTCCCGAATCTCTCTGTGTGGGGAAGGCCCACCAGTGGGACAGGGAACAGGGGGGTAGGGGTGGCAGAGGTGGCAGAGGCTTCCTGCTTCCTGGGCTTGAGCCCTGAGGCCTGAGGTGTTTGGGGATAGTGAGCACCGGAAAAGGGGAGTCCGATGGAGGTAGCTTTGCCATGGCCATGGCCATGGCCATGGCCCTGAGTGGGTCTTGCCTTCTTTGGTCCCAGCTACTGCACCTTTCAATGGAGCTCTCGCCTCCTGTGTCGTGAGTGAGGCTCCCATGCCCGAGAGGACATTTTGGAAGTGGGAGGAGGAAGATTATTTATACTAAGGTGGGGTGGGGGGGTGGGGCCACCTATGCAAGGATAGAAAGGGGACTCTGAATGCTCTATCTAGCAGCCTGAGGCTTTAGGACCCTCAGGTTCCTGCCTTAATCTCTGTCACTGACCACTGGGAGATACATTATTTCAATCTTCTCGAGCCTCAGTTTTTCCTCTTATAAAAGCGGGCATTTGTCCAGGCCCACCTTGGAGGTCCTCACCCACTCTGGCATTTGTGGCTCTGAGAGACTCCCCTGAGAGCTCCTGCAGGATTAGAGGGTGGTCCACGAGGCCAAGAGGCCCAGATTGGGGAGGGGTGGCTTTGTGGATGCTGCCCTGGCTGGTGCAAACCAGCTGCGTCAGTTCCCAAATGTGGGTATGCGGGGATGTGTCAGGCAGGAGGCTCCTCTGCTTTATATAACAAACCTGCAGATACAAGTCAGAACAGAGAATTCTCCCCAAGCACTGACGCATTCACTCCCACTCAAGCCCCAGCAAGAAAGAGAAAAAAAAAATCTGTGTGAAGCTGCTGAAGTCACCCCCAACTCCCGCCCCCCTGATTAGTGGTAGGGTGGATGGGGAAGGCAAAGGAGGATAAATTTAGGGTGTCAGATCTAAGCCCCTACCGAATTTAAATAAAAATCCCTCTATATCTCCATCGCTTAAGATTTTCTATGTCGAAAAGTACTTGTGTGCATCTTGTTGATTCATTCAACAAATATTTATTGGGCACTTACTATGTGCCAGGCACTGTTCTTGGTGCTGGGGCCATATCAGTGACTACAACTGCGAAAGATCCCAGCCTTCGGGGTGATGAACTTGGACTGAAGAAGACAGTACACAAAATCAGTAAACGATTTGATCTGTTAGAAGGGAAAAAAAATGCTGTGATTTAAAAAAATAGGGGGTAGGGGTGGTGGGGGAGGTGTTAAATTTGGGGCAAAGGGTTAGAGCTGCCTCCTTGCGGGTCACTGGGGCAGGCAGGGGAGGAGGCCACGTGGATCTCCAGGGCAGTGGTCCTCAGTGGGAGATTTGTCCCTCAGGGGACATCTGGCAATTTCTGGAGACATTTTTGGTGGTTGCAAATGTCCCACCGTTTTTGTTGGGGGCGGGGCAGGGCTCAGGCATCTAGTGGGTAGAAGCCAGGGCTGCTGCCAAACATCCCACACAGGACGGCCCCCACCACAGAGAACTATCTGGTCCAGAATGTCCGTGGTGTTTGCGGTTGAGGAAGCCCTGCTCGAAGGCTCCAGATATTTAAAAATCTTTATTTTCACAACCACCCTGTGAAACAGGTATTACCAGGTCCATTTTATAGGCAAGGCAATCAAGGCTCAGAAAGCCTAAGTGAATCACCCAGGACACACAAGCCCTTTCTCTATCACCTTCCCCAAAGACCCAGAACATTCCTATGTCTTCCTGTCCGTAAAGCCTCTTAGTAGTCCTTGAGGTCCAGCCTAAAGGGGACCCCATCCAAAAGCCTCCCCTGATCACTGGGCAGTTGGGAGTGGTCTCTCTCATGTAAACCCCAACGTGTTTGGGGTATGTTCTGGAAAAAGGTGTTTCTACCTGGTGTTTAAGGCAGCCTAGAAAAGTGGTGTCTAGGGGCTGGAAGGAAAACGAGATCTGCCACTTAGCAACTGTGCGACCTTGAGCAAGTCATTTAACTTCTCTGATTCTCAGCTTCTGCATCTGTAAAACAGGAATAACAATACTCCCTTTGCAAGGGTGTTGGAAATTAACAAGAGCAGATGTGCATATGCTAAGCACAGGCTCCAGCACATAGTGGGTGCTCAACTAAGAAAAGCTCTGATACTTTGTGGGTGTATCTTAGCTGCCCATCAAGCGAGGAGACTTCCAAGGGCAGAGACGGGCCTCGTTCATCCCACTATGCCTCACAGGACCTGGCAAGAGGGAGCCTCAGTATTTGTCAGTTAACTGAGTAAACACAGTAATCTGATAGCGTCTATTTGGATTGAAGTGTTCTTTATAAGCTCAGCACCGGCACTTGCAGGAGAGGCAGTTCAGGGTGAAGGCCAAGAGGGCCTGAGTCTTTATAGATACTCAAAAGTAATTCAAACAAGTGTTGGCTGAATCAGGACCTGGATGGGAGACAGATGGATGGATGGATGGTTGGATGGATGGATGGATGGATGGATGGATGAATGGATGGA
>NW_006433950.1:7484184-7489184 GCF_000325575.1 Pteropus alecto
CCTGTTCTTCCCAGCACATCTATATTCTAGGCAATTTCAAATTACCTGGAGATAGAGGCAAAGATGGATGGATGGATGGATGGAGAGATGGATGGATGGATGGATGGATGGATGGATGGATGGATGGATGGATGGATGGATGGATGGATGGATGGATAGTTGGATGGATGGATGGATGGATGGATGGATGGATGGATGGGTCAAGGATGGGTGAAGGATGAGTAGGAGATGAACAGGTGGTAGGGGTGGGTGAGTGGGGGATGGGTAGATGAATGCACGAGGGTGAGTAGGAATGAGTGGGAGATAGAGAGGTGGGTGGGTGGGGGATGGGTGAAGGATTAATAAGAGGGGGCAGATAAATGAATGGAAGGGTGGATGGGGAGGAGGGTGGAGGGATAGTAGATTGAGACATTATTTCATTAAGTGAATATTTTTTGAGTATCCACCTAATGCTGGATGCTGGGAAATACTGTGACACCAAGACAGATGTGACCCCTGCCCTCCTGAAACTCATATATGGTAGATAATAAATGGCTGGCTGGCTGGAGGCATTACCTCTCATTACAGGAAAGAAAAGCTTTCTTAGGTTAGTTCCACAAGCTCCCCCAGACAGGACCAAGAACAGAGACTACCTGGCCAAGGGCCTTCAGGCACCTTGGTGGAAGGTGGGGACTTTAGAGACAGGCTGACTTTGTGGCTCTTTAAATCCCAGAGGTGGGCATAGCCTCCCCCATCCCCGGGCAGCAGGGTTCAGAGAGCAAACTGACCTTACCTAGCTTATCCCACCTGCCCACCAGGCAGACTTCTGCTGGTTCCAGGTCACCCAGGGGCTCCGTTTCTCTGGAGCATCCCCAGGAAGATACCTGCCAGACCGGTTCAAGGGTCCTGCCTCCTGGCTCTCCTCAGCGGGGCCAGGGGTGGCTGCAGCTGAGTCATTCTGAGGTCTCACTTGGAGAGGAGGAGGGTACAGGGTGACTTTCACATCCTAGTTCCTAAAAGAGAAGGGCAGTCGGTGACTCAGGGACCAGCTGCTGGGAGGCCTCCTCCCCTACCTCCCACCCCTCTGGGGAGCTACTCATTCATATTTGTATGTCCACTTACATGTAAGCATTTGCGCATGAGCAATGCATGTTTTGGTGAAGCCTAGGGATCAACTGGGGCCTCTCAAGGCCCCACAGAACTGGACAAGATCAGTTTGCTCTCTTGACTCCACTGTGCTGGAAGTCCCGGCCTCTAGATTTTTGCAAAATTCTCTGGGGTCTTGTTTCTGCTGTATATGACCTTGACCTAGAACTGAAACTCAGACTCTTCCTCATTTTTTACATATCCCTTCCCAGTTCACACTGAGCACAGTAAATTTTGCTGGAGATTTTAGGGGAAGGGGGAAGGCAGAAATGCAATACAAACAGCTTCAAATGTTCGTAGAAAATATTTGAGTTGTTGACTGTGTGTTGAGTCATTCTGGGTTTCCCTCTGGCTCCGTGTGGTAGCCAGCCATCTGCAGGCCCCTGCCCACCCACTCCGCCCCGACCCATGCACACCTCCCATCTCCATCCCTCCTCCCTACTCCTGCCCCTCCAGCTTGCCCTGGGAATTCCAAATGGCCGATTCAGTTAGTTCCTCTCAGCAATTTCTCCCCAAACTCATCCTGGCAGAACGAAAGGTGGTCTATGCAGCACACCTTCCACCACCACTTTGAAAGGTGGTCGTACTTGTTCATTTAAAAATTCTTATGCTCTACTACACGTGCCTGGTTGGATGTGTGCCTTCATGTGTTTGTGTGGGGGGCATATATATATACCTGCCAGATGGAATATATAGATATTCCATCGTGTTTGCTGGTGTGTGTGTGCGTGTGTCCATGTCACAGGTGGGCACGTGAGGTTTGGATGGAGAGAAGTTTGGGTGCGTCTTAGAGGTTGTGGCAATCTATGAGCATGGACCAGCTTGAGAGGGAAGGGTGAGGTGTGTGTAGGGGGGTGGTGATAATTGAGCAGGTGAATTATTGGGGTAAGGGCAGTGGGGGAGGGGGCGATGGGCAGCACCACCGGTCTAGGAGCCGTGACGGGAGCCAAGCTTGGGAGGGGAGCTTGTTCTGTCGCTTGCTGGGTGTGTGACCTCAGGCAGATCACTGTCACTCTCAGACTCCTCCCCCCATTTACAACGGACCAACTACAGCAACTTAAATTTTCAAACTGGACACTTACTACGTGCCAGGCAATGAGAGCTTTATAAGTAACAATTCATGAATCCTGACAACAGCCCTATGAGGTAGATACTATCATTGCCCCTATTTTACAGGTGGGGAAACTGAGGCATGGACAGGTTTGGCCAGGGACCGGGCCGGGAAGGAGGGCCAGGGGGAGGCTGAGGTCAAGGGCCTTGAAGGCCGGGTGTGCAGGGCCTCGAGTCTGGCTCGGGTGGTGTGGCTGGGACAAGCTGGCATGGGGCTGCGAAGCCAGATGTCCACGGACAGTCCTGCTGACTGGACTGTCCGTGGGCTCAGGACAGCACCACGGTGTGAAGAAATGCAACATCACATGCAACAACATGACCTCGAAGATCCCCTTGGATCGTCTATTCGCCTACCGACGAAATCAACCGTCTTGCGGCAAACCCGCCATCATGTAGGTACTGCCCTTTCAGCTTCTGCATTCCTGTCAAGCCCTGGGGACGGTCCCAGGCCTCTGCTAATCTATGTCCACATCCTTCCACTCCCACCCAGTGCCTGGCCAAGGGCATCCTGCTCCTGGCCTGCTGGCCCCCTCGCTGACCACATGGCAAAGGTGGGGAGAGGCTTCCTGCATGGCCTGTGGCTCAGATCAGCCACCGAGGGTAGTAACTTATCCTGGGCCAAAGTGTGTTCTATGCAGCGCTCAAACCTGCTGGACGTCATGGGGTGGTAAAGCATGGTAGTCACAAAAGGCAGGGTCCAGAATCCAACAGATGTGCTGCAAAATTCAGGTTTAGCCACTTACAGGCTGAGTGGCCCTGGTCACATTATCTGCCCTCTATGCCTTAGTTTTCTTATCTGTAAAATTGGTAGTTGGGAGAATAAAAGGTGATAATGTAGCCAAAGAGCTTGGCAGGGGGCCCAGAAGCCGGTGGCAATAGGAGAGGCAGAGATTACTATCTCCATTTGACGGATGAGGAAACAGGATCCCTATGAGACTTTGGGCAGGAGTGAAGCCCAGCCACCATTTCCCCTGGCTGTGGCGACCCCTGTCCATCTTGGTTGCTTGCTCCTCGGTTGGGGCTTCTCTTGGGTACTGCCCAAGCATCCAGCCCTGAAGCTTTCCTCCAGGACTCACCTTTGGGCCCTAAAGCAGCGACAGCCAAATCCAGAGGCCTCTGGATCTGAGTCAGTGGCCTCTGAAGTATGGGTTTAGTCACAGGAAATAGGCCATTGTCCCGTCGACTGGGCAGTCACTAAGAGGGGCATGTGCGCTGCTGCCTGAGCTCTCTGCTCAGCCTTCCAGGCTCAGTTCCTCCCCTCGCCTTGGGCTCCCTCACGTTTGCTTCTGTTTTCTAGGCGAAGGGGAAGTCGGATGAGCAGGGGTGGGGGGAGACCTCACGCTGGTGCCCGTGGGGCCTGCAGGGTCGCACTTGCTTCCTGGGCCCCGCTGGCTTCATGCCGAGGCCGGACGCGTTTACGTTCCCTCCCGGAGCCTATGGTATTCTCATCTGCAAAATGGGGATGATCATGATCGAGGTAGCCACCTTGCAGGATGGGTGTGAGGTTTAAGTAGGCAAAATGCAAAACACAGGCCGAGGACCTCAGTCAGCTCTGAGCCGTGGTCTTGACAGTGAACCAGCCACACACAGCTTCAAAGGAAGCTCAAGATTCGGGTGGCACTCAGAGGCCCACTGGAGTCACCATATGTGTAGCTGTAGCTCACTAGGTGCCTTTTCAACACGAGGACACACACCTGGGAGAGAAAGGTCGAGGTCCAGAGGGCAGCCTGTAACTGAGTGAGAGGTGGAAGAGGACACTGTGACATTGGGTCCTTTCTAGAGTAAGGAGACCCCACCATGGAGCTCTCTTCCCCCCACACACCTGGTGGCAGAGAACACCTGTAACTTCTCCCAATCAGACCAGAACACCTGCCTTAATGGTAATGACAATATTAACATTATTATTATTTTCAGCTATTACTGGTGTCCTACTCTGAGCCAGGTGCTTTACACGATTTATTTTTTACAATAACACGGAAGTAGGGTGACCAAATTGTTCCCGTTTGCCAGGGCTTTCATGAAAAATTCTGCATCTCGAGAATCCCATCAGTCCTCGTTTTTCTGTAGAAGGGTAGGCATCTTATCGCTACCTCTAAGGTGAGGACACAGAGGTTCCAGAGGTCTAGCTGCTGCAGCTAAGCTCACAGCTCATAGCCAATGAGTGATGGCAGCAGGGTTTCCAGCCAGGTCTGTCCACCTGCAGAGGTGGCGCTCCTACTCCACATGGCATCTGGGCATCACTGGGTCTCTGTCTTCCTTCCTTGTAGCTTGGAGACCGTGAAGCACAAACTTTTATGTGCCGATCCCAAAGCAGAATGGGTCCAGGAAGCCATGGAGCACCTAGACCGCCAGGCTGCTCGGATTCAAAATGGCAGCACATTTCAGAAGCAGCTCGGCAGCATGCCTGAGCCCAGGAGCACCCTGGCTGCCAGGGGAACGGACAGGTCTGCGGTCTCAGAGCCCAAAGCCACCGGGGAAAGCAGTAGCCAGGAGGTGCACGGGACCTTGGGGACTTCCCCAGAGCTGCCAACAGGAGTGGCTGGTTCCTGGGGGCCCAGGTCCCCCACCGTTTCGAAGGCTCCAGATGGAGGGCCTCCAGCTGGACCAGAGAGAACCGAGCTTCACGACTCAGCTGCCGTCACCAGCGCCACGTCTTGGCAGAGTTCTGCTGCCTACCAACCTGGATCGGACCTCCAGGCTGAGGGGAAGGCCTCTGAGAACCCCTCCACCCAGGCCCCCTCCACCCAGGCCCCCTCCACCCAGAC
>NW_006433950.1:7489314-7492367 GCF_000325575.1 Pteropus alecto
CCTCCCCACCCAGACCCTCCCCACCCAGACCCCCTCCACCCAGGCCCCCACCATTTCCCACACAGCCCCAGAGGACAATATTGGGCCTGCGTGGACCAAGGGGCAGAATCCCATGCCAGAGAACTCTATAGGGCCCAGGGAGATGGGTCCCATTTCAGCCCACACGCATGCGCTCAGGGAGCCCAGCAGCAAGCCCCATGTCTCTGTGGTCCCTTTCTCCTCTGAAGGGGCCCCCAGCAGGGAGTCAGTGGCCACAGGCAGCCCATTCTCCAAGGAGACAATCCATGCCACCATGGACTCCCAGAGTCTGGGTGTCATCTCCACCCCCGTCCCTGACTCCCCGGCGGCCACCCGGAGGCAGGCAGTGGGTCTGCTGGCCTTCCTCGGCCTCCTCTTCTGCTTGGGAATGGTCATGTTTGCCTACCAGAGCCTGCAGGGCTGTCCCCGCAAGATGGCAGGGGACATGGTGGAGGGGCTTCGCTATGTCCCCCGGAGCTGTGGCAGTAACTCGTATGTCCTGGTGCCAGTGTGAGCTCCCCACCCGCCTGTTTCCAAATGTTCCACTCAACAGCCGCCAGGGGTCCCCCAATCCTCACTCCCACCATCCCTCAAGGGCCTGGCCTGAGCAGGGGATGGTCAAAGCAGGGAGGCAGAACCCTCCAGGTAAGACTGACCCCAGCTCCTAGGCATACCCCACGATCACCCTCGACCTACTGGAGACAGGGTGTGTGACCTCCACAATTCACTCCGATGTCTCCGAGTCAGAACTAACTCTCTGCTGCTGCTGGCTGGTTAGAGGTTCCCTTTGATACCGTCCTCGCCCCAACGAACAATTATTTATTGAATGCCCAGCCCCTCTGGCCCACGCGTGCGTGCGTGCGTGCGTGCGTTCCTCCATCATCCCATCTGACAAAGGAGCCTCAGGCCAGGCCCTTTGCCCCACGCCCTCTGACCTCATCATGTCTCTTGGCCCCCTGCAGTCGCCAGTCACCCCGGCTCCCTGCGGTGCTATCTCCCCTGTCCCCTGTATAGAGCCCACGCCCCAGCCGGGGACCTGTCCTTTTTTGCATGAGGCTAGTGTGGTGTTTCCTGGCACTGCTTCCTGGTGAAGACTGTGCCCTCAGTCAGGGGTCATGGGAAGGGGAGATGACGTTACCCAGTGGCTTTGACTAGCCCCCCGTCCCCCTCTGTCCGTGCTGTGCAGAGAAAGAACATAGACTCTGAACGCGAAGGCTGGGGTTCTAGTCCCGGGCCCACCACCGACTCGACAAGGCATTCGTACCTCTGGTTTCCCATCGGTGAAAGGAAAGAGGATCGCCCAATATGTGGCAATAACCTGTACTCCTGACGGGCATCACCAGTTGGTCCAGAGACCCCTGAGCCAGTCTCTGATAACTGATGACCATGGCACATCTGTGGGCTCTGCGACCTGGGGGGCCTGCCGGGGGCGGGGGGCGCGATCTGACAGTGCGGCTCTGCCCTGTTGGAGGGAGTTAGCACTGTGGGCCCCCGCAGTGGCGGCCAGGCTGGGGTACCTCCGGGGCAGAGGCTAATGTTGAAGGCCTCTCTCCAACTTTGAGGACAGCCCTTCTTTGTGTCCACCTGGCTTACAGGGCCACTGAGACAGCCTGGGTGGCATGTGACAGGCCGAAGGAGGAGGGGAAGCTTGTAGGCTCCCCGGAAGGCCAAGACACACAGAAGGAGCCAAGGAGAGGCTGCAGGAAGCAGTCACCCTCTGCGTCAGGGACTTAAGTCCAGCATTTGCTCTTTCTTTCCTGTGGCCCGGGTACCTTGTCCGCTTCTCTTCGCTACAAGATCTCCTCCCTTCACCTTCGCCCCCACTGCAGGCAGGGCCAGGTGAGATCAGACTCCACCACGGAAACCTGAAGTCCCCAGGTGTATTTCTGAAAGGTACTCTGTCCTGCGAGGAAGGTCTCACGGCAGAAGGAAAGCTGTGGGCATGGAGTCGGGGGTTCCCTTTGGCTCCTGAGGACTCAGGCAGGCCTGGGCGGGCCGCAGGCTGACCAGGCTGACCAGTGCCCGATGGTCAGAGCTAGACCTGCAGGCCTCACCGCTCAGGGCTCCTGGTGGTAGCTCCCCACCTCCCTCTGATGGCCCCCAAGGTGACCCTTGCCCTCACGTCTGAAAAGCTGCCCATGGGCTGGGTTTCCTTCAGGTACAGGTGACATATTCCTTCACAGAGGGCTACTCAGAGGAAGCAAACACAGCCCTGGTCCACAGGGGGAAGACTGGGTCCTCTGCGTCCCCCACTGGGCATGATCCCTGCTGTTCGCCTGGCTTGAGCAGGGGACACACTGACAGCTCAGAGAAGGAGACAGCAAGTCTGAATGCACTTTTTGGGGCTCTTCCCTGCAGAGAGCCTTCAAGGAATGGGGTACCCATGATGGGGGTCCCTTCCTTTGTAAGGAAGCAGCTGGGGAAGCTGGTCCCCTTTCCACAAACTTTGTTAGTTCCCCCAAACAGGACACGGACAAGGACAGTTTGGGAAGGACTTTAGAAGGAGTTGATTGATCCTTTTGCTTTTCCATCCCTATCACCAATGTCTGTGCCATTTTGTATTTTACTAATAAAATTGAAAAGTCTTGTGAATCAAATAAAGGTGCTTTTTCTAGGGCAGGCTTAAAGTGTTAGGAGGGATGGGACGAGGGAGGGGACGGGACTCCCTGGGTCAGCCCTGGAGACTCCAGTCTCCAGCTCCTGTGGCTCAGAGTGGCAGGAAATTGTGCAGTTAGCAGGAAAAGGGGCCCTGGGGATGAAGGTGAAGAGGGTCAAGCCTCTGGCCTGGCTCTGCTCCTCGCAGCCGTGGGAGGCCTTGGTATCTCCATTAGTGACCTGGTGACCCATGGGAGCAAACCAAGCCACATCTTTCCCTTCGCTACTTTGACTCATTCCTGGTCCAGATAAAGATCGAACAGGGACTACTTCTCAAGGGATTTGGGTAGTCATAGCTATTACCCAAGGACGAACCTCCTGGTGGCCCCTCAGCCCTCCAGTGTCCTGGGGTGGCGTCCTAAGAGCTGCTATGTACAGTC
>NW_006433950.1:7492413-7498939 GCF_000325575.1 Pteropus alecto
GTTATATAGTATTTCATGGATTGTAAGATGTACATCTTTTTTCAGCATCGTGACATCTTTGGAATCAGGATTAGTCTTATGATCAATGGCTTATTATAGTTTAATTGACAGGTCTCTGTCTCTTTATTAGTTCATTAAATATCAGAATGTCTTGCAATCAATGGCATCTTAGGTCCTATGTTTACACGGTGCTGTAAAAAGACAGAGGCATCATGTAAAAATAAGGAAACATAAACCCACTTTTCTACGTTGTCTCAAGTGACCCAACTGGGTGGCATCAGCGCCAGGATGACAGGATGATGATGGGCAGGGCCTGAGCAGCAGCTGCTGCCTGAAATGGGGTAGGCCAGGATGAGACCTCTACCCCTCGGTGCTCCTGGACACTGTGGCCATCTCACTGCCATTTATCATCACCATTCTCTTGATTCCATATGGTAAGGATGTTTTTCTCTGAGCCCGAGTCTCCATCAGAAGCAGGACAAGGAAAAACAGACCATGATGGGCTCATGATTTCCCTTATGCTCTGCTCGCGTCCCTCATTTCACTACCTGCCAAACCCTATCTTTCCAGCAACATGAAACACCAACAGAGGCTTTGAAATGAAAATATTTATCTCAGTCTACGGCCATGCCACCCTGAACAAGCCCAATGGCTGCTCTCGGAAGCTAAGCAGGGTCGGGCCTGGTTAGTACTTGGATGGGAGACCACCTAGGAAGACCAGGTGCTGTAGGCTTAAAAAATAAGGGATTGTAAACTGACAAGATCCTTGCAATCCATGAGGTCAACCAAGGGTTGCCTCACAAACCAAAATATATATATGTATTTATTTATATAAATATAAATATATACTTATATTTATATTTATATTTATATTTATTTATCTGTCTTTTAATCGTGTTCTTAAGGTCATAACCCTTCCTGCTCAGGAAGACGAGGAGAGGACGAGAAGCCTGCATCCTGGCTCTGTCTGGAGCAGGTCCCCAGGGATCCTGCAATATTTAATGTTTACCACATGCCAGGCAATGTGTTAAATTCTTTATGTACGAGGGTCCTCATCTTACCGATGATCAAAGGATTCCTGACTTGCCCAAAGTCACACAGCCTGTGAGTTGCAGAACTGGGATATGACCCAAAGTCTTTCTCCAGCACTTGAACTTTAATCACTGTTTCTGAAAGTGTGAGCCACACATTCTTAAAACTACAGACCCCTGAGACCCACTTCAGACCTAATGATTTTAGACTTTAGGGATAGAAGAGCTGAGAATCTGTACCTTCAAGCCATTGTCTCCTTCTCCACCTCCTTCCTACCCTCTGGCCTCACTCTGCCCTGCACTGCCCTCCAAATTAGGGGATTTGGCACCTAGCCAAAGTTTTAGAGGCCCCCCCTGCACGCGGTCACCCCACTCTCACCCAAAGCTTGGGCAGTAGTTACCTACTACCTTCTCACTCTCTGCCCTGTGCCTTTAGTCTCCCTTCCCTGCCCTGTGTCCTCTGCACATTCCCCAAAAGGGTGAGGCCAGGCAGAAAAACACAGAAATGAATGGCTGGGAATTTCCAGCGTAAGGCTGAATAATAGGCCCCTGAGAGCCACAGTGTGTGTGTGTGTGTGTGCGTGTGTGTGTGTGTGTGTACCTGTATACACATGCCCTGTTGCTCCTGTGTGTACAAGAATACAGGAGAACCCATTCGCTTCTGCTCAGTCACATGTTTTCCCGAATAATGTTTCAGCTGCTAGAAATTTAAAAAACATCTAGTGCCCGGTTGGCTTTCCCAAGCTGCGGGCCCCATGCGGATGGCCTTAACCTCACTAACTTGGGGTGGGGTGGAGTGCCTCTGAACCCAGGAGAAGTCTAGAGCAGTGCATGTTTTGGAAAAGAGGCCCCTCTCTTACCTTCACGGGATCCATCGCTCCCCGAGGACAGAATAGAATCATTTGTAGCAGGCATCTTGCTTTTTAGCAATACAAGAGTGGAATATAACATGGGATCTCTGGTTGTGTGACTTTGGGCAAGTTGCTTAACCTCTCTGGACCTCAGTTTGCAGTTCTGTAGAGTGGGGACAATAACAATGCACCTCGTGGGTGAGGTGCCATGAGATAATCCTTGCTAAACACTTAGAAAAATGACATGCTCCTAGGGGGCTCTAGGTCAATAGAACCTGCGACTATGAAGTAGGTGTTTCCAGGCATTTGAAACGTCCTATTTCCATTGGTTTTTGTTATTGGATTCTCAAACAAGACTATAGAATTATAAGATCTCTATGAAAATAAAAAATAAAAACACCACGGTCTTCTTAGTTTTCAGCAAAGTAGAGTGAAGAAATGTCATGGTGTCATTATGCAGATAAGAATAGTTTTTATGTTTTTTCCCATCAGCTAAAAGATGCCATTCAAGTCAATATAACTTTTCTCCTCTAAATTGCTTTTGAATTTGGCAAGGTCAAAACTCATGAAACCCAACTAATTAAAGCCAGACTAGCAAGCTGTTTGAATCTTAGACTTGGACAGAAACGAAAGTTTCTTTGTTTTCAAGCCCTTGGAGACTGCACTAGTCAGTCTCCCCGAATATTTCCAGCTTGCTTCCCCCTAGGCACATGAGAGAGCTGCTCTTCCTATCCCCTTGGGGTTTGTGGGGGCCAAATGACCAGTCCTGGCTGGTGAGCTGGGAGTGGAGGTGACGAGTGTCACAAGATTCAAACATTGAATTGCTGGTGAGAAAACGTTTAATTCCTCTGGCCCAGCCCCTGGCCACATAACAGAAAATGATGGAATCATTATCTTGGGTCCCAGAGTGAGGATGACTCAGGGCTCTAGCCATGAAAAGAGCCCCAGCTAATCTATGCGGAAGCAATGAACCTTTGTGGTTTTAAGCCCCTGAGAGTTTGAGATTAGTTGTTATTGTAGCATAATCTTGCTTATCCTGCCTGATAGAGCAACTAAGAAGAAAAAGTACTTTGTTCTTTGGACTCAATAGAAGTGACTTGTCGGTGACCAGCACGATGCTGTTAAAAGGCTTGAAAACATTCCTTAACTGGGATAAATAAGCTTTCCATTACATAGCTTGGCCCTCTTCATTCACTCTCCTTGCAGACAGGACAAAGGTCAAACTTAGCTTGGCTAGATGTCTATGGATTTATTTTGGAATTCCCACTGGAGTTGAAAAGAAGAAAGGTTTTGTAGTTTCTCTGAAGTACATTGGCACTTGGGAGTTTTAATGGCCCGGATATGCTGCTGATCACTTTGGCAGACGAGGAACTAAATAGAAGGAAGAATATTAATTACTGAGAACTAGCTATTCACTAGACGATCGAAATCAACCAGTTTTTCATGTATCTTCTAAGCCCAGAAGCCCAGACGGGATTACCTGGGCCTGTCCTCACAGCAACTGGGCATTTTAGCATAGTTCTAGCTGCCGACAAGTGCACTTTCTGTATCTTTGTTTTCCTGGAGGATTTCAATTGGTCCGCTGGCTCCAGCCTCGTTTCTCCTGAAGCTGGTTCCCCCATTCTCGCTCCCGACCTCCAAAACAACTTTGGCTCTATATTTTCTTATATCCTCAAGTTGATCTTCTCTCTCACACCTCTGAGCCATCTTACTAGCTCTTCCCCTGCTGGAATAACTGTTCCCCTGGCCAACTCCTACTCGTCAATCGGTCTCAGCTTGGATGTCTCTTCCTCCAGGAGGTCTTCCGTGACTTCTTAGCTTAATGAAGGTTCCATGCTATGGGGACTCACCCCACCTGTGCTCATCACAACCCTCAGGCGACCTGGCTGTACCTGCTTCTTTCACTGTGCTTCTGGAAGATCTGTGAAGCAGGCATGTATATGTCTTTTCTCCTTTGTGCCCCTGTGACCACCAGAAGTCCTGGAAAGAATGAAAGAAGGGAAGGGCCAGGGCTCACAGCCGTCTGTGCCCATTGGGATAATCTGACCATGTGCCTGTCCCACACCACTATGGAAAGCCCACCGTCCATATGGGGGGCTTCCTTTCAAGGCATTTCCTGGTGGAAAATATTTAATTGCCTCCAAGGGATGCCAGAGACTGAAAGGCTCTGTAAAAATGTGTAGAACTCACTCCCGAACCCCCTCCGACCCTCTGCTGTCACATCCAGGTTGAGAAATTGCTCCCCGGGCCCAGCCAGGACCCCCAGGAAGCCCGAACTGGGTGAAGGCTCTGATTGTTCCCTAAGCCTCCCAAAATAGTGAGCAAGTGGAGGGGCAATCTAGCAGCCCTGGGACAGTGGCCCCTCTCCTCGTGAAGTTCACTGTCCCCGTCACACACTACTGTGAACCTTTGAATTAATTTTCTCATTTAATCCCAGTCCTAGCTCTAAGATAGGTCCTACTAATACGAGCCCTATTTTCCAGATGGACGTGCTGAAGCACAGAGAGATTACAGAATTTATCCAAGGTCTCATAGGTAATAAGTGACTAAGCCTGCAGATGGTCCAACTCCAGACACCTTTCTTTTTAGGGGGGGCGGTAATTGTAACATAGTTATATATACACATTATGTAATTATATTATTATAACTCTATAACAAATAGTTCTTGTATGGAATAGCTTACAACAGTGAAGAGAAAGAAATACATTGGCACCTGTCAACACACATAACTCTCAAGTTCAACATTGCAAGGTGTAGAAGTACAGACACAATATGATAGTATTACTATAAAGCTCTAAAAATGCATAAACACCGCTACATATTGTTTAAGGACGTACACACATTCATTAGTAAACTCTGAGTAAATGCACGAGACTAATGGATCCCAGTTCAATTTCCTTTAGTCCACAAGGGGATGGGTTAGGAGAGGCCCATGGGGCCTCAGTGGGTAGTCATATCTACCTCTTAACCTGATGGCAGCTACATGACTGTGGTTGACAATGTTTCTGTCCCACCCAGAGCCCCACTCCCTTCAGCTGCGTTCACTTCTAACTCGCCCTCTGGAGCCCCCTTGTGGTCAGGTGGAAGCTACCCTCCCGGGACTTTGCCTGAAGTCACATTTTTACTGGGCTTCTGTCCCTTCCCTGCCCTCATGCTCCCACTCCATTGCCATCTCCCCTGGGAGCACATTCTTAATGAACTCAAGCTAAGACGATGCAGAGAGCCCATCATCCTGCTGCCTAGCCTTCAGCCCACGGGGAGGGCAGGCACGAGGAGGCACTGGCGAGGGGTGAGAAAGACTTCAAGGAGTAGATGGGAAATGGAGGGGAAGGAGCGACAGCTCCCTCAGCAAACCTATACGTTCAATACGATCCCAATAAAACACCAAATTATTTTTGGAGCTAGATTAGATAGTTTTGGCTTTGTGAAAAAAAAAAAATAAAGGCAAGGAGTCGGGAGAGCTGAAAGGAGCCCAGGCCAGGTGGAAAGGATGGATGGAGGACCCCACGGCTAGACAAAGGGGGCCGAGGGGAAAGCCCCCGAGTGCGGACGGACAAGCCACAGCCTGTCTGGCCCTGGGCCCGGAGGCTGCTGAAGCGTCGGCTTGTCTCTGGAAAGGGAACGGGGCCTCAGACTCTTCAAGGGGCTCATGCTCCCAGATCTGGACCCTGCTCAGAAGCCGTCACATCCCTCTGCGCCCTCTGTGACCCCTCTTCCCCAGGAGAAGCCACGACACTGTGCCACTTGTCAAATCGCCATGTGCTACTGGTCTTTTCCCTGCTGGCTTTTTTTTTTTTCTTTCCTTTGCAGGGGCTGAGGTTGGACAGAAATTCAGGGATGTCTTCAAGACTTTCTCAGGGACCAGATCCACAGCCTCCTTAGAAAAGGTGTCGTTCTTTCTGGGCCTGGGCTCTTAGCGCTGACCCTGGTGCTGAACAAACCTCCCTGGGAGAACAGAGGGTCCACTTTGGCAGGAAGGGTCCCCCCAGGCAGGCTGCAGTGGACTTCTGACTTCTAAAGGAAGGGTCTGTCATTGAACTCTGAGGGGTGAGCCTCAAATCGGTCACTTGGCAGTGCAGTCCTGAGTTGTCCCAGTGCCATCGGGAGACCTAAGACTTGCTTGTACAATATTTTGGAACAAATGCTCCCTGGAAAAGAGGGAGCTGGACTCTATCAGTGAATTAAAAGAACCGATTTATGGAGGCAGAGTGGGAACTCTGATGAAATTTTGACGCCCAGGCATGAGAGAGATGGAGACAAGTCCGTGGGTGAGAGCGAGACTCGGTGAGAAGAGCTTATGGCCTCAGCTTCCAGACCAATACCAGCCGCCGATTCACCCCTTTGCCGAGGACCTACTACGTGCCAAGGATAGATTTCCTTGAACAAAAGAGACAAAGGCCTCTGTCTCGTGGACTTACGTTCCTGTGGGGACAGGGGTGGGAGTGCAGGCAGGAGACAGGCAATGAACACAAGACATAACAAATAAGCGTGCCAGAGAGCGGTAAGTATCGCAGCCAAAAAAGAAAAAGAAACGCTAGAGCAGAGGAAAGGGTGGGGGCGGGCTGGTGTTAAACAGGGCAGGTTTCATTGGAAGGTGACGTTTAAGCAAAAAATTGAAGAAGATAAAGGAGTGAGTCATGCAGG
>NW_006433950.1:7498966-7511658 GCF_000325575.1 Pteropus alecto
TCTGTGCAGACATCCTCAGGAGAAAGCGTCTGGCATGGTTGAGGCACGGCGAGGAGGCCAGTGTGGCCGGGGCAGCAGAAGCAAGGGAGGCAGAGTGGCACAGGGCACGCAGGGCCTCGTGGCCGCTGTAGGGTCTTTGGCTTTCCCTCTGAGCGTGATGGAGAGCGATGGGGACGTTCTGAACAGGGGAGACCCCCATCCTCCGTGGCCACTATGCTGAGAAGAGATTGCAGGGGACAAGGATGGAGGTAGAGAGACCACCGGGAGGCAGCGTAGAAATCCAGGAGAGTGATGATGGGCTCTGGGTGAATTCTGAAGGCAGAGCCAGGAGATTGCCTGACAGATGGCACGTGGGGGTGAGAGAAAGAGGCGTCGAGGATGGCGCCCTGGTTTCTGGCTCCAGTAACCGGAAGGAAGGGGCTGACAAAGAACGGGGGAGGAGCTGGTGTAGGGGTGGACGGGAATCAGGAATTCAACTTTGGATTCGGTGGGTGTGAGACACCTGTTTAACATGTTGAGTAGGCAGCTGATACACAAGTCTGGCGTTGGCGAGAGAGATTTGGGAGCCACTGGCATATAGATGACATTTAAAGTCAGGAACACGTACTACTTGCCAAATATATGCACTAAGGCAGTTGACGTGAACCAAAGCCTTTGAATATAGTTACGACTATTATTTTCATTTTCCAGATATGGAAACTGAGGCTCAGAGAGTAGTGACTTGCTTGAAGTCTCACCCCTCGTTGATGGCAGAGCTGGATTCACAGCCGGTTACCTGACGGAGCGTCTGTCCCTGGGCCCGCAGACCCGCAGTGACCCCCTTGCTTAATTTTTTATGACCTGTCATAGAGGAGACATGGCTAGAATTGGGTTCGAGGGGCAGGTGATCCAGAAAAGAAGAGGACAAACCAAGTCACATAGTGAACCCTGATCCTCACGGAAGCTGAACTTCGGGGAACGATGAGGCTGGATAGGGACGAATGGACCAGATGGGCGGTAGGGCCTGAAGAAGCTCAAGTGTAGGGGCAGAAACGGGGCTCCACCGACGGTTCTTAAGAAGGGCTGTGTGTCATGAGAGCGGCCCTTGAGAAAACCCCTTTAGACACGAGTGGGCAGGCCGGACGGGGCCAGGAGGGACCAGAGAGGAGGAAATAGGCCTGGACATTGTTGACACTGTCTGTCTGTGAAGGATTTGGGTTGAGCCAGTGCTTCTGAAGGAGGAAGTGAAGAAGCTGAGTGTCACCTGAAGACATCACTGAGCAGACTCTGGTCCTGATGGCCTGTGGGGGCTGGAGGCGAGGGATGAGTCAAGGGCAAAATTCCAGACCAGTAGGGCAGACAAGGAGGTGGGGAATGATGCTGATCTGAACAGAAAAAAAGGGAAGTTGACCGAGAGGGAACTCTGTCTTGCTTTTCTTATTCTTGAGGCCAAGCGAATGACGAGGGAACAGATTTCTGCTCCTCAGGAGCCCAGAGTCTGGTGTGGGTAACGAATCTGTACACAGCTGACTAGACAGCAAGGTGGAGAGAAGGAAGGCATGTGACAGTGCAGGAAAGAGGACACTAGAGGAGGGGCGGGGGCCAGGTGGTTGTGTTCGATCAGTCACTGTTGGAGCTGGGGAGAGAGATTCGGAAAGTGTCCATCTCAAGGTCAAAGGCCTGAGTGGTTGCTCGAGGCATAAATAAACCCTAGGTCAGAGCCCCAGGCATGCGTCTGCCATTTGTTAGCCACGTGTGTCCTTGGACCTGTTTCTGAACCACTGCGGTTTGTCCTCAGTTTCTTCATCTGTAAAATGTGGATAATAGCTCTTACCTGTTAGGGCTGTTGTGAGGACAATGTAGATTCATAGATGGAACTGCCGAGAACCCCGCCCAGCCCGCGGGGAGAGCTCAGGGATGTTACTGAGCCACTCACTCAGGGAAGAACCACGTCCCGAATCCCGGGGAGAGGAATGCCAAGGAGGAGACTGGTCCCGTGATGGCAGGGGAGTTACTGAACCAGCTGGAGACTGGAAAATCTACAGACATCATCCTAGCAAATCCTCCCAGCAATGCCGCAAGAGGTGTCTGCCAACATGCCCATTCTACAGATGAAGACAGTGAGGCTCTTAGACTTGTCCGTGGTCACACAACCAGGAACAGGTAGAAGAGGGACTTAGACCAGGGCTGTAGTAGATAATGCTTCCAGAGCATTTGCTAATCGACGCTGCCCCACAGTGCCCTTTGTGATGGGGTAGAGAGTTCAAGGAGTGGCCTTGGGGGTTTGAGAGACCCAGAGAGAGTGGTGTCCCTAGAGTGTCAAGGCCAGAAAGCTTATTATTAAGAGTTAAATCACAAATGGGCAGGGAGGAAATAGAAGTGGGAGGTGTAAACCACACATCGGAACATTATGGTCACGAACGAAAGGAGAAATGGGAAGGCAGCGTGTTGGGTGTTAGAAGGCGGGGTGTCGGGGTCAAAGAGGTTTTATGGGAGCAGAGAGACTGGATCATGTCATCAACAGAGAGGAAGGGGACCACGGGATGGGAGGGCATGAGGAGCCAGGAGGTGGAAGTAATTGAGGGAAGGAGACCCTCTGGGGATGGAGAAGGAAGTTGAAGTAATTTAAGTTTGGCAGAAGGCAGAAATGGCCACAGCCCGCAAAGAAGTTGTAAACTAGACGGAAAAGTAGTCAAAGAGTTCCTTGGTTGGGTTCCTCTACCTCATCATGACAGGGGAACTTAGGTGTATCGCATGAACTGGTGGACACACTGGATTAAAAATGATTTGTTGTGGAGTGAAGGAGCCCCTGGACCCTACAAAGTGGGTCCATGTTGTAGTTCAGAGATGTATAAGTGTCCATGCATCCATGCATCCATCCATGCATCCACCCATGCATCCACCCATGCATCCACGCATCCATGCATCCACGCATCCGTCCATGCATCCACCCATGCATCCACCCATGCATCCACCCATGCATCCACCCATGCATCCATCCATGCATCCATCCATCCATCCATCCATCCATCCATCCATCCATCCATCCATCCATCCATCCATCTATCTATCTATCTATCTATCTATCTATCTATCTATCTATCTATCCATGCATCCACCCATGCATCCACCCATGCATCCACCCATGCATCCACCCATGCATCCACCCATGCATCCACCCATGCATCCACCCATGCATCCACCCATGCATCCACCCATGCATCCACCCATGCATCCACCCATGCATCCACCCATGCATCCACCCATGCATCCACCCATCCACGCATGCATCCATCCATCCATGCATCCACCCATGCATCCACCCATGCATCCATCCATGCATCCATCCATCCATCCATCCATCCACCCACCATTTATCCATCCTTCCATCCATTCATTCATCCATTTAATAAACATATTTTTGAATACCCACCAGGTGCTATGTCCTGGAGGTACAAGTTGTAACACAAAAGAGTTCACAGCAATAAACCAGCAATCACAATGTAATATGAAGCGAGCCTGATGAGAAAGTTAGTGACCTATAAAGACACAGAAGGAAGTGAGGATGAAAGGGAGGAAGTGAGAGTTTAAGCTATGATCTAAAGGGAAGCAGGAGTGAAAGGAAGTGGGGGGCGAGGGAACGGGAGAGAGTGTTCTAGATGGGAGGAACAGCCTGTGCAAGGCGTGGATGTAGTGAGAGCCTGACATTTTCGAGGAACTGAAGGAAGGTGAAAGTGGCTGGAACAAAGCGATGTGGAGATTGGTGGGGCTGGGGGCAAAAGCTGAGGCTGGAGGAGTCAGCGGAAGTCTAGACTTTATCTTGAGAGCGACAGGGAGGCATCGAAGGGTTTTGAGGAGGGGGAGCCTTGTTCAGATTTGTGTTTGGAGAAGATCATTGGGCTCTAAGGAAGAGGACGGACTACAGGGGCAAGGCTGGAAGCAAGGAGGTGAGTGTGGGGCCGGGGTCTAGCGGAGATGTGAAGGGGGTGACCATGCGGATGGTGAGGAGATGGATTCAAGACACGTCTAGGAGGCCGACACAACAGGTCTTGCTGATCGGGCATGGAAGGTGAGGGATGATTCTTGCAGTTCTGACCTGAAAAGTCAAGTGGACCGACAACCTGTCAGGAACGACTGACTCATCAGTGAGCATGTCAGGCCCTTGGGACAGGAGAGAGAGATGTATTTTGAGATCGGTGGATGAAAATAACATTTGAGACCTTCACCTCTTGGCTCCGCTTCGGCTGCCAGAGGATGGGGCTGGGTGGATAAAAGACTAGATCCTTCCCTGGGCAAGTCGTTGCCCCTCCTGGAGCCTCAGCTGACACTGGCGTGACTGGAGTGATGACTTTTGCACCCCCACCCCCACCCGTGACAACTGCCATGTGCAATTTGAGGATGATGGTGAGCTTCCATCCCAGCAACCTGTCCCCTGCTCCACAGCCTGGGGCTCAGCTCTTGCCCTTGTGACAGCAACATCCCTGGTCCCACCCAGCCATAGTAGAGACAGAGGTGGGGCAGGATCCGCCCTCCCTCCCTTTCAGGGCGAAGGACCCAGAATCTCACTGGTTCAGCCCTTCGGTCTGAAGCGGGTGGGCGGTGGGGATGTTGAACCCCTCCAGCTGGTTTTACCCCAGGGGACCACTCGGGCAGCAGTCCCGGGGCTGGGGCAGGAGGCGTGGCAGGTGCACGGGCAGCGTGTCTGGCCTCTGTGAGTCGGAGGTGTTGAGACGGGGAGCCACCATCGCTGCTGCTTCCTCTCACTCAGATCCAATTCCTCTTCGACTCCATTCTCACAGGCCCATGTCTGGCCTGCTTCTCGGTCTGTGCCCTTGCCCTTCCCCCAGCAGGAGTGCCCTGTCCCCCGCTACCCCTCCTTAGAGCTCCGCCAAAGGGCTGCCTCCTCCAGAGAGCATTCTTGATTCCCCTGACGGACCTCCGCTTCTTAGGGTCCTCATAGCACCATAAAGGTCTCTCGAGGCCCTTATCACAGGCCCAGACTCCTGGGCATTCCATTTGGAAGGTCCCTTGGAATCTGTTTCATAGCTGGACGAACCAAAGAGGAATAAGTCAGTTAATCCTTGGTGAGGAAACCACCTCAGAAATGTCCCGGGTCTCTGTGGCCTCCCAACTAAGGCCGAGAGTTGTGCTAGGCCCTCCACAGTGTCCCCAGGCACCGGCCCAGGCTCGCCTCCTTGTCCTTCAGGCCTGATTCACTCAGTCGCAGGAAGCCCACTGTGTGCCAGGCACTGCGCTTGGCGCTGGGGACACACGTGGTGGCCGGCAAAGCGGGCATGCCCCTGTCCTCACGGAGCTTTCTCTCTGGGTGTCACATCCGGCCACTCTGCTCACCAGAGTTCCCTCGTTTATTTCTACACATTCCCTTCTCCGCGCCCTCGCTAAGTGCTTCCCTCAGGTAGAATGGCTGCCTCTGGTTCTCTCCCACCCACAAGGCCCAGCGCACTAGCCTCTGCCTCCATGCAGTCCTCCAAGTTGGCCAGAAGTAACCTCTCCCCACTTTGGGCCCCATGGCCCTTTATCTCACTTGCTCATCCCTGTGTGGGGCCAGCCTTGTTCCTCCAGCCCCCGTGACTCTGGACTCCCCCAAGGACAGAGGCCACATCTGGCCTCTGCCCGGTCCCTAGTCCCTGGCGCAGCCGGGCACACAGCAGGTACTCACTGGCACACTTGCTTCTGTGTCCTCCCTCCCCCACTCCCGGGCAGCCTGCACCACCCGGAGCTAGTACAGATCCCCTGCTTCTGCTGTTGTCACCTGTTCCCCAGAAGGGACAGGGGAATTTGAGTCCTTCTAGAGAAAAGTTCTGAGTCTGCAGCAGAACAGGGGTGACTGAAAACCCGCTCGGGGAGTTTCCCCAGCAGCGGGGACTGGGGCCTCACTCACGGTTAACAAACTGCTACTACTAATCCCCTGTCATCCAGAAGGGGCGGGGCTGGGCATTCGTGGGGGTCGGGGCGGAAGGGCTATGGAGGTGGAGAAGCTACAGACAGTGGGCGGAAGCCACTGGGCAGAGGCCACGGAGGCCAGAGGGGGTCAGGAGACACCCGACCCAAGAGAAGCCACACCAGCAGAGACACTCGCCCTCTGCCTCCTCCTAGGACCCTGGCCTCCCCATGCACCTCCAGCTCCTGTGTGTCCTCCAGGCCCAAGGCTCTGTCTCCAGGCCAGAGCTCCCCTCTCCCCAGCCAGGGTCCCTGGGGCACCAGCACCCCTTCCCCCAGTTCCCTCGCCCAGTCCGGCCTCCTCTGACTCGGTGGGTTGGGGGCTGCTGGGGGGTCCTCTGCTGGAGGCGGAGGTTGCTCCTCCCTTTCTGCAGGAAGCCGGAGTCAAACATGGAGACCCCGCTCCCTCCTCTTTACCCCACTACAAATGGAAGTCTGCCCTGGGGACAGGAGGGGTGACCCAGCCCGACAAGCGGGGGGCAAAGAGTCCGTCCAGGCTATGGCCGGAGGAGCGGGGAGGTTAGGGACCTCTGGCAGGGAAACGCTCGAGCGAGGTCCTCTAGGGAGGACCCCATCTTTCTCAGATCTACCATCTTGGTGGGGTCCCCTGGGACAGTCCAAACATCTCTCTCCGGGTGATAAAACTGAGGCCCAGAGAGGGTCTGTGAGTTGCCCGAGGTCACACAGCGAGACTGTGACAGAGGGAGGTTGTGCCATGGACAGGGGGACTCCCAGTCCCCCAGCAACTGCATCAGTCCCAGCCTCCCTGGGTGGCCCTGAGGGAGGAAGAGGCGCACCTGGCCTTTCCCTCCTACGACCTCGTCCAGTGTCATGATTTCCTCGCACGAGTTCACAGTGGGGGCTGATGAGGTTACCGTCTGAGCACTGCTCCTGGGACAGTCGGGTTTCAACAAACATCATCCCTGGGGATGCAGATTTAGTAACGTCCTGATGATGAGCACAGAGCTGACCGAGAGGGCAGATGGACCTGACACCGCATTGCAGGGCAGTGTCATTTCAAGCTGCCCAGGTCACTCGGGGACGCGGTGGAGCCAGGCCTAAGTCCCGTGTGTCAGAGTCAAAGCCCAGTGCCCGCCCCCCGCTGAGATGCCGCCCACCTGGAAGTGGGCACAAGGCTCTCATCTAGTTAAGGGATGTAATGCTCTGGCCCAGACAACTGGCTATTTTCTCTGGTGGCCAGGGGACTGGCCCTGTGCAGTGATAGGTAGGTTCATGGAAAGTCTGCTCAGGTCCTGGCTCGGGCTGGACCCTGACTGCATGTCTGATGCAGACTTGGCTCTGCTGGGAACCAGGGGCATCGTCAGCCATGGCGCCTTTCATCCCTTTCTTCAACCTAGAGTGAAATGCCGCATTTGGGGGAATGTGGCTTTCCAATCTACACAAGTACAAATTTGGACGAAATGGTGATTTAAACCTGTCTGACCTCTGGCCTTCTGTGGTTCAGGGGAAGACCCTGAACTTGAACTTGGGGAAGGACCCACAGCCAAAATTTTCTGGGCCTCAGGCCTTTCTCAGAATGAGATGGAGCTGTGGCCCTCCCTGCAGAGAGATGCCAGTGGGCGGTACAGCCCCCTGTACCCCCTTCAGGGGGGCCTTCCTGCACCCTGAACTCCTCCGGGCCCAGGTGAAACAGCCTCTCTTGTCCCCCTGCCCAGGGCATGGGGCACAAAGGAGGCTCCCCAGGCTCTGAGCAGTGATAAGCCCAGTTTAGTACAGAGCCTTTTCTGTTTTAATAGAGGAACCAAAAACTCTGCAAAAAGAGAAGTGTGTCTGTGTCGTGGCCCCCGGACATACATACCCCATCTCTGTCCCCAGTTGGGTGCCCATTCTCTGGAAAGCCACAAACATTCCAACCCTGGACTTCTACTGAATCATTTCAAATTCTTCGAACTCCACTGGTCTAGGGAAGGGTTTATGTGTACGGGGGCAGTGAGGGCGGGGGGATAGGAGGCGGGGCAAGATCCCCAAAGAGGTTAAATAGGTCACCTCCACATTTGTCTCCCTCGAGCAGAGGGACCCACATGCAGAGACCCTCTCCTGGGCTCCAGGCACCATGACTCCACTGAAGATGCTGCTCCTGGTCACCCTCCTCCTGGGGAGTTCTCTGCAGGACACCCATGCAGGTGAGAGCCGAGGAGAGGAGGGACCACAGCAGCAACACACGCATAGTTGTGTATTTTCTGCACCATATTTATTCTTACAAGGATGTGGGAGGCTGGTAGCAATAAGGCTTTCAAGGGAGGTATTCAGAGGAAAATAATAATAAAGGTGATGATGAGGGGGAGGGAGAGGAAGGGCGAGGGCATCTCTGTGCCTGGGGACTGGCTCGGGGAGGGACAAAGTGCCTGTGCATCTCACACTGCAGTGGCTCTTCCGCGCCGACAATGGTTGTGCTTCGACCGTGGAAAGCGAACAGTTCTCGAACGTATTTGTTAGCATCTGCTTTATGAACGGGTCTTATGCACCATGAGGGAATGGGCATAAGAGCAGGAGAACTGGTTCCCAGAGGGTGTGAACGAAGAGGTTTTTATATTCAGTGGGGAAAGGAAGGCTGAAACTAGACACAAAGCCGGTGACTGCCCTGCCTGGAGACAGAACTGCAGTCTGAGCTTGCCTTCTCTGTGGGCCGCCTTAACCCGACTCAGCTCTGAGAGTGAGTCAGACCAGGTTACAGACCCAGTGGGTCAGAGGGCAGTCGGCACTACTTAGGAAACCTGCTGGTGCGGTATCATCTAAAGCCGCGTGTTACCAGTTTGCCGATTTATCAGCTGTAAAATGGGGTAATGATAGCTCCTGTCTCCGAATGAGTTGCTGCTGGGAAAGGCTCAGCTCAGAAGCTGGCCCAGAGTGAACATGCGCTGATCCAGGGCTGGTATTGAGTGTGTACACACAGACTACACAGACGCACACACAGATGCACACGCAGAGACATATGTGCAAATAAGTGTGCATGACTCCCCTAAACACACACAGATACACACTTGCATAGACATATGAAGACACACATTCACGGGAACGTACACAGACCCTCCCAGACACACACAGACGCATGCACGCACATATATACAAACACACGGGGCCTCCCCACGTCCACACAGAGACCTCATACACACAACTGTGCACACTGGACACACACAGAGACACATGTGCAGGCCCCTCACACACTTCCCACATGGAAACACACTGACAGCCCTTATAACAGACCCCCCCAACAACATCCAGGCACACACAAAACCCCCATACAAACACAGACCCAACCCTGTAACACATAGACACACACACACAAAGATATACACATGAGGACTCACCTCCACAGACGCGTAAGTGCACACAGACCGACCGCAGACCCTCCCACAGCCACAAACCCCGCCAGATGCCCCCGTGCAGACGCTCACACTCACAGACACTCACAGACACTCACAGACACACCGATTCCTGTTTCTTTCTCTGTAGCTCGGGCAACCAACGTAGGCCGGGAGTGCTGCCGACAGTACTTTGAAGGAGTCATTCCTATCAGAAAGTTGGTGACGTGGTACAAGACCTCAGAGGACTGTACCAAGGAAGCCATCGTGTAAGTCTCCCCCGCCCCTCCTCCACGCCCTGCTCCTGGAAGCTGAGTGTGGTAGGAGGACCGTGGAGCTCCCAGAATGGCCTCTGGGGAGAGGAGGGAGAGAGCAAGGCCTTCGCGTCCCCTGACCCTGCTCCTTAGGGCAGTTCCTGCAGTGCCCAAAGGCCGCAGGCCATCACTGATTTGTGGGGATATCGAGGCCCCAAGGGAGATGGGACAGCTCCTTGTCACACAGGCAGTAGCAGCCGATGTAGTCACTTCCCCCAGCCTGGACCCGAGCTGCAGGAGGAGAGACAGATCTGAGCGCCAGGCCCCTCCCAGGCCCTAGGCAGGCTGGGCAGTCTGAGGTAGGGACAGACAGCCCTGCAGCCCTGGCTCTCTGGGAGGGTCAAGAATCAGAGGACAGCCTGATGTCCCTGACGTCCCACTGACACCATGTGACTTCAGCAAATCGTGGTCAGTGTGGGGCAAAGCTGGTCTCAGGGCTCTGCAAGGCCTTCCCGCCGAGACACCCTGGGTGGCTCTCGCCCTCTGTGCAGGTTTGTCACTGTCCGGGGCAAGAATATCTGTGCAGACCCCAAGAACATGAAGGTGAAGAAGGCAGTCAAGTACTTGCAAAGAATTGCACCAGTGTCCTGATTTCTCCCTGGATGATTTGGAAACTTCCGGTGGCCTCGGTGTTCGCTACCCCACCCCCCAGCTGCTTGGGTCCCGTGGAGGCCACCCCTAAGAGGACAAGGATGACGTTCGTCTCCTTTTCTGAACTGGAACCGTGGCACGAAAGGGTGCAGAATAAAGTCTCTCTCCCTCAGTCCAGGTCAGCGTGTTCTGTCCACCTCGCCTGTCACACTGGGCCCTTGCAGAACATCTGGTCTTGCCCTGTCCGGGTCACAGAGGGAACTACGCTTTAGAGGGGGACAGGGCTGCTGAGGCCACACTCGGGGGAGGGGGTCCTGGTAAGAGAGGCAGGGCCAGGGCTGAGAGTGTCCACGGGATGAGCAGCGCAGGGTGGACGAGAGGTTCAGCATTTCCTCTGCCATGCGCTGGCAGGTAGTGTCTCTGGGAAGGGCCATCTGGGTATGTTCTTGTCTTGTCTGTCCTCAAAGTCCCCCAGTCTCCAGCCCCTGTGCTCATCTGTGATTCCTTGCCCTGTGAGGAGCTGAGGACATACTTCCCCTTTAAGAGTGGGTCCTGGGGTCCCCAGGGCTGCTCACAGAACTCCCAACCTAGCGGAGGAGTCAGGACTGACAGATCTACATAGGAGTCAATGCGAGAATGGGTTGACACAGGGCGGGCTGCCCTATGGGTCCCTAAGAGCTAGGGGAATCAGTAGGAGAGAGAGTTGAGTGGACACTGTTCTCAGGGCAGGCTTTCTGGAGGCTGGCTCGGGCTGAGGCTCATGGGATATCAGTGCCAGGAGGGAGGAGGGGAGCATTGTCCAATTCCACAAATGTTTCTGGGCCTTCTCCTTGCAGGGGTTCTACTGAGCGCTAGGGAGTTCCCTAGCCTGGCGGTTCCTGCAGCCCCTTCCCTGACTCGCCCACCTCCCAGTCCCCAGCACATGCTGCAATCCAGCCGGCCTGCAGAACCTCTGCGAGGCCCAGCTCCCTCTCCCAGCTTAAACCCCAGGCCAGCTTTCAGGGCCTGAGTCTTCCTGAAAGAAGACTCAGGGCTGTCTGAGCCTCACCCCTGCCCCAGCTTCATCTCCCACTGCTCCCAGCTCTCAACTCCCGCTCCACTCAAGCCCCGCTCCCTCCCGGTGTTGATATCCCACTGAGCCTCAGCCGGAGCCAGCCTCCAGGAAGCCTGCCCTGAGAACAGTGTCCACCCAACTCTCTCTCCTGCTGATTCCTCTTAGGGACCCATAGGGCAGCCCGTCCTGTGTCAACCCATTCTCGCATTGACTCCTGCGTAGCTCTGTCAATCCTGACTCCTCTGCTAGCCTGGGAGCTCTGTGAGCAGCCCTGGGGACCCCAGAGCCCACATGCTCAGAAGAATGGGGACAAGGAGGTTATGGACCGTCACCCCTGGGCCCCTCTGTCCAGGCCCAGCTCAGGGCTAGAGTCCTAGTGTGCATGGGAGACGTCGATCTTCCGATTCTAGTTCTGTCTCACTCTCCTGACCAGCCGTGGGCTCGTGGCTTCTCTCTTTGGAATGCAGTCTGGGGGCAGAGGCTCGGGTGCTTCTCTTCCTAGGATTCAGTGATCTGCATTGAGAGACCTGCAGTTATTTTCAGGCAAAGCTTTTGCCTCCTGCTGCCCCTTGTGGCCAGCTGTCTTACTGCAGGACAGATGGCTGACCCAAGCCCTTTCCAGTGGGAGCAAGGAATAAAACAGTAATAATAATGTGGCCGATGATGATGATGAACTGGCTTCTCTGTGACCCCGGGGTCTCCTCTGGCACAAGTGGGCTCTTCCCTGACCCTGATCCCAAGGAATATCCCTCAAACAAGTGCCTCAGTTCAGTCTGAGTTCTTCGTGGAAAAATGTTGTCTGGATCCATAGGGCCGAGATGGAGGAAGGATAATCTCAAAAAAGGTGGGGGTGGGGGGCAGTGAGGATCCCCTGTGACAGCAAAGGAAAGCAGGGTGTGGGCCCTTCACCCTGCAGGCCAGAGCCAGAAGGACACTCAGGACATGCATTAAATCCAGGGCGTTGCAAGTCTTAAAGGAAGCAAACCCTTTTCATCCCCGTAAAATCTTCCTCAGAAGCCCGTACTATAAACTCAGATAAGCAGAGCTGCTGTGACGGCTAGGGGCAGGTGTCAGGGGAGGGGGCCACGGGCAGGAGAATGCAGGACATAGGACCAGCCACCACGCTCTCCTGCAGGTTCATTCACGTCAAAGGAGTGCAGGGCTTTGTTCTGGGCTAGTGGGCATTTTCCCCAAGACCCAGGGTTTTAGTGTGGGTTTTCCTAGTTTTAAAATAAAATGCCTTTTAAATACAAAATACATAATGTATACGTAATACAAACCAATAATAAACACACCCACATACAAACCGTCCAGCTTAATAAATAGAACCTTCCTGCTGCCCTGAAGTCCCATTTTCTCCTCCCTATCATCATCCTCCCATCAACCCCCAGAGAAAACTATGTTCTGGAATTTTACTTATCTTTCTCCTTGATTTCCTTTAGTTTGTCACATGCATATATATATATATAT